>NW_027185863.1:2899789-3008173 GCF_028583685.1 Petaurus breviceps papuanus
TGTGTGTGTGTGTGTGTGTGTGTGTGTGTGTGTGTGTGTGTGTGTGTTCCTAAATTCTGGGATTGAGATTCAGGCTGTACTAACATTTGCTGAAGTGACCTTCTTTCCCTTCTAAGACAGGTTTGAGATGACCTTGTGAATTTCCTGTAAGAGAATCGATATTGCCGAAGAGCCCAATTTTAGAAGGTAGCTCAATGTTATTCTAATCTGGGGGGGAGGGAAGGGAGTAGGAATTGTGTTAGAGTCTGGAGTAGCCCTAGCATGTATCTGGATTAGACTGAGGCTCTCCTTACTCTTGGGTACCCACAAGAATGTAATTCTGGAAGCAACATGGGTGCTCTGGGTTAGCTTGTTATTTGGTCCTGTACCCTTAAGAGTGTCCTAGATCAGTGATTACAATCAAATTATGATACCTCAATGTGCCCATATGTAAAAGAGGAATAACAAAAGCTTCTACCTCCATAGCTTAGAAAGATGGTGAAGCAAAGATTGAATAGAGAATTGTGCTGGATTGTGCATCACAGTGAATGGTGGTATAGTAGTAGTGCATCTCTTAGGTAAGGGTAACAGGTTCAAATTTTAAGATCTGATGGTGGATTTGACTAAGAAAACCACAACTTAACATCAGCTATGTTGTATTCATTTATTCGTTTATTTGTTTATTTATTTTTCTATTCATTCATTCATTTATTTATCTATCTATCTGTTTATTTACTCATTCATTCATTCATCCATCCATCCATCCATCCATTCATTCATTTATTTATTTATGTTAAACATTTCACAATTACATTTTAGTCTAGTTTAGGTAGCATTTGGGAGTGAGTTTTTCAGACCCCAAAAGCCTGAGGCCTTTCTCCTAGCCTAAACTTACTAGGTAAAACTGAAGCTGCCTTAGCCTCCTGGGCATCATACCAACTACAGTGGAAAAAACAATGAATTTGTAGTCAGAGGACCTAGCTTCAAATCTCAGTTTACACAGTTTTCTATCTGTGTGACTGTAGACAAGTCACTTCCCCTTCAGGCTTCAGTTTTCTCATCTGTAAAATGGGGGTGGGTTGGTCTAAGTGATTTCCAAGCTTTCTACTCCATGAATCTTATAAACAAATGAGGTTTTTTTCATTGTTAGTCTAGGTTGGTAAACCTACTAGATTCATGTCAGTCTAAATGGGGCTACATTCCAGAGTAGGATCCCTTTGCCTGGCAAAGGATCAGTTTCATCTTACACTGTCTCATAGGATGTGGAGTCCTTTTCTAGAGGGGAAGATATCATTCTAGTCTTTCTGGAATTGTGGGTCTGGAATGTGATCTTTATCTTCTGTTGTGCACAAGCATAATATTCCTTTCCAGCTCCAAGTTCATGAGGGCCCCTTTCCTGACTCTCCATCCTCCTTTCCATCTACCCAACCCTTCCCTATTCTTTGACTCCAATCCTGTGTCACTCTACACCCCACACACACCTCTGCGAGGTCCAGGAAAACCATCCTAGACCACAGTGATCCCTCTCTTCTCTGGACTTCCTAATTATTTCCCTTCTTGGTTGATTACTTAACTGTTTCATAGGACTATGTCTTTATTTCTCCTGCTAATCTCCTGGAGGTCAAGGACTTTGACTTAGGATCATGAGATCATCAATTTAGAGACAGAAGAAAACTTATAAGTCATCAAGTTCAATCCCCTTATTTTTCAGATGAGGATATTGATGCCCAGAGGCAGAGAGGAGTCACATGACTTATCTAGAATCACACAGCTGGTAGGCCTCTGGTCTTCTTGATTTCAAGTCTAGCAGTCCATTCATCACACCATGTTTATGGTTTTTTTTTATTAGTAAAATGAGGGAGTTTGGATTAGATTATTTAGTTCTTTTGAACTCTAACCTTTTATGGTTTTCTAATTTTTTAAAAAATTTCCTTCATTGCATTTAACTATACATAAATGCTAGGTGCAGCTAGGTGGCTTAGCAGATATAGAGGTGGGCCTGGAGTCAGGAAAACTCTTTTTCTTGAATTCAAATCTGGTTTCAGATACTTACTAGCTTTGTGACCCTGGGCAAGTCATTTAATTCTGCTTGCCTCAGTTTCTTCATCTGTAAAATGAGCTGGAGAAGGAAATGGCAAACCACTCCAGTATCTTTGAAGAAAATCCCAAATGGAATTATGAAGAGTTGGACATAACTGAAAAATGACTGAACAAATATATAAATGCTATATACATGGAGGAAAGTAGGGTTGTGTTCAACTCTTTGTGACCTTTTTTGGGGTTTTCTTGGCAAAGATACTGGAGTGGTTTGTCATTTCCTTCTCCAGCTCATTTTACAGATGAAGAAATTGAGTTATGACTTATCCAGGGTCACAACACTAGTGTCAGAGACCAGATTTGAATGAACAAAGATGATTCTTCCTGACTTCAAGCCCAGCTCTCTATCCCCTGCGCCCCCTAACTGTCCACAGAGTGGATAAAGAACTGACTTCTAAGTGAGGAAGACATGAGTTCAAGTGCTGCCTCTGCCATATGGTTGACAAATTCCCTAATCTCTTAGTGTTCTGGGTATTCTGTAAGATTGAGTTTATATGTAATACTTGCTGAATGAATAAATGGGGTATGGGGCTGGAGTCTTCCCAGCAGTAGAGGGAAGCCTCTAGCCATTTTGTTTCCAGGGCTTCGAAAATCAGTCTTTCCTAGCTGAACCAAGCTTTTCTGTAATGGCGTTTGGCCTTACAAGATAGCCCCATAGTCCTAAAGAAGCTCCCTTAATTCTATCCTTCTTTAATAAAGGGGATGTGATTTCTGTTTGAAATCAGTCATTTCAAGTCTAAGGATTATTTCCACCCCTAATAGAAGCCAACAGGATAAGCTACTGCCTAAAGGAGAGGGGAAGAAAATATCTGGCTACTTCTGAGTAGGAAATGAATGTAATCACTCATAGTGTGTGCTTGATAATTTGTAGCTATATTCAGGACAGTTGGTTCTATGCTTTGTTCTCTGCCCTCCTGCTGCACAGTGCCTGTAGATGAATGGATGGAACCCCTCAGGGCAGCATGTTCAAATCCTTTTTTAATACACTTCATATATTAAATTCCTTTCTGAGGTCAGGAAACTTTGGAATAGCTGAGATAATGTTACAGACAGAAACATCAACTTTGTTTCATAGAGATGATAATCCAGTTTGGGGTAGTCTCTTAAAAAAAGGCTAGTTGCGTAACTTTTCTCTACAAAATTTCATTCATTTATTTAGCAAACATGTATTAAATACCTACTGTATGCATAGGACTGCACTAAGTGTTCAGGGTGGGGACACAGGAAGTAGAGAGCAGGGCTCTACCTTTAAGGTGTGAGAACCTAATTGAAGAAAGCATAGAGATGAAATACAAGAAAATACATAAGCAAGGGAATGATAGTCTGGTACAAATTCTGTTCGATTCAGCCAAAATGTGCTAAATGCCTCTGAGGTATCCTCAGGGCACTAGGCTGGGTACTGGGGATATCAATGTGAAAAAGTAAAAGTCCCTTCCCTCAAAGAACTTATCACCCAATAATGGAAAAGAGACATAAGTGCAGGTAATTATGACAGAATATAATTAAATATATAACAAAAGTATACAGTGATCTATTCATGGAAGGACAGAATTGAGGGGATCTCATGTAGATCTAATGATCTCATCGATGTTGATGTTCCCTCTAATTATGCAGATCGCAAACCCTCATTATCACTTTGTCCAGCGTTTTCCTTTCGTTCAAATTTTCTCATAATTTTCCCATAAGAGGGGGAGGCCATCCAATGTTCTGGTGGCCTTCCTTTGTTTCTCTTGGCATGACAAGGGTACCAGTGAAGCACACTAACCACCTAATGATTTTTTCTCACTTTCATCACTTGAGCAGCCCATAGAAGGATTATGTAATAAACCAGAGGGGACCTTAAGATGTTGCTGTTGTTTAGTCAGTTCAGTTGTGACCTTTTGTGCCCTCATTTGGGTTTTTCATGGCAAAGATACTGGAGTGATTTGTCATTTCCTTCTCCAGCTCATTTTACAGATGAGGAAACTGAGGCAAACAGGGTTAAGTGACTTGCTTAGGGTCACATAGCTAGTAAAGTGTCTGAGGCCAGATTTGAACTCAAGAAGATGAGTCGCCCTGACTCCAGAAATTGTATTCTATCCACTGTTCCTACCTACCTGCCCTATAGATATTATCTAGTTCTAACTCTTCATTTGTTATGTCAGAAAACTAAAACCAAGAAAAGTGAAATGGTTTGCCTAATGTCACATGGAGAGTCAGCAGCAGAGCTGGTTCTGGAACATTACTAGGAATTTTTGTGCCTTGGGCAAGGGAAGGCATAGGATAAGTAGTAGAAGCAGCAGGAAGAATAACCTGACACTTTTAAGTTTGACATCTCTCAACAACTGGTCACTCCTAGGGAGAGGTTGGGCCAAAGTGAGGGAGTTTTGACTGCTGCTGGGGTGGGAGTCCACCCTCCAGATGGGGTTGTTGACACCCTCTAAATTTCAGTGCCCCGAGGCAAAGTCAATTATCACACCTAGTTATGATTCTCTGCTTCTGACTTCTTGTTCTATGTTCTTTCCATTGCCCCATACTACCTCTTCTAGCACAGCGCTGATACTAGTTTCAGCCAATGTTATCTATACTGTCTACTCAGTGAATCATATTCAATATCTAATACCATTTGCTATTTTGGGGATTCCATTTCTGAAAATATTTAGTAACAGTAAGAACATGCAATTTGATGGAGTCTGCCTCATTTCTCTTATTGAAGAAGGGAATAAACCTGCTTTCTTTACTTTTAAACTCATCCTACCACCAAAAAGCAAGAAGCAGAGGAAAATGGTGAACTGTTTGCAAAGAACTTTGCAGAGAGGTGAGGGGAGGGTTTGAAGGAGACTGTAAACATACTGACATGTAGAGCCTGTGGGTAAGTAAGTATAATTGGAATCCTGTTCAAAGAAGACATTTGCAGCTTTTTATCAGAAGTTCCCACTTTACTTTTCCCCCTACTGACAGATCTATCTCCACAGATATTTATAGTTCATGCTCTCAGAGGGTTGAACCTTTCCATTTTTGTTGCTCACAAGTTTTCTTCTCCTGACAGAACAGAGCCGACCCTTTCCAAAGCAGTAATGCTAAGGTTAAACAGGCTAGACAGCTGACAATCTGTCAGCATGGATCCAGCAGAGGTCCTTTTAGGCTTTCAGTTAGATGAAGGTAGTTTCTACTTCTCCTTATGGAAAAAGAAGCCACAATAGAGTAATTTTAGCTGTCTCTTCCCATATTTATCATATGCTATACAACAGCCATGGTTTCCCTTCTAGAAATACATCTCCCCCAAATGAGGGTGCAAGTTGTTCCATACCTAAAGATTATTTTATGCCTATTGTTAAGTACAAGTGGCATAGCAGATAGAGTTGCTGCATCTGGAGTCATGAAGACCAGAGTTTGAATCCTACCTCACATATTAGGTGTATAACCCTAGGACCTTCCTCAGCCTCAGTTTTTTTCATCTGTCAAATGGAGATAACCAACAGCACCTGTCTCAGAAGGTTGTTGTGAAGATCAAATAAGATGTTATATGCAAAGTGTTTTGTAGACCTTAAAAAGTTATTTGAATGCTAGCTGTTATTATTATATGTGCAATGATCATTTTTGTAAGCCCCACTCACTAAAGAGGAAATATCTGTGCCATATATTATTTATCCATGTTGGGAGTATAAGCTCTTCCATTTAAGGTATATTCTGATGATATCATGGTATGCCATCATGAGCCTGGATTCTCAAAGGCTAGACCATTGGAATCTAAGCTCAGATGAGTCTTATCACTGTAAAAGGGATTTAAGAACTGTCATCTTGGGATTTTTAGTGTAAGACATGCAGTCCCAGGTAAGCTTCTCCCCCTCAGCCTTGAGAAGTGATTAGAGACCAACCACCTTGATCTTTGAGTCAGAAGGTGGAACTGAGTCATGTCACAGAATTATTAAAGCTATACATACACTTAGTCTGAGAGAGACAGACTGAGAAAATTGTGGCTGAAAAGCAGCAGCAAAAGGGTCTGCTCCCCCAGCTCCAGACTTAATGACATGAACCAGAAAGACTGATTGGCATGAGGGTGATAGGGAAAAGGTGAAAGAAAAAGCTGGTCTGAGCTATGGTAGATAAGAGAGACTGAGAAGGTCTATCAACCCTCAAAGGCATCTCAGAGCTGAAGACTCTGACTCAAGCTACTAAGATTACTTTTACCTTGAAAGATGTGCTTTCCTCAACTTCTCTCCCTACTTACTGCCCATTAACAGACACAGTAGCATTTAAAATTTAACATGTAAACTTTTCTGGTAACCTGAATTTTCCTTCAACTATAAAGAGATCAAGCTAGAGAGAAACAATGTCAATTGAGGCAGAGAGCAAAATCTCTGCCTAAATGTTAGTAATATTCTTAACTGGGGACTCTAAGCAATTGTGATTGTACTCCTAACTTTTCACATTATATTAATAATCTCCATAAAGTGATAGAGGATGGAATCATGTGGAATTGTAAGTCTATTGATTACCCTAAGGGTAAAAAAATGAGCTAATTGATGTAAAACAGTGTGGCTGATTTCATCTCTGGAGACAAAAGAGATAAGGGAGGAAAGGGTGAGGATGACAACTACGGTCAATCACTTGTACCCTCCAAAGCAATGATTCGGTCTTCAAGGAGCTTATAATCTAATAGAGACAGGATAAAGCATGTACTCGAATGTTACATCAGAATCACAGCCTTTGAATGGAAAGGAACCTCAATGATCATATAATCCAGCCCATCATTAAATAAAATCATGCTAAAACACAGCCAGGAAATGGTCATCTAGCCTTTAAAGACCTAAATTGGAAGGACTTTGGGTATAAGTAGAAAGATCAACTGTTTATTATCTTAGGACCAATTTAACTAAGCACTGAGAGGTTTGTCACCTGAAGGCTGACTACTAGGTCATGCATATTTGCTCTAAAGGGGCTGCAATCTGTCTTAGTGAAGGAGAGCACCCTTTACCTCAGGAGAAAATTATCTCCCTCTCCTCGTATGTCTTACAGGAACCCTCATTTTGGGGAGGACATAAGTGAAGTTGCAAGATTTTTTTTTTAAGTTGTAGACCTCAGGTTAAGAATTTGTATAGTGAAAGGCTCTCTAACGTGAGTCATCACTGCCTTCTAAATTTTCCAAATAGACCAAAGTTTATCCGAATAAATACACAAATCAGGAAAGATGGGTTGTGTTTGGACACAAAGAATTGCTTGTTGACCTTTCCTCTGAAACCTACTATTTCTTGAGAAACTTTATATTCCTGGTAAAGGTGGCTCTTTTTTTCCATTAAAGTAACAAAAACTCAGTTCCTCCTGCAAGCTGTAAAGCTGATTATGTCAGATTTTTTTTCCCTATGAAATGACTGAAAAGTGCTATGTAGCACAACACAGCACAAATCTCTATTCCTTCAGTCTTCATTGTTTACTATGTTATAGAAGTTTCAGTTTGATCAAGTAAAAGATGATAGAAATGATCCTTTAATTCTGCCTGATTTGGTGTTCTTCTTCTGTCTACCTATTTGTGTTTCTTCCACAGTTTTCTATCCTCTGTAGCAGATAAGTAGAGTGTGTGGCAATAAGAATTATCTCACATAAGTTAAAATGAGGTTACAAGTCTTCCCCACAATAGTCTGACCAGGTGTGAGTGAGGGCTACCAGTTCCAGTTCCATTTTTCAATACTAGTGAATGAAAAGGGTACTATAACTAGAATCTTAGAACTCGAAAGGACAATAGAGGTCATCTTATCTAACTTCTTACTCAACCTAGTAATCTTCTCTGCGGTATTCCTAGTAGTAATCCTCCAGCTTTTGCCTGAATGCCTTGTAGTGACAGGCAAATTTGATATATTTTACAAAGTGCAAATGCAGTAAGAATGAAAACTGATAATAGAAAATGCATTCAGTCATCTGGGAAATTTTCCTCCCAATCACCATGCCATAGGGCAAAAAGCACTGAACATAGATTAAGGGTATCTCCATTTGAATCCTGGATATGACATTTTCTGTGTGACCATGGACAAGTCACTTAACCTCTCAAAGCCTCAGGTTTTGGTTTTGGTTTTCGAAATAGGGATATTATTGAACTTGGTCTACCAGCCTCACAAGGTTATTGTGAAGAATACTTTTTTAATTTACTTTTTTGCAAGACAATCAGGGTTAAGTGACTTGCCAAGGGTTGCACAGCTAGTAAGTGTCAAGTGTCTAAGGCTGGATATGAACTCAGGTCCTCTGGAGTTCAAGCCCGTGCTCTATCCACCACTCCACCTAGCTGCCCCTGTGAAGAATGTAACCTTAATGATGATATGTAAATAAAGTTACTATATTCTATATGACTATGGAAAAAAAATGAACCTGCCATAGAAACCACATCCAGTTTCATGGGTAGTTTAATCATAATCACATGGCTTCTAGACAGATTCTACACCCTCTATCTCTCTCCCTCCCTCTTTTTGGGGGCCCTTACCCAGAGTCTCTCTGCTCTAACAGGGGTTTTGTGTGGTATAGTGGGAAGGGCATTAGTTCCGATCAGAGAACTTCACTAGAATTCAACTCTGCTATTTACTATGGGCAGTTAGGTGACTCAGTGGACAGAATGCTGAGCCTAAAGTCAGGAAAACTCATCTGTCTTGAGTTCAAACCTGGCCACAGACACTTACTAGCTATGTGACCCTGGGCAAGTCACTTAACCCTGTTTGCCTCATTTCCTCATGTGTAGAATGAGCCAGAGAAGGAAATGGCAAACTGTTCCAGCATCTTTGCCAAGAAAATCCCGTATGGGGTCACAAAGAATCAGATACAACTAAACAACATAATTGCTGTTTACTGTGTGACTTTCAGCCAATCACCTATTGCCTCTGACTTTTCATTTCTTTAGTTGCAAGATGAAAATACTGGACTAAATTACCTATAAGGTCTCTTCCAGCACAAGGAGAGAATCACTGATCTGTACCTGCATGGTCTCCATAGCTTCCATAAATATTGTCATTTCCTAACTCATTTCAAAAGCCACCTGGATTGCCATCAGGCATATGAAGGCTACAGCTGGGAGGCTAGGTGAATACTCTGAACTCTGTGCTTCTGATATCATGCTCCAAAGTGTGACAACGGGGGTTGGCCCATTCACATAGTGCTACTGGGTAGATTCACAACTCTTCAGTACCTGAAAAAGAGAGAGATGTTCCCTTACCCACCCCACCCTTCACCTCCTTTGAACCTCTCCTTCCCACACTACACCCCTTCCCCCAAACCCTTAAAACACCTCCCTCAGCAGGTTTATTGCTACCCATACTCTGCTCTCTGGGGGGAGAAGACTCAGATTTCTTAAAGAGGAAATTAACACAATTAGCAGTATAGTGCTGAACTACAGTCAATCAACCAAATCTGATCACATTTGCAAATGAAATATATACAAGGGATGACTGTTTTAGCTTGATCCCAAGCTAAAAGAAAGAGTGGGTAGCTTTCCTAGATGCATGTCTGTCACTGAATCTGCATATTTATGAGGGCATTATCTTACCTCACCTAGCTCCACAGGCTTGTCTATTTATGATGGTCTGCCAGGAGGGAGCTGAGTATATTCCATGGCCAGGTTAGCAAGTCAGAAAAGTTCTCCCACCTGACTCCACAGAAGGTCAGAGTAGGGAGGCAGTGTATTTCTTCAAATGATCCATTATCTTAAGAAGCAAATGTGGCAGACCCTTCATCTCAGCTGGAATTTCGTTTTCCTAGGAATAATTTTGCCATCTTCACAGTATTGCCATGAGTCATAAAATCATAGGATTTCAGAGTTGGAAACAATTTAAAACCCCATCTTATAGATAATATGGCCTGGCCTTATTTGACAATAAGATGTATCCCCTTCAAAATAGATTTTGCACTTTGATATATTGCATATACTGAAAGCATAAAAAAAATAAGAGTGACTCAATCCAAGAAAAGTGAATCCCACTAATCTAAAGAGGTCAAATGACTTATATAAAGTTCAGCAGCAATTAGGAATCTTTCTTTTTTTCCTATTTTTTTTCTTTTTTAACTTAATAAACATCAAAAATTAGCACTTTCATAAGAGATATGGAACAGAAAAGGATTGTGCGTGAAATTATACACCTCTATTATAGATTAATAGAGCTTCCTTTTTTGTAACATACAACAAATCCAGTACACAACTTTCAAAGCTGCGTTTCTGAACCTCCTTCCCTTCTCATTCTCCTATACCTATTGTCTGTCTCCATCCCAGCTGCTTCCCCAATTTGAAGAAAAGAAAAAATAACATCCTTATAACTAAATAGACATAAACAAAACAAATTCCCATATTGGTCATGTAAAAATATATATGTTTCACTTTCTAGATTGAATCCATCAACTTTCTAATGGTGGATAGCATGTATCATCATTGGTCCGCTGGTCAAAATGTGGTCTCTCCATTATAACTTGATGTTTTCCCTTTCCTGATCCCAAATGAACCACATGAATAAGATATACTCTTTTTTAAAATTAAATTTTGTGTTTATTTTTAGTTTACAACTTTCATTTCCACAATATTTTGAGTTACAAATTTTCTCCCCATCTTTCCCCTACTTACCACCCCAAAACAGTGATTCCACTGTATATCCCAGCCCCCAATCTGCTCTTTCCTATATCCTCCTCCATCTCCCCTCCGACTTTCCAGTAGGGAAAGATGATCTGTATACCCCAGTGCCTGTATATTTTATTTCCCAGATGTATGTGAAAATAATAATAATAATAATATATTTTTTAAACATTTGATTTTAAAACTTTGAATTCCAGATTCTTTTCCTTCCTCCCTTGTCACCTACCCTTATTGGGAAGATAAGTAATTCCATATAGGTTGTACATGTGTAGCTATGCAAAATATTTCCATAGTGGATATATTGTGAAAGACTGACTATATTTCCTTCCATCCTATCCTACCCCCCACTTGCTCTATTCTCTGCTTTGATCCTGTCCCTTTTCAAAAGTGTGTGCTTCCAATTTCCCTCCCCCCAACCTGCCCTCCCCTCCATCATTCCCCTTTTTATCCCCCTCCCTCCTACTCTCCTGTAGGTCAAGATACCCTATTTAATGTGTATGTCATTCCCTCCCCAAGCCAAATTCAATGAGAGTAAGGTTGACCCATTCACTTTTGGCCTCCTCTTCTTCCCCTCCATTGTAACAGTTTTCCATTACCTCTTCTATATGAGATAATTTACCCCATTCTATCCCTCCCCATCTCCTCTATATTCCTCTCTTACCTCTCAGTTTCCCCTTTTAAGTATCATCCCTTCCTATTCAATTGGTCCTGTGCCCTCTGCCTATGTATACCTGTACACATATATACACACACTCACATATGTATTCATATGCCCTCCTATATAGACATATATGTATGTGTGTGTGTGTATATATATATATATATACATATATATTTATATTCCCTGTGCTCTCATACTGAGAACAGTTTTATAAGTTACAATTATCATTTTTCCATGTAGGAATGTAAATAGTTCAACTTTGATAAGTTCCTTATGATTTCTTTTCCCTGTTTACCTTCTCATGCTTCTCTTGCTTCTTGTATCTGAATGTCAGATTTTCCATTCAAGTCTGGTTTTTTCATCAAGAATGCTTGAAAGTCCTGTATTTCATTGAATGACCATATTTCCCCCTGAAACATGATACTCAGTTTTGCTGGGTAGGTGATTCTTGGTTTTAATCCCAGCTCCTTTGACTTCTGGAATATCATATTCCAGGCCCTTCAATCCCTCAGTGTAGAAGCTGCCAGATCCTGTGTTATCCTGATTGTGTTTCCACAATATTCAAATTGTTTCTTCCTGGCTGCTTATGATATTTTCTCCTTGATCTGGGAACTCTGGAACCTGGCTATAATATTCCTAGGAGTTTTCTTTTTCAGATCTTTTTCAAGAGGTGATTGGTGGATTCTTTCAACCTCTATTTTGCCCTCTGGTTCTGAAACATCAGGGCAATTTTCTTTGAGAATTTCTTGAAGAATGGTTTCTAGGTTCTTTCTTTGATCACAGCTTTCAGGCAGTTCAATAATTTTTAAATGATCTCTCCTGGATCTATTTTCCAGGTCAGTGGTTTTTTTCCAATGAGATATTTCACATTGCCTTCTATTTTTTTCTTTCATTTGTTTGGATCTGTTTAATAGTATCTTGATTTCTCATAAAGTCATTAGCTTCCATTTGCTCCAATCTAATTCTGAAGGAATTATTCTCTTCCAGGAGCTTTTGAAATTCTTTTTCCATCTTTTGGTACAGGAGTTCTGACTTCATTGTCTTCCTCCTGTTCCGTGCTTTGATCCTTTTTGTCCCCCAAATAGGAATCTAAGGTCTGACTACTGTGCTTGCTTTCTTCCTTTGCTTGCTCATGCTGCCACTCAATTATTTGACCTTTGAGCTTTTTGCCACAGTAGATCTCTGCTTCCAGAGAGGAGAGCTTTGTCCCAAATTGCTGGTGTTTTTGCAGCTGCTGGAGCTATTAGTTGCGTGCCCTCTCTGAAGCCTCCACCAGCTCTGCTACCTGGTCACACACCCCATGACCCACACCCTAGACAGTGATCCAGATCCAAGCAGGTTAAAGCAAGAGCGATTACCCCTTAGAATGGTCCCCCTACAATCTGCAGGCCAGGAGCTCTGAAGCAGCCACACAGTGGCAGCCACCACGCCTCAGCCGCTTCTCCCTCCGGGGGCAGAGGATGGACCACACTCCCAGACACCCTGTTCCCAAAGTCCACACTGACCTCTCATTTTGTCTTTGGCGTTTATGGTTTGATAAGTATGGAAACCACCACAGCTGCTGGTGATTCACTCTCCAGAAGTCCCTCCACCTGTGGCTAGTCAAGGGCTGCCCTGAGGGTAAAACCTCGGGCTCAGGTGGGTCTGGGCTCTGCTCCCAGGATGCTACATTGAACCTTCCTGTCCACCTGCCAGGCTGTCTTCAGCAGGAGGTTTGTTTCTCTCTGTCACTTTGTGGGTTTTGTAGCCCTAAAGTTTGTTTAGAGTCATTTTTATAGGTATTTGAGGTGGTTATGGGGGGAGCACAGGGAGTTTTCCTGCTTCTATGCTACCATATTGGCTTTGCCCCAATAGATATACTCTTTAAGTGTTTTTACATCAACTATACACATTGTTCAAGAGTAATTTATTGGCCTGACCAGGTAAAGAGAAATAAAGTAAGACTCTTGATGGAAAACCAGCCCTGTCCTCTTGGACTTCTTTGGGTCTCTCCTATTCATTTTCATCATTGAGATTATAGTTATAATGCAGGAAGATTAGAAAGTTCAGAGTCTAGACTGAGCTTGTAAAACCATAGAAACACAGAATATAGAATTGGAAGGATTCTCATTAACAATTTAGTTCAATTAATGCCTGAGAAAGAATCCATATTGTGATACACTGGATAAGTAGTTGTCCAGTGGCCTCACCTGTGGGGGGCTATTGATATGCCGTCCTCTCACTTACCCATAGTAAGTCTTCGGTCGTCACCGGCCTCCTAGGAGGAATTACCAGACACAGCACCCGAGGTTTGCAGGAGTTGTTTATTCAGGCTCAGCTACATCGCGACTGCCCTGAACTTCCGCATCAGGGCAACTTATAGGTACATATAGCCAATCATCTTCTACAGCTCTATTTATTACCTTTTAAGGTCATACATCAAGCAAGCAGGCACTAGCCCATATACCATTACTTCCTGGCCCCCAACATCTCCCCCTTTTTGTTTAATCAGGACGCTTGTCCGGTACAGCCTTAAGCGGTGCAGTTGCAATAACCTGAATTTAGCAGACCCTGGCGGCAGTAGGGGAATGCGGGATGTTCTGGCTTGGGTCATCTCCTGATCCCTGAACCTTACCCGTCCTCAGTAACCCAACGCCCTCGGGCCCTGTCTTAGGCGGCCGTGTCAGGAGAGGTTGCCCGTCATAGAACGGATCCCGTCTTACTTCAAGGGCGTTACATGTCTTCCATGGAAGCCAGCCATACTTGAGGGTCTGCTCCTTCCTCAATGGCCATAATGGCCTTTTGTGTGAGCAACATATATCCTTGTTGTCTTCTCTGCAATCGGCAGAGGCACCAGACAAGCAACCCTATGGTCAAGAGTAACACCATACTTGACGGCCCCAAACCTCCCCAAGAGGTAAACCATTGGGTAATGTTTTGGAACCACTCAGTCCATGCTGATAATTGGGGACCAGATATGGTGGTAGAATTCAATACAACTATAGCATGTCTTAATTCATTTAACTTCAGTGTAAACTGCTTATTCCATGTCCCGTTTAAAAATGAACCCAGAGTATAGGACAGATTAGCTGCCCTAGAATATCTTTGGTACGGGGTGGAGGTCACACAAAGACCGGTTGTGTGCCATTGGCACCCCATGAGACCCATTTCCATTATGGCATCAATTTGCTCTTGCTGAGATAAGAAATTCTCATTACCTTTAACCAAAGCCGTGGTCCCTACTGCAGTGGACCCAGCAATACCAAGTCCTAAAAGCAGAGGTACAAGTATGGGCTCTTTTCTGTCTAGGCAAATTTGCATGCTCTCGCCCACCCTCACCGGAATAAAAGTAAGGAGAGGGGGCCTCAATGCATAGACAAAGGTCAGAGCTGACCAAGGGGAGCATGTGAATAGACAGTTTAGATAAGACTTGGGCCAGGTGGTTAAGGAGACAAAAGGCAAGGATAAAGGAGGGTGTGTGCCGGCTGCGGATGACCCTTGGCCCATAATGGACCTGATGACTGGATAGGACAAACAAAGACACAGAAGGGACAGAACACAGCAGAAACACAAGATACGACACGTAACAGTTCTGTGCACAGTACCAATCACGCAAAACATGTGCCACTCATTCTAAACAAGCAACTAAGTGGGACTCGAACCCACAATTTAATCACCCAACAGGTAATTAAGTGGGACTCGAACCCACAATTTAATCACCTAAACCAGAAAGAGTAATTAGGTGGGACTTAAGGTGTTATCTATCTGCTTCTTAAAAGTGATCGGGCCTCCGGCAAGGTTGAAGGGAGGAGGACGGCTTCCTTCCGCCCATTCGGCAGCCCAGGCGGCCGCCTCCCATGTAGGGACTTCCTCTTTTTTTTTCTGGGCGACGCCCTGTAGGCGTTGAAGTCATGCACTTCCTCTTTTTTATTTTTTGCTGCGCCACTGACTCCTCCTTTCCGGGTTCTTGTTCCCAGCGAACAGCGCGCGGAGCCAGCTCCTTCGCTGTAGCCATCTTCCCAGCTTTCTAACCCCCTCTCCGCTTCTCTCAACTCCTCCCACGGATATTGAGGAGGTCGGCTAGTCGATTCCTCCTCCGACTCCTCACTAGAGGAGCCTGCTAAGGATGTCCCAACCTGAGTACTCACCGGGCAGGACAGGGGCAAGGGTTTTGGGTTGAGTACCGAGTCCACCATTCTATAAACGGTGAAATCGGTTGGGGTTAATGACCCCGGGTTTGTTCCCTCATATGAAGCCATTTGTTGTCCCACCACGGCCCATCGGCCTGGCTGCACCCCCGCATGTTGTATCCAGGGACAGATGGTCCATATTTTTTCTACAAACTGGCAGCAAGTTCTTATCGGTATCTTTACGCTGCCCTTCGCGCACACTTTGTAAAGCTGCGCGGCAATAACTCCTTTCTCCTCAGGCAAAATTGCGGGGACACTTCCTGCCCCTCCCATCTTCTCAAAGGTACTCTTTACCAATGAGGCTGTCTGGAGAGCTAAGTTACAGCCCAGACGGTCTTCTCGGACCCTACCCAGGTCCCACGTTGGGCGCCAGTTGTGGGGGGCTATTGATATCCCGTCCTCTCACTTACCCATAGTAAATCTTCGGTAGTCACCGGCCTCCTAGGAGGAATTACCAGACAGAGCACCCGAGGTTTGCAGGAGTTGTTTATTTAGGCTCAGCTACATCGCGACTGCCCTGAACTTCCTCATCAGGGCAACTTATAGGTACATATAGCCAATCATCTTCTACAGCTCTATTTATTACCTTTTAAGGTCATACATCAAGCAAGCAGGCACTAGCCCATATACCATTACTTCCTGGCCCCCAACACTCACCCATTTGGATTTTCCTGTGTTGCTAGATATAGGGTATATGGGAGAATATATTACCTAAGGTATTGGAAGGAAAATGTTTGCACATTTGTTATTGCTATAACGTTAAATTAAATATCTCATTGTAAAAAGCTAAGTTATGTAAAGTGAACCACTTACATTTGTATAGGCCACTAGTCACTATATAGGATGAAACTGGGGCACTAGTCACTAGCCTGGGTATGAAAGTCTAGGCCCTTTTAAAGGCTAATAGTTTTTGGTTAGATGCTTATTTGTTATAGAGCTATACCTGTGAGAATTCAGGATAAGGGAGCATGGGGGAGGATCCTCAGAAAGTTGCTCTGCTGAATACCTAGGGATGGCACTATGTGGTCTCATCTGACTGGTTCTTCTCTTCTATTCCTAAAACTGAATTTGCATGAATTATACTAACCAAGGAAAAATAAGTTACATATAGCAGATAGAGAGTTGGCCTCAAAACTGCACTTTGAGTGGTCCCTGACAGAGTAGACTTCAAACTTATTTAAGTTCCTACATAGCATAGGTCCCACTAAATTCACATCCAAAGGTTAAATATGGATGGTTAAGGACTCAATGAGTCATTGCCTCAATTACAATGGGTCTTGGGTTACTCCCAAAGGTCATTCCTTGCTTCTTTGCTCCTTGTATCACTGATGTACTGATTCTGAAATTATCCCTGACCTCTGACTGCTGGATTTCTGTGGCTCATCCTCCTAACCTTTCAAAACTCCCAAGGGTGATGTGGTCTTTCACCAGATATGAGCTAAGGAGTCCTTAAATGAAGCCAGAAGAAGTTGAGTAAAACAAGGAAGAGATGAAGCTGACAGGCCTTTCTGAATGCCTCTGCAGATAATCAAAGATCTTTCTCTTTAAAACATGGTTGCTCAATAGAACTAGATACAGAATGTCTACACACACTCCACAGTCTTTCCAAGGCACTTTCCTTGCATGTTGCAGTTTTCCCAAATCGGGTATCATCCCAGATTCTCTTTGTGGAGAGATGCTATTTCAGGTACTTTATTCATACACCAGATCCCCATTACAAATCGATTGGTTTTGGCAAACAAAACCACCATTCAGAGAGTTAAACCTGAGCTTAACATCAGGAATAAAACCAGAGGTCAGGCAGTCAGGCAGAGAGAAGATGCTAAGAGAGAATAAGAAAGGGATTTGGTCTATCAAGAAACTATTAATAAGGACTGCTAATGCCCTAGATCTACAGCAAAACAAGACCAGGAACAAAAGAACTGACTGATTTTATGGGGAATGGCTGGTTATCCAGGGGGTGTGATAAGTGGCGGTTCCCCAGACTATGGACTTCACTTGGGAGTCACAAAAGATTTAATATGTGTGAGGGTGGGCTCATCCCAAAAACACAAGTTTTCTTTCCCCGAGGCCAATTGAGGTAGCATTTGATAGTTCTTTTCCTAAATGTAATGGAGGGGGGAGGGGCAGAGGAGAAAAATGTTCAAAATATTCTGTGATTCTGGGAGAGTCTTCTTCACTTACTCTCCATAGTGTTCACCATATTTTAATTATTGAAACTGAATGTAACTGATGGATCCTTATTCTAGCTAGCCCTCCATTCTCTTGGGAATCCTTTGTGTAAAAACCAGAGCAAGTCAGTGATTATAAATGTAATTTTCTTTTCTTCTTTTTTTTCTTAGTGAAAATGGGAAAAAAGCCAAAATGCCGAGTATCTCTCTCATTCCCAGATGTATTTTCCATTCTGGGAACTCCCTGCCCAGTGAAAACAATTATTCTGTATCTTCTTAATGCCTTCCACTCCCTGAAATATCTTTTACCTTGTTTCCTACAAGGCTCACTTGCCAACCATCTATAACATAATACAGTGTCTGAACTGTGTTTATTAGGGGATAAAACCCCACACCTTTTTGATCATGTCGAAAGGGATGACTTTTCACTGCATACGTTTTCTCTTTGAGTGATTGTATACTTTCTTTTATTTCTTGATCCATAATAGTTTAGGATAGAGGTTCTTAGTGTATGTGGTGTGTGTGTGTGTGTCGTGTGTGTGTGTGTGTGTGTGTGTGTGTGTGTGTGATGAACCCTTTTGACAGTCTGGTAAAGCCTGTGGAACCCTTCTCAGAATAATGTTTTTAAATGCATAAAATCTAATACATTGGATTACAAAGAAACCCGTGCTACTGAAATACAATTATAAAATATTTTTTTGTTTGGTTTTTTTTTTGCTTTTTTTGGAGGGCAATTGGGGTTGTGACTTGCCCAAGGTCACATGGCTAGTTTTTGTGTTAAGTGCCTAAGGTCAGATTTGAACTCAGGTCCTCCTGACTCCAGGGCCGGTGCTCTATTCACTGCACCACCTAGCTGCCCCTATAAAATATTTTTAAAACCAAGTCCCTGAGACTTATATTAAAGACATGTGTTCTAGAAGGCATTATGGTGGGGACAACTAGCCTTTGACTTACAGTCAGGAACCTCTCTCTATCACTAAATCACTTAGGCAGATCACTACCCTATTCTCTTCCATAAACTGAAGTAATAAGACTAAATAACATTCAGGGATCCCTTCTAGCACCTGTTGATTAGTTCTTCTACATTCTATTTTTTAAAGCAGCAGAAAAGAAAGATGAAGATACCTGTTCTGAGGATTATGCTATCTTGAAAATCCAGAATAAGGACGTTTAGTTTTGAATATCCTCCCACCATGCCCCACTCCCTACCTCTTTCCCCTTGTGAACAAAGTACAAGCTTAGGCACTTGTCAAAGATAAAATATTCATGAGGTCATGGATTTAGAGCCTAAAGGAATCTTTGAGGTTATTGAGTCTGACTCACAGTGGGAAAATGACTTATCCAGGGAAACACAGCTAATTAGCATCTGATACTGTGGCTGTTGCTGTTGTTCAGTTGTTTCAGTTGTGCCCCCTCTTGGTGACCCCATTTGGGGTTTTCTTGGCAAAAATACTGGAGCGTTTTGCCATTTCCTTCCTGTTCATTTGACAGATGAGGAATCTGAGGGAAACTGGAAGAAGTGACTTGCCTAGGGTCACACAGCTAATAAGAATCTGGGGTCAGATTTAAACTCAGGTCTTCCTGACGCCAGTCCTAGTACCCTATTCATTGTGCCACCTAGCTGCCTATCCATTAGTGTCAGAGGCACTTCAAAATCAGGACTTCCTGATCCCCATTTCAGTACTCTCCATTACACCACACTACCTCCCAGAAGAAGCAGATCTGAGAGGAACTGTAGTGCCAATGTAATATTCACAGCGTTAATGGTCACTAAAAATATGCCTGCATATTACTCAATTGTAAAATATAACAGACTCTCTACATAAAAGACAGAAGCAAAACATTTATTCAGACACCAGAAAACTAAATCTCAAAACCAGTAAGCCGATTCCATCATAGTAGCAAAGAAGTTAAGAAGCTATGACAGCACAGAGAGCCATAGGATCCTTGAGCCTTCCCACAAACCAATAGTTACTCACAAGCCTGTCTCCCTTGGATGTGTCCTCTCCTCCCTCCAGTTTAGCTATTCTCACTCCCAGCTTCCTGTGGGCTCTGCTTCACTCTTCAGCAAACTTTTCCCACCACAGGCTCCATGTGATTACATTCTGTTTATTAGGGGCAGGGTATATCTTCAAAGCAGGGAAGGTCTTCAAATTCCCTTAAGCTTATTAAGGGGCAGGGAAGATCTTCAAATTCCCATTACCAGTACATTCAGCCCCAAGATCTTTCATGTTCCTCATATAGCAAAGATACATTAACAATACATTTCATTACATAGATTAATAAGAGTTTAGGGGTAACGGGTATCAACAGAAACATGCAACAATTTGACAGGCATAATAGTAAATAAGCAATATCTTAGGGTGGGGGCTTGGGGACAAGCACCCCATCTTTCCCCCCCTCAAACAAATGGGCCTCAGAATCTTAGGGTAAGGGGCCAAGATCTCTTCTCCATAGCTACTTCCAGCTGAAATTGGATATAGAGCTGTCCCTGCCCCAAGAGGTCCCATTGGAGAGGTCATTTCTTTAGCTGGCATTTGGAGCTCAGTCAATGCCAGGTCCAAGCGTGACACATAACAGTCATGGACAGGTGGTGGCATCCAGCTTAAGCAATAAGGCATCTGTAGGTGGAGGGTACTAAGCTTGCAGGAAACAAATAAGAAAACAAGTTTAACAGACAAAAAACCAAAAGGAGACAAATATAGGGTCAGCTGGGCTTCTGGAGTCCATGAAGTCACTATCCTAGCCTCATTCACAGTAAAATATATGAGTTAAGGGTACAATTTGGCAATCATCTTCTCCTAAATCAACAACAGCCACAGTATTGTCTGTCCCATGTGCTATAATCTTCGCAATCTTTGGAACATTATCTGGCTTCCACTTTACCCATACTTTAGCTACCAATTTTATTCTATTAGTACAAGCAAACCCTTCAGTTCCTTTGATAGTTATTTCAGAAGGAGTATTATTTCACAAGGAATAATAATCATTTGGACTATTCTATCATTTTTACAAAACTGTAAGTGTTCTTCATCCAAATTTTGGAACGTCACAATAATTTCTCCTTGATAATTAGAATCTGTTACTCCAGTCAATATATGTATTCCTTGAGATGCTAATCCTGATTTGGGTAATATCCTTCCAAAATGATTTTTAGGGATTCTCATACATATTCCAGTAGAGATATTTCTTATTTCTTTTCTATCCAAACAAAAGTCCTCTAAACATTGTAAATTATATCCTGCTGAACCAGGTGTTCCTGGATATAGTGCTAGGACATCTGGCCTCATAGTCCAATACTCAAAATTTGGGCTCTTATGTGTCTGCTGTTTTCTAATTTGCAGATTTGGGGTCATCATTGTGGCTAGAGGCATACTTCCTCCTAATGGTTTATTATTCAAATTACATAAAGCAGTGAACAAATTATCCTCCCAATGTTGATACAAATTTTTCTTTCAATAATCCATTCATTCTTTCAATTAACCCAGATGCTTGTCGGTAATATGGAATATGATACATCCAGTCTATATTGTTTAGTATATAATATCTCTTCATTTCATTACCTTTGAAATGTGACTCATTGTCACTTTGAATCTGAATTGGGGTTTCATAATATAGACTTATGAGATCTAGAGTTTTACAAGTGTTTTTCTGGGTTGCATTCTTATAAGGACAAGCCACTAGTACACCTGAATGGGTGTCAACACAAGTACATATAAATTTGCATCCTTTATCTTATGGTAGAGAATCAATACAATCTATTTGCCAAATGTGAGCTGGAAGTTTTCCTCTTGCTATCTCCCCAATTACTACCCGAGAAACAGTTTGTTCCTTTTCCAGTTGACCTATATGACATTTCTCTGCTATCTGTTTTAACAACGAATGAGAGATACTTGTACCTTGATCTTGTGCCCACCAGTGTGTGTCCTGGACCCCTAAGTGTCCAGCCGTTTGATGGACCCATTTTACTAATACTGGATCATCAGTTGTTTTCAGAGTAGGGACGACATGTTGAGACTTTGCTAGTCGATCAGCGTGTGTATTGTACTCACCTTCTGCATGGTGAGGATCACATGAGCATCTACATGAAAAACTGACAAATCAGTCACCAAAGACATGTCCCATATATCTGCCCATAATTCTTTGCCCCAGACTTGTTTACCACGAATTTCCCAATTTTGATTTTTCCACATGGGCAGCCATATAACTAACCCATTAGCTACTGCCCATGAATCAGTAAATATATGCCACTGTCCTCCTTGTTCTATTTTGATGACTTAATGTACTGCCATAAATTTTACATATTGAACACTTCCACCTATACCAGTACTTTCCAAAGTCCACCTAGTACATTGGCTACTGCTTTCCAATGTCCTTTATGTCCCAAATATTTTTCTTTCCCATTAGTAAACCATGTATGTTTCTTCTCTTCTTCAGTTAATTCATCATATCTGTCATTCCATTTTACCAAGGACTGTACTAACTATTGCTCTGGTTCAGAAGATGTATCATTTCCATCAGTATCAATATTTGCTATAGATTCGTGTAGAGCAGAAACTCCACTCTTGCCTGTTTTAGCTCTATTTTGAATATACCATTTCCATTTAATTATGCTGGCCTTTTGTGCATGTCCAGTTCTGTGAGAAGCTGGGGTACTCATTACCCAGGTCCTAATTGGGATTCCAGGTCTTAATATCACTTCATGGCCAAGAGTCAGTTGTTCAGTCTCTACCAAAGGCCAATATGCTGCTAACAATAAAGGAAGTTTCCTAGACCAAAATCCTAAAGGTATATTTCAACTTTGTTGTTTCTGCCATAAACTCCACTTTGCATAATCATCCTATACTTGTAATTAATTCCACTGGGTCATTTTGCATAGGCCATAAATCTAAGGCCAATTGTTTAGCAACCTTGGCTTCTTCAACAGCTTTACTCTGCTCAAATCCCCAATCAAATTCATATTTCTTCCGGGTATCTTTATATAAAGATTTCAAAAATCTGTCCCAGATACAGTGTGTGATGTTACCAATATCCAAATAATCCTATAAACTTTTGGGCCTCTTTCTTATTGGTAGGTATAGGAAAATCCTGAATCTTTTCTTGGGCTTACGGGAGAATCTATCATATTCCCTCATTCCATTGTCTACCCACAAGTTTTACATTTTGAACTGGCCCTTGAATCTTTGCAGGGTTAATTTCCCATCCTCTGCTTTTCATATGCTCAATTAAAAGCATCAAACTCTTCTCCACTTCTTTTACATTTTTTCCCTGTATCATAATATCATCAATGTAGTGGGTCAGCTGTACACCAGGTAGCTTTAATTCATCCAAATGTTCAATCACAATCCTATGACAAATAGTGGGGCTATGCAGGTATCCTTGTGGCAGGCAGGTGAAAGTATATTGTCTGCCCTATCACGTGAAAGCAATCTTGTCCCATTGTTTAGAATCTTTTGGGATGGTAAAGAAAGCATTGGCTAAATCAGTAACTGCATACCAAGTCCCATCATATTTCTGGATCCTTTCTATTAAGGTGACAGTATCTGGAACAGCAGCATACAAAGGAGCAGTCACCTTATTCAGCTGTCAATAATCCTCTGTTATTCTCCATGTCCCATCTGATTTTCATATTGGCCAAACAGGATTGTTCCATTATGTGATTGTAGTCACTAACACTCCTGCTTCAACATATTCCTTTATACTATTGGTAATTTCGTCTTGCCCACCTGGCATAAGATACTGCTTTAAAGTAATTACCTCACAAGATTCAGGTAAGGTGATTAGGTCCATTTTTATTTTTTCCACTAAAATTGTATTAATTCCTATCTTCCTTACTACAAATTGGTATCTTCCTTCAGCTGACAAATTCAAAGGGTAGGCCTTGTAATCATGGATTTACTGGCCTAAGTCATCATCCAGACCATGTTTTAGTAGAATCATATCTATGATGGGACGAGTGGAGGTTTGCCTCAGGATGCCAGGATGGGTTTGGGGGAAGGGTCACTGCTTTACCTTGGCTATTCTTTATTGGCCCATGTCTTACCCCACCCTTGGTCCCTTGCCTTGCCCTGGTTTACTACACCAAATTCTCCTTCCTAGGGCCTTCCTTCCCAACACAACCCTCCAAGTATTTCTCCAAGGGTAGATTGAGTTGCCAATGTGGTGGGAGGACATGCAGAAGATAGTCAACCCCAATAAGATAATTATATTTATTTTATCTTTTTGAGAAATTGTTCCATAGGTTTCCCATTAGCTGGTGATTTTATTTGTTTCCCTGTTAGTAAAGCTAGTCTTTTTTTTTAAACAATGTTTGATTAAAGAGTTAGATTATATTATCTGTGCAATTATACATCCTTTGCTGGAGTGACATCCTTTGCTGGAGAGTTGACCTGGCTGGTATTTGGTCCATAAACACCTCCCCCTCTCCCCAAGCTGAATTTGCCCGTGGCACAAGAATTCCTAATTATGGCTCTGGAAGTCAATAATATTCAGCACTTTTTCTGAGGAGAGAAGAGAATAGCTCTGGTCAATGACTAATCTCTGTCTCCGGTCACCTTTTTATAATGTCATTTTGATACCACTACTTTCTACTGTCCTTGCTTCTTGTGGGTGTCAGTGTCCTGGCCTCATGGGACTTGGCATTACCTGTTGGTTTGGATATAAATGACATCTTAGGCAGCTCACCAGAGCCACTAAAAAGGGTATAGTTCTATTCAGACACAGCCATGAAAAGACAACACCCTCATTGCCTCAGATAATGGAATTAGTTCAGAGGAACTTTCAGAAGAGATCCTATTGGAGGCTAGAGCATAAGGAGAGAGATACAGCAGTCAGCATAATGTTTTAGAAGCAGAAACAGAAGGCTCCTGCTGGTTCTTAGTGTATTTTGGCTCCAGGTCACTGAGAATTCCCAGAAGTGCCTGGAGCTAATGCTGTCAGATCTTTTCCCCAATGCTGATATGACCCAATACCCTTCCTGAACTTTAAACCCAATGAACCCTCAAGTGCTATGTAATGCTATTGAAGCTTAAGCAACTCCAGTCTTCTTTCTCCTGGGAATTTTTTTCATAGAAATTATGTGGCATAGTTTCCCTTCAGAGCCTGGGTAGGGGGATAGGGCAGATCTCACTAGCTGGGTAACCCTGGTCAAATTACTTGACCTCTCTGGGCCTTGGTTTCTTCACCTGTAAAATGAGAGAGTTGGACTAGATGACCTTTAAGATCTCTCCCAACATTAAAATGCTATGCTAGGGAAAATGCTTTCAGATGGGGAATGGGAGAGTGGGGTATGGTTGTGTGTATTTTTAAATTTTAATATGAAAATGAAAAAGGGCAGGGAGCTTTGTCCTGAATTCTTCAGAATTTCCTAACTATTGGTTTCTTGAAAATATCATTTATAGGATCATAGGATTTTGAAGTAGAAGGGTCATTAAAAAGGTTGTTAAATTCAGCTCTCTCATTATACATATAGGAAACTGAGGTCCAGAGGGTTAATGGGACTTGCTCAAACATTTAATTTATAAACAGTATGTCAAAAATTTGGCCAGGCCCCATTTTGAAAAAAATATATGCCATGTCACTAGGAACCACTAACTCTAGGCTTCAAAGGCCACTTGTTTAATAGACAAGACCCTTCGCAACAAGTTATTTAATATTTACTGATCAATAAAATTTAGTCCCATATCTCCAATAGATGATGGTATTTACTCTGAATTTTATAGCCCACTCACTATGAAATCAAAGAAGGAAAGTATGCATGGTGATAAAAAGCTGAGTCATGTGAATCTAGGATATAACCAACTGTGGCTCCGGTCCAAAGAACATCCAGGAGAGGGCTGCTTTTCCTCAGGGGAGTAGAGAATTTACAAGAAAAGCAATGTGCTGGGGCAATCCTTGGCCAGCGCCATAACTAGCAATTCTGCTACCTTCAGCAGAAAGCAGGAAATAAACTCTCAAAGTCAACTTTTTTTTTTTGGAGGGGGGAGGGCACTGCAATTGGGGTTAAGTGACTTGCCCAAGGTCACACAGCTAGTTTTATGTTAAGTGTCTGAGGCTGGACTCGGGTCCTCCTGACTCCAGGGTCAGTGCTCTATTCACTGTGCCACCTAGCCGCCCTACAAAGTCAACTTTTTAAGAGAAATTTGGATGAGGAGGCAACTTTGAGGAAAGACCTTGTACCTCAGGACATAAGGTCCTGTGGTGAGAGACCCCAGGATAGATATCATCAACGACAGTTGGGGAAGTGGAGAGAACAGGGATGGGTGAGGTTGAAGAAGAGTTCATCTAAAATGTGCTAGGTCTACAAAATGGCATGATCATTCTGCATGGGGAGTCCATTATTCCAAGAGACATAATCATTTACTGGAAATAGCCTAGAGTCAGAAAATCTGGGTTTGAGCCTTGATTCCAACTATTGTGGGACCCTGAGAAAACCATTTAACCTCTATGGGACTCAGTTCCCTCACACACAAAATAAGACCTATAGTACTTGTGCTCACTATGGGGGAAGGTAGGTGGTGTTAGAGCACTTGGCCTGAAGTCAGGAAAACTCATCTTCCTGATTTCAAATATGGCCTCAGACACTAGCTGTGTGACCCTGGACAAGTCATTTAATCCTGTTTGTCTCAGTTTCTCATCTGTAAAATAAGCTGGAGAAGAAAATGGCAAACACTCCAGTACCTTTGCCAAGAAAACCCTAAATGGGGTCACAAAGAGCTGACACAACCGGAATGACTCAACTCCCACCTCACAGGGTCATTGTTAGTTTCCAATGAAATAACATATGTAAAGAATGTTGTAACTATAAAGTGTTATGTGAATAGCTGGCATTATTATTCACTGCTTAATGGGGGAGTCATCCAAAGTGTAGAAGTGAGTGGCAGGATCAGAGCTATGCATTATGTCCCCCTCATCAAATCTCCCTCCTCCTGTCTCCCCCTAGCATTTCAGTGCTTTGTGGCTATGTGACAGCTAGATGGCTCCATGCATAAAGTACTGGGCTTATGGTCAGGAGGACCTGAGTTCAAATTCAGCCTCAGATACTTACCCTAGGCAAGTCACTTAACCTCTGCCTGCCTCATTTTCCTCAAATGTAAAATGCAGATAATAATAGCAACACCTTCCCTGGGTTATCAGGTACTTGGCACAGTGCCTGGAATATAATATATAAATGTTAGCTATTATTATTATTAATTATTACTCAGGAGGGGCGGCCAGGTAGCACAGCGAGTAAGAGCACCGGCTCCAGTGTTGAGAAGACCTGGAGATCGAATCCCGGGCTCAGACACTTAGCACCCACCTAGAAACACCTGGCCGTGTAACCTTGACCAAGTTACTTAACCCCAATTGCTTAGGGGCGGCCAGGTGGCTCAGCGAGTAAAGAGCACCGGCTCCAGTGTCGGGATGACCTGGATCAAATCCAGGCTCAGATACTCAGCACCACACCCAGAAATAATAACTGGCCATGTAACCTTGAGCAAGTTACTTAACCACAATTGCTTTAAAAAAAAAATTATTACTCAGGGACCCTGAACTCTGTAGGTCTGGCCTCCCTAGGACACTTCCCATGTGTCAGACATTTGCTCTTAAAATAAATTTCTTGTCTTGTGTATCCCTCACTCCCATTCCTAGCAAATTAATTTGATTTTCACACACCCCCCCCACACACACACAATGCTCAGTGTTTGGTGAGTATTAATAAGTTAGTGCAATCTATCCCTTAGATAGAATATTGCTATAGATTATAACTTAACCCAAAGAAATTGTATTAGTAATGAATATTTCCAACTGGTGAGGAAGATTTTTTGGAGGGGTAGAACTCTTGGTGCCCCTAAATTGTGCCACATGGGTGGACTAAGTACCTACCCCAACTACAGCTTATGATCCATTTTGTATAATCATTTTATGGTTAGACGTTGTCCACGCTTCAGATAGATTATAAATTTATACCATCTATTCGGAGGGTTTCCAGCAGTAGCCCAAAGACAGTGCTCAACAGAGTAAATACATAAGGAATGCTAGTAAACGAAATGGAAGGGTATACTGTAATGATTCTTGGACTTGATATCAGAAGACCTAGGTTCCAGTCCTAGCTCAGACTTAAGCTTTAATGGATAATAGGCAAGTCATTTAACTACCCTAAAATCTGAATTTCCTAACCTGTTAATATAATAATATTAATATATAATTATATAATATGTGATATATTTGTATAGTATATGCAATATATTATATTATACATTTATATAAAGTGTGATATATTTTATATTACATATACTAAATTTATATGTAATATATTATATACAATGCATTTCTATATAATATATTATATAAATATTATTTTATATTAATTAATAATAATAATCCTAATCTGATAATACTTTTTCAACCTGTCTTACATGGTTTCTGTGAAAAAAGTACCTCATTAAATGACATATAAATGTGATTCATGTTAAAATTTACTCTTTTGGGCTCAAGGCAGGGCAGAAAAGATGATTCATTTATGAGAAAAGTACTTTCCTAAATTCTACAGAAGTACCAACATCTATTATTCACCCGTAGTAAGCTACATTGTCTTTCTGTGAGAAGGTAACCTTATCTCTTTTTCCCCATTGCTTTTTTTCTCTTTGGCCTCCTATCTTCTTCTGATTGTGGGGATCTGAGGTTGCTTTTTATAACCTCCTTGTTTTGGCAGATTTAGCTATTATTAGACCATTTTTATCTTTTTCTAATGTATTCAAGCTTAATTACATGTTTTTCTTTTTCCTTTGGTTCGATTGTACTAATTATGTAGTATTAAGTCTGTCTCAAGTATATTAATAGACATTTCATTGTCCCTCCATTTACTAAATTGCCCAGGATTTGCACTTTTAGAGTGCTTGCCATTCATGGTATCTTCACTTGTGTAAAAAAAAAAAATTTTAAATAGTGCAGGCTAAATCCTATAGGTTTGATTCTTTATGTAAAATAGTACTTAATGGTTGAAGAAGGACTAGATGCATTCTAAGAGCCTACCAGCTATAGCTGTATGTGAGTCTAATTGAAATTAGGCAGTCCTGTTGTCAATCAATTAATAAGAATTATTTTAAAATAAAGTTTGCTTTTTATTGGTTTTCCCAACAAAGTATAATTGAAATTTTTGGATATTCAAGATGTTGAAATATTATTTTCAAAATTATATTTTTCGGCCTCATTTAAACTTTGGACAGAGACAGAGTCACTACAGTGGTGGATCTATCTAGATAATAGCAATAAGTCAATTTTCAAATAAAAATGACATTGTCTACTGAAAAGGGTTAATGATTCCTCATCTATATAATTTAATAGACTGCCAGTACCTAGAATAATGGTTCTGGTTGAATGAATGCAGCTTAGCAGCTCAAATAAAAGGTATTATTAATTTCTCTAGAAAGTAGAGTTTTATTTGTGAGCTCTCCTATTCTAGACAGCATGGTGGGGTGGAATAAACATTGGAAGTAAAATAAAGTATCCTAACTTCATACCCTGGATTTGCCACTAATGCTTGCTTGTTAGACCTACCTAGAGTTTGGGTAGGAATAGGCAAAGGAATGAAAACCAAAAAGTCTCCACTTTGCTCCTTTGACAGTTCTGATAAAACGTTTGTCAATTTAGAGGAACTTGAAAAAAATTAAATTACTAAAATGAAATTTCCAGGTGACATAGGAATTTTAGCTCTATCCCAATCCCCCATAAACACAAATAATTTTAATAAGGTCATAATCTGTGTAACTAGAAGCAAAAAAAAAAAAGCTATTCTGTCCTTAATATTCTTTTTTAGAGGGGGGAAAGGCAGGGCAATTGGGGTTAAGTGACTTGCCCAAAGTCACATGGCTAGTAAGTGTTTCTTTATTTTTTTTAATCAAATGCTTCTAGTTTACATAATTCATTTCCACAAGATTTTGAGTTACAAATTTTTTCTGTGTTTTTCCCCTACGCATCACCCCAAAATATTGATCCCACTAGATGTCCCCTCCTCTAAACTGCTCTCTCCCATATCTTCACCCATATCCCCTCTGACTTTCCAGTAGGGCACAGTGGATCTCTATGCCACAGTGCCTGTATATCTTATTTCCCAGTTACATGTAAAATAATATTGATAATTGTGTATATATATATGTATGTATATATTTTAAACATTTGATTTTAAAACTTTGAATTCCAGATACATTCCCTTCCTCCCTTGTCACCCCATCCCCCTACTGGGAAGATAAGCAATTCAATATAGGTTGTATTTGTGTAGCTATGCAAAACATTTCCATAGTAGATACATTGTGAAACACTAACTATATTTCCCTCCCTCCTATCCCACCTCCTATTTGTTCTGTTCTCTACTTTGATCCTGTCCCTTTTCAAAAGTGGATGCTTCCAACTTCCCTTCCCTCCAACCTGACCTCCCTTCCATCATCCTCCCTCTCATCCCCTTCCCCCCTACTCTCCTGTAGGGTGAGATACCCTATTTAGTGTGTATGTCATTCACTCCCTAAGCCAAATTCAATGAGAATAAATTTAACCCATTCCCTTTTGCCTTCCTATTCTTCCCCTCCATTGTAACCATTTTCCCTTGCCTCTTCTATATGAGATAGTTTACCCTGTTCTCTCTCCCCATCTCCTCTCCTTATATTCCTCTCTCACCTCTTAATTTCACCTTTTAAGTATCATTCTTTCCCATTAAATTGGTCCTGTGCCCTCTATCTATGTATACCTGTAAACATATATACACACATTCACATACATATTCATATGCCCACATAGCCTTATATATGTATATATATATATATTTCTATTCCCTTCAATTATGCTCATACTGAGAAAAGTTTCATTAGTTGCAATTATCATTTTTCCATGTAGGAATGTAAATAGTTCAACTTTGATAGGTTCCTTATGCTTTCTTTTCCCTGTTTACCTTCTCATGCTTCTCTTGCTTCTTGTATTTGAATGTCAAATTTTCTATTCAACTCTGGTTTTTTTCATCAAGAATGCTTGAAAGTCTTCTATTCCACTAAATGACCATATTTTCCCCTGAAACATGATACTCAGTTTTGTTTTGTTTTGTTTTTAAGAATCTTCTTGTTTTTATTGTTGGGATCCGGGTTACTTGAGAGGGATGAAACGAGAGGAATGGGTGGCTCCAATACCAGGTCGGCCATGTTTCACAGGCTTGTAGGTGATAAAGAATTCGCCCAGGTAGTGTCCAATCATCTCGGGCTTAATTTTTACCTGATTGAAGGTCTTACAGTTATAGATGCCTACCATACTTCCCACCATCTCAGGCAGGATAATCATTTCTCCAAGATGTGTCTTCACTACCTCAGGCTTTTCCATGGGGGGGGGGGAGGGCTCCTTCTTGGCCTTCCTCAGGTGCTTCAGGAGGGAATGCTGTTTGCACCTCAGACCCCTATTGAGTTGCCGTCGCTGTCGAGCTCTGTACAGCTGCATGAGTTGTTCATAGGACATGTCCAGCAGCTGATCCAGGTCCACATGGCAGTAGGTGATCTTCTGGAAGGTTCACTTTTTCTTCTGCTCCACTTCTGCCATCTTGTCTGCTGTCAGGAAAAGACCGCCCCTGATTGCGCAGACGCAGATATCACTCGAAGGCACCCTAGGCCAGCGCCCATGATACTCAGTTTTAATGGGTATCTGGGATTCTTGGTTTTAATCCCAGCTCCTTTGACCTCCAGAATATCATATTCCAAGCCCTTAGATCCCTCAGTGCAGAAGCTGACAGATCCTGTGTTATCCTGATTGTGTTTCCACAACATTCAAATTGTTTCTTCCTGGCTGCTTATAATATTTTCTCCTTAATCTAGGAATTCCAGAACCTGGCTATAATATTCATTAGGAGTTTTCTTTTGAGATCTTTTTCAGGAGATCATTGGTGGATTCTTTCAACCTCTAGTTTGCCCTCTGGTTCTAAAACATCAGGGCAATTTTCCTTGAGAATTTCTTGGAGGATGATTTCTAGGTTCTTTTTTTTGATCATGGCTTTCAGGTAGTCCAATAATTTTCAAATTATCTCTCCTGGATCTATTTTCCAGGTCAATGGTTTTCCCGATGAGTTATTTCACATTGCCTTCTATTTTTTCATTTGTTTGGATCTGTTTAATAGTATCTTGATTTCTCAGAAAGTCATTAGCTTCCATTTGCTCCAATCTAATTCTCAAGGAATGATTCTCTTCAGTGAGCTTTTGAGATTCTTTTTCCATCTGGCAAATTCAGCTTTTTAAGGCATTCTTCTCCTCATTGCCTTTTTGAGCCTCTTTTGCCATTTGAGTTAGTCTATTTTTTAAGGTGTTATTTTCTTCAGTCAGGTTGTTGACTCTCATTTCATTATTTTCTTGCATCATTCTCATTTCTGTTCCCAATTTTTCCTCCACTTCTCTTATTTGCTTTTCAAAATCCTTTTTAAGCTCCTCTATGGCCTGTAACCAGCTTGTATTTTTCTTGGAAGCTTTTGGTGCCGGAGTTCTGACTTCACTGTCTTCCTCCTGTTCCATGCTTTGGTCCTTTCTGTCCCCAAAATAGGAGTGTAAGGTTGGATTGCTCTGCTTCCTTTGCTTCCTTTGCCTGCTCATGTTGTCACTCAATTACTTCACTTTTGGGCTTTTTGCCACAGTAGGACTCTGCCACCAGACAGGGGAGCTTCATCCCAAATGCTAGGGTTTTCTCTGCTACTGAAGGTATTCGTTGGGTGCCTCCACATTCTCTGGCAAGCTAGTCATACACCCCAGGACCTCCACTCTAGATCGCAATTCAGATCCAAGTAGGTTAAAGCAAGAGCAATTACCCCTCAGACTGTACACTTGGTCCCCCTACGGTATGCAGGCCAGGAGCTTAAACTACCATGTGGAGGCAGCTGCTCTGCAGCCTCAGCAGCTTCTTGTCCCTGGGCAAAGGCTGACCACACTCCCAACTGCTGGATCCCAAAGTCCACACTGTACTGACCTCTCACTTTGTCCTTAGCATCTATGTGTTGATAATTCTGGAAACCATCACAGATTCTGGTGATCTGAAGTCCTTCCAGCCTCTGATTGGTCAGGCTCCCCTGGGGCTAAGACCTCCGGCTGGCTCGGGGCTGGGGTTGGCTCCCAGAGCACTGTGCTGGCTGCTTGCTGCCGGCCTGCCAGGCTGTCCTCAGTGGGAGGTTAGCTTCTCTGTGTCATTTTGTGGGTTCTCTAGCTCCAAAGTTTGTTCAGAGTCACCTTTTACATGAATTGGAGGGAGTGGGAGCCAGAGCCTCTTGGAGGTCCTGTTTCTACTCTGCCATCTTGACTCTGCCCCCATGGCTAGTAAGTGTTAAGTGTCTGAGGCTGTATTTAAACTCAGGTCCTCCTGACTCCAGGGCTGGTGCTCTATTCACTGTGCCACCTAGCAGCCCCCTATATCCTTAATATTCTGAGCAAAATACTAGTCATAGGCTCTAATTGCTGCAAGAAACATTTAAAAAAATCTAGCGTTTCTTCCTCCTTCATTCAAAGATGAGAGAAGTGAGACTCAGAGGTTGAGCAACTTTTTCAAGGTCACATAGCTTCAGGGCCAAGATGAAGATCCAGGTCCCTGATCCTATTATGTCACATTTACTCCAAATTTTGTTCTTTGACTTTGGCCTTTGGAGAAATTTCATACAATGTTGGTAAGGATAACTGTTGAGGATGATACAGATTTGGTAAAAGTCTATACACTTGGTAAAACATTAAAGCTGGAAGGGACTTTAGATATCATCTAATACAGCCCTTATTTTACAGATAAAGGAAACGAGAGCCAGATTAAGTGATTTACCTAAAATCACAAAGGTATTATATGAGGGATCCAGGGATCCAGAATCAAATCTTATCACTATCAGTCTAGGAGTTCAGTCTACTATACCACACTTCAGTTGCTTTTTTCATTGTCATAACTTATCAGGGTTGAAAGTGATATTATTTCTGTAAAGATCTGGTCATTCTAAATACATCAAAATCAGTGTGTAAACTTTGGTGGTATAAATGTGAGTTTCTATTTTACAAATTTATTATAGTATTCTGTTTCATTGATCACCTCTGAAACTGAAGTTGGAAGTAACTTATCTGTATGCTAAAAGTCCATTACATTAGAATACTAATGAGGATTTGGTAGTAAATTAAGAAGAAAATATTATTTTAATAAAGACTATGGGTATGTGAATACTGTCAGTTACTTTCCTTGAAAAAATAATTTAAATGTTTTACTAATTAAGTTAAAATAAGAGTTTAAGTATTTTAGACAGTGGCAAATATTGATACTTATTTTGTTAATGATTGAAACATTTGAATTATGGAAAATGTGGGATGGATAGAAATTTCTTGATTTTACAGATCATATACTAGATAAGAGGTTTCAGCCTCTTACTTAGGTGGTAAGTGACTGGCTTGTTTCAACCCTCAGTAACATCCATATGTTATATTGGGGTGTGTGGAGTGTTCAGGGAAAATAAGCATCTTTGATGTGAGGGCTTGCTGAGCCCTGAAAAGGGCTGCTCATCCACCTTTGGTGTCCATCTGTCACCCAACTCTCACCTGTGTATCTAAGAAGCTATAGCATATGCAGTGATGGGCTAAACCAGGTTAAGGGTAACTGAGAGGCCTCAAATCTGTCAGTGAGTTAGGGGAACATCTACTCCAAATATGTAAAGACTTCCCCTGGCTGGAATGGGTGGATGAAAATGATTTGTTCCAACAGCCATGAAAGTGACTGAAGCAGGTGCTGTAGAGCATTTAGAGCTTGGTCAGACATGGAAGATGCCTGGGTCATCCACTGAATCCCAAGCCATGACCAGTCATCTTGACTTTTGTCTTGCCGCTGTATGTTGATGATTCTGAATGAGTGAGGCTGACATCTTTGTACAACTCTGCCTCACTTAAGTCCAATTCACAGTGCAAGTTAAGACACAACCCCAGGAAGTCACGGGTTCCCCTCAAAAAACTAAGAACAACAACACAACATCCAGAAATCATAGCACCAGAGCACATGTGCTCCTAAAATCAAGATAACAGACAAAAAAACTCAAGAAGGGCTTTCCGAAGAATTATGAAGGGGACAAATTAATCTTGGCACTACGCTCTAATAAAGATGAGACACTTTCCCCTTAGGGTGAAGTGCTACAACTAAGCAAAACATACTTAAAACTCTCCAGCAGAAAGTGCTTTAGAAGTGCTTAGAGGAAGGCTTGTTCATTGGGGATGGAAATAGGCTAATTAGAAGAGAGGATTGGGGATTGAGTATTGAGGAAGTATCAATATGAAAGTTGTATTCACAGCTCCAAAGAGGTCCTTGGAGGACAATTTACTCTAATTCTGTACCATGCAAAATCTCAGAAATCAGCAGAATACCTTGTGGATGGACTAGATCCACACCACATCTGTACCCTTTTTTCATACTTTAAATAAGCATAGGTTGCTAACCTGAAAAGGAAGTGAGCTCCAGGGTACTGGGTGGCAAGAATGAGAGACAACTGGCATGAATCCCTTCACCCTCAAGGCAGAAAAAGAAAAGAGTTAAGTCCTCAAGTTTTGCTCAGTAGATCATTAAATGGGAAAATCTGGGGTAAAGGTAGAGAATGGTGATACAGGGTAAGAAGGCATGGGAGACGGGGCAGCCAGGTAGCACAGTGAGTAAGAGCACCGGCTCCAGTGTCGGGATGACCTGGGGATCGAATCCCGGGCTCAGACACTTAGCACCCACCCAGAAACACCTGGCCGTGTAACCTTGAGCAAGTTACTTAACCCCAATTGCTTAGGGGCGTCCAGGTGGCTCAGCGAGTAAGAGCACCAGCTCCAGTGTCAGGATGACCCAGGGATCAAATCTGGGCTCAGATACTCAGCACCACAACCAGAAATAATTGGCCATGTAACCTTGAGCAAGTTTCTTAACCCCAATTGCTTAAAAAAAAAAAAGAAAGAAAGGGAATATGGAAAGCCACAGCCTTCGAGATGTCAAGACTTATGCTTCTGAGCCAAACAGTAATCAGTGAAGCTCAAGTCACAGAGACTAGTCAGATTCGCCATGATTTTCTATTTTGATAGTATTAAAGGTCTCATGAGAAAGGATCCACTTAGGAGAAATAATAGCAACAAAAACCTACCCTTTCTTGAGCTAGTGCCAACAAAGCTTATAAAGACTTTTCCCTCCACAGAGGAATTATCTGTGCCAATGAAATCGCAGATCTGGACCGAACAATTTTTGCATAATTGACTTCATTCTGAAAGAGAGCCTTTATATCTGTATTATGTTCAACAAAGTAAAATATTTTGAGGTTTTTGCATATGAAAATCAGCTTCCTTTCTCATATTTTCATTAAGGATATCCTCACTATGTGTGTAGTGTATAGACCATTCTCATAACTATTTTGTAAAGTAGTGAAAGAAGTCATTAGATTTTCTTAGTCTTTTTTTTTTTTGGTAATATTAAAATCCTTTATTTTTTTTCATTTTTTAAGCATTAACTTAAAAAATCTCTGTCACCTCCAGCATAAACATTTGCTGTGTGTACATGGTTTGGTTAATTTACCTCTCCTAATTTTATTTTCTTAAGTGCCATTGAAGGAATTATAGTCCAAAAATGGTAGTTCCACTGACACTGATGATGAAGATACATTGTTATAGAGATGTTGGTAAATGCTTTTTCCCTATTTATTGTCCTTATTCCAATTTTTTCTACAAATTATTTTGGAATGATTATGTTTAACTGGATCTTGCACCAAGTTTGCCTCAAATTTATTCATTCCTTCAATTTTATGTTTACTGTTTTTTTTTGAAGTGACACCACTTATAATCTTCTACCATTCTGTTCCCTAATGATTTTTAAGAGATTTGTACTCCATGTTTCTCTGCTTAGTGAGGAGTTCAAGCATTTACTGGCTGAAACAGTTTCTGAGCTCTTTTGATCTCCTTGTTGTAGTGATTGTTTTATCTATCAGTTAGAATCAGTGATTTTACCTTCATTTCTTTTTTTTTCAGATGCAATAACATTGGAGTTGGAGATCTATTTATTTATATCTCTTTTGTAATTGCAGGTTGTACTCATGTCATGTTGAGTTTGACCTTTATTCTAACAATTTGATAATATAACTGCACACAAGCAGCTAAGTTGGAAACAACCCCCATGTCAGTAACGAACTATTTCTATGGCTCAGTCTTCTTTTTCAATCCACATCTCAAGGACAGGACACTGTTTAGCTGTTGAAGGAAGAAAACATGCCAGTGACTCTGGGAATTAGGGAGTGTTAGAATGAAAGGAAATTTTATTTATTCAGGTTTTGTCTGGACATTGAGAAGCCCATGTGAAATCCACAGTATGGCCCCAACACTTAACTGTTCAGTGTGATACAGCATTGGCTCTAGATCTAAATCCTGCTTCTGATATTGACTGCCAGTGTGATGTTGGGTGAGTCATCTAAACATCCTGGGCCTCAGTTTTCTCATTTGTAAAATGAAGGATTTGGACCAGATAAAGCTTGAGGTCTCTCCCAACTGCAGTTTCATGATGATAGAATTTTCTGAGTCTATGATCTAATTGTTACTATATACTCAGAGAAAGATCTCCAGAGTAAGCGAGGAAAGGCTGCTTTTTAGGGACAGTACTTGGTCTAATGGAAGTGCTATTACTTTGCTGCACACATTGATACCCTTAAAAGAAATAAAAATCTAACAGATGAAACCACAGAGAGTTCTGACTTCTGTGGATGCCATAACTGTATGAAAAGGCAAAATCTGGAGCATTACTTATATGGGGGAGTAGTTACTTGGCGGGAGGCTCAGAGGATAAATAGATGTAGAAATTACTGAGAAATCCATCCTTTGGAAGAGACATTGGTGATGAAGATTTTAAAAAGCCTGCCAAAGAAATTTCAGCCAGTTAGGAAGTGAGCACCTGGAGCCTCAGAAGCTTCGAAAGCCAGAGGAAATGCCCTTGCTATTCTCAGCAATCCTGGCAAAAGATTATGCTGTGATAAATATGGAGATGAACAGGTGATTTTTGCTGGGTCAGACCCTGTAATTACTATAGGGATTTTGAAGCTGACATTACCTCAGAAGAGGTATTCAGCATGTTTGTTAGACGCATTTTCCTATAGGAAATACTAATAGTCCCGCAAATGTATTGAATGACACCCACTTTTACAAAACAAGAGGGGGAAACCTGGAAAGAAGAGTAGGAAGAAAAACCTTAGAATACATATCCTGCATTACTTTATTTACTTTCATCTCTTGTGATGGAGGCTCGCTCTTGATTTTTTTTTTATCACATCCTGAGTGCTTAGCATATGCTCATCACTTAATAAATATTTTTTTCATTTAACATTCAGCTGACCACCAGTAATTTCCCATGTAGTATCTCCCAACAAATTACCCATGGATCACTCCAGGCCCACAGAAACACAAAATCTGCAGGTGCTTTATTTTATCAATAAGCATTTTGAAGGAAAAAAAAAAATCTATAAAAGGCCACCTCTGCATGACCCAGAAAAGACTACAGAGGAGAATTACATAGACTCTCTTACTGAGTTCCTGGAAAGAAAAATACGAGAAGTTAAGCCCAACAAACTGGGCCAAATTACTGCAGGATGATAACCTGGAACAAAGCAGTAACATCAAAATGAGAAAGCTGCATACGACAAGCAAGCAAAAATCCCTGCTCACTCCACATACTTACACAGAGGTGGCTGATTTAATTGTAGGCAGGTCCACTGTGAGAGGAGGAGAAGGAGCTGTCTTCTTGTTATTCCTATTAATGTTCCTAGTTCCATTCCATAACAGAAAATGAGCAAGAGGGAAGGAGCTGAGCAGGGGAAACTAGCCTAAGGACCTCTGTCTAAATACTTAAACTCTTATTTTAATTTAACTTAATTAGTGAAACATTAAGGACACATTTATTAAGGACTCAGGTCTCCGGACTTCAAGCCCAGTTTTCTATGCATTGTACCATGCCTCTAGGAAATCTTAAATTTAGTCATTGGATTGTAGATACGGACCTAGAAAGAACCCCACTGGTCATCTAGTGCATTCCCTTCATTTTATGGATTGCCAAGAAAACACAAGTTGCAATCCAGTGGGGGGGGGGGGGGGGGAGAGGCAATGCCCAAAAGGAAGCTGAAAGCAGGGGAAGGGAGAAGAGAAGGTGCCAACTCAGAGGAATGGTGAAGATATCAGTCAGAGAAGTCCTAAAGTGGTACAGCCAGGTGCGAAATGACTTGGAAATGCCTGAGCTGAGGTATCTCCTAAAATGGAGGTTTGGAATTCATGACCTCCCCTCACCCTCCAGTCAGAAAAGGCAAGAGGGTAGTGACGAGGTGGAATAGCAAGGCTCATGATTTTTTACAGGATGATGAGGTAATCCCAGTTATAATCTTCCTACAAACCAGGGGAATGGTGGAGAAGTCCATAGTGTCACCAGGTGAGACCACAGTAATAAGCATGAAAGATAGAATTTGAACCCATTTCCTCTGGCTCTACAGACAATTTTCTTTCTACTGAATCACGTTTCTGGTTCTGCTATCCATTATCTATGTGACCTTTTAGCTCTTTAGGTCTCCTTTTGTTCATCTGTAAAACAAAGTGGTTAGGCTAGTGAAACGTGACTTAGGTAGTAACACTAAATGATCCAACATAAGTACATGATTCCATAAAAGGGAATCGACAGGGGGCCAGCTAGGTGGTGCAGTGGATAAAATACCAGGCTAAACCAAGAAGAATCATCTTCCTGAGTTCAAATCTGACTTCAGGTACTTTCTAGCTGTATGACCCTGTGCAAGTCACTTAACATTGTTTGCCTCAGTTTCCTCATCTGTGAAATGAGCTGGGGAAGGAAATGGCAAACCACTCTAGTATCTTTGCCAAGAAAACTCCCAAAAGGATCGTGAAGGTCAGGCATGACTGAAAATGACACACACAAACAGTAAGTCAAATTTTGTTGTGAGCATACAACAAAAAGGGCTTTTGGTAGTATACCAAAGATCCAAGATCTAGAACTGCAAAGAACCTCAGAGGTCAAGTAGCCCAAACACCTCCCCCCCCACTTTGTAAACTATTGAGTCTCATCATATCCCCCAAGCAAAAAGTACAGGGACCAGTTAACCCATGAGCCTAGACCTTTTTTTAATGTCCTTCATTCATCCTTCAGTAACCCAGTAGCCTCCTGATCCCAGAAGTTCATCATATTGATGCTGACTTTAGTGTCATGTATGATCAGCATAGCCTGTTGCAACTCAGAGCCCTTCAGCCTTCTCGGGAGCTGGGATTGTAGGCTTGTGTCATCACACCCAGCTAACCTCATTTTGTAGATGAGGGCACTGAGGCTTAGTCTTGCCCAATGTCACACAAGTAGTAAGTGCCAGAGGCTGAGTTTGGACTTGAGTTCTTTAGCTCCAGAACCAGTATTCCTTCTACTGATTTGCACTGCCACCCTCACTGCTTTTAAGATGCACAGTATACAAGCTATAATACTCATGAATCTCAAAGGCCCCCATGAAGTCCCTTGGCATCCATAATGCCTTCCCATATCCTCATTAGACCCTTTTTTCCTTCATCTGGATTTCTGGAGCAGAGATTGTCCATACCACTCATTTGTCACATGTCATTTATTGCCTTTTATGGTTAGGTATTTTTCATGTGTACATGTTTTAGTTCCCTAGCTATATTGCAAACTCTGTGAAAGTAGGGACGGTGTTGTTGTATTTTGTATCTTCCCCAGTGCGTATGAAAGGTTGATTATAATAAATATTTGTTAATTAATCAATTCTTGTTGATAATTAAGCACAGATGTATCTTTTTATTGAAAACCCTGCTCTTCAGTTGTCAGCAAAAGCATCAAATGACTTCTCAGTTCCTAGCTAGTGGTAACTCATCTTGGTGGGCAGAGACTCATACAGGGTCATGGTTGCTCATAAATGTGCTAATGTGGTTTCCTTGGCAACCCCCAGTTGAGTGGAGAATGGCAGTCATGCTGAAGGAGGCATATCAATTAATCCCAGACTGATCAGATGACAGTTCTATTTTGGAGCCCTTTCTTATCAATTAGAAGAAAAGGTGTCTGACATGCATAGATTTCTCAGCAGTTTTGCCTTTGTTTTAGCTTATAAGCAACAGGGAGGAGAGCTCAAGCTGATTGGTAAAAGAAAAGATCACAGAGGATTTTGATGGATTGACTAAAGGTTATGGTAAAACTAGGAAATGAAAAAAAATTTTTTTTTGCTTTTTTTTTGGAGGGCAATTGGGGTTAAGTGACTTTCCCAAGGTTACACAGTTAGTAAGTGTTAAGTGTCTGAGGCCTGATTTGAACTCAGGTCCTCCTGACTCCAGGGCTGGTGCTCTATTCACTGCAACACCTACCCACCCAGAAATGAACATTTTAATGTTTAGAATTTGCTTCCTAAACTAAAAACAGGGTGTTATGGACATGCAACTTCCTGATGTTTCTCTTTGAAAATTATTAGTGTCACTGATTAATAATAATAGCTAATAATACCTGTGCTCTCTGTGTACCGGGCACTGTGCTAAGCACTTTACAAATATCTCGTTTGATCCTCACAAGAACCCTGTAGTGTAGATACAATTATCACCATAATTTTACAGGTGAGGAAACTGAGGCAGACAAAGGTTAAGGGACCTGCTCAGGGACACACAGCCAGTAAGTGGCTGAGGCTGGATCTGAAATCTGGTCTCTCTGATTCCTGGCCCAGTACTCCAGATAACATGCCACCTAGCTACTCCTGTCAATGATCGGAGCAGGAGAGGAGGCAGGGAATGGGCAGATAGGAAGGGGAAAGTGTCATACTTTTAGGTGGTGAGTGAATGCAAAGAGTACTAGGCTTGGAGTCAGAAAAACCTGGGCTCAAAGGACTGTCTTTAACACATCGTGAGATAGCGGACAAGCCCAGGCAACTCTGATGAATGAGTGGAATCAGTGGAGGGAGTCTACACCCCAAGAGTTCACCATATTGATAAAGTCGTCAGTCTGTCCCTCCCCACCACCACCATCATCAAAAGAAAATTGGTATATATTAGAATTGATGATTCTGGGAGAAGGGAAAGAGCCACGAGAAAAGGTAGATTGAAGGTCAGAGAGAGGAAGAAGATGATTGATGAACGACTCAGTGTTCCAGAGGAGGGAAGAGGGATGGGATCAGTGGCCTATGAGAAAGAGTTAGACTTGAAACGGAGGGCTACTACCTCATCCTCGAAGATTAGAGTGAAAGAAAGGAGGAGAAATTAATAAACCCCTATTTTGTGCATATCAAGTATAATGAGATGTGCAAAGAAGTATATTGGAGGTTGAAGGAATGATGAATCACCTTGATGTCTCCTTAGCACAAATGTATATTTAGGAGAAGTAACGGTGTTAAAAAATTCTGGGAGATAGTGCCTCTAATTTTTTTGTTATTCTTGCATTTAGTTGCATTACATTGTTTGAGGTTTAGAAATCTTTTTGTTGCAAAGAGGGATTTTTTAAGATGGCATTTGATATAAGGCATTTGACTTCTAGTTTCATGAAGGTGGTAATATGTCATGTCAAAATATTTTTGTTTATAAAATGTTTCTAAATTTTGCACTTCAATTGCAAATGTGCTGAGTGCATTTAGTTTTTAGCCAAAAGATCTAGTTTCAAATCCTACTGCCTCAGCTTCTGGTGCTGCTTTGGGCATATCACTTAACCTCTCTGGGCCTTGGTTTCCTCCTCTGCAAAATGAATGGGTCAGAATGGATCATCTCCAAAATCACTTCCAGCTCTAAATCCTATGGAATCAAAGAGAGTTTTAAATAAAACCATCAGTTAGCAAATTGCACTATGTGCAAGGCTCTGTATTGTAGAAGATTAAATGAAGTACAAAAATGCAATGCCTTATCCTTGTTTTCATGGAGCCTGCCATTTAGTTGAGGTAGATAAGACATAAATATATAAAAATATAACAATAGGAGTGTAATACAAATAGAACCTGGGAGTCCTTACTGAAACTTCCACTTTCCCTAATCTGTAGGGTCCCTCAGAGTTTAGCTACTACTGTATCCCCTCGGGGCTCTAGAGGAAGCCAGTATCCTTTGAGTACTATAGTTCATGAAGCAGTAGGCTGTGGTTCAGGTTTCTGCTTCTCATTCAGTTTCCCTGGAATGCACTCCCTCTCTGCTGCCAACCAGTTAAAAACTTAAGGGCCCAAAATGACTTGGATTTTTACAGATGACTCACAGAGTACAAACAAGTTTCCTCAGCCAATCAGATGTATTTTCTGTGTGCTGATTAAGAACTTTTCCAAACTTAGTATAAAGCCTATGATTGATTGGGGTATATGGTGTCTTCAGGAAGAACCAGTACCTCTGGTGTGAGGGCTTGCCAAGGCCTTTTCAGGGCTGCCCATCCACCTGTGGCTTCCTCCTTCCCTCAACTCTCACCTGTGGCTCCAAGAAACTGTAACATGTGCAGCAGCCACACCTGAGTAAACAATATCAGCAGATGGGCTAAACTAATTTGAGGGTAACTGACAGGCCTCAAACCCATCAATGAGTTAAAAGGAATGTCAACCCCAAGCATGGGAAGACTTCCCCCAGCAGAATAGGTGGATGAGAACAATTTGTTCCAATGGCCATGAAGGTGACTGAAGCAAACACTGTGGAACACTTAGAGCTTGGTCAGACATTGAAGGTCCCAAGGTTATCCACTGCATCCCAGGCCATCATCAGACAGCTTGACTTTCATCCTGCCCAGGGGTGGGGAACCTATGGCCTCGAGGGCACATGTGGCCTTCTAGGTCCTCAGGTGTGGCCTTTTAACTGAGACCAAGTTTTACAGAACAAATCCTTTTATTAAGGGGATTTGTTCTGTGAAATGTAATCCAATTCACAAGTAAGTCAAGACATCACCCCATGATGTCATTGGTCCTCTGACAGTGAAGGATGAAGTAATTGGAGAAAATGCTAAATTTCAGTTACAGATCAGGGGTCATACACTACTAAGGCCTCCTAAATTCCTTTGTAACAACCCCTGGTCTTTGAGGTTCCTTCAAAATCTATGATCCTAAGAATTTCAACAGGCAGAAATGAGTATTTTACAGGGGAAAATATACCATTTTGCTCAGTAAAATATTGTTTTCTCTTTTTCTATGATCGTGTTCTAACCTTCTGTCCTTGTTCAGTGCAATTCAATCATCAAGGTTCTTCCTTGCAGAATCCCTTTTGATTTGTCTCATGATGCTTTCCCCCCTCCCCCCATTGTTTTCTATACAAAACAAAGGAGCTTTATTATTATTGTTGCTTTGGCAATTAGGAGCACTGCTCAATCAGGCACTTGAGACAAATCAGGGCTGAAAAGTCGCACAAATTATAAATATTACAAACAGCAGAAGAGAATCTCACCTCTCAGGCAAGGTTTATATAATGACACTTAGAGAACGGTCACCAGTCTTGGTTCAATTTGTTCAGTTTGGCCCTTGTTAATTTGAATCAAGCCACCTGTAACTGAAGTCCTTTCTTTGTCTCTCTCCAAGGAAGGCAGATCCATGCTGCTCCGTTACAAGCCCCTACCCTACCGTCTGCATCAGTCACTGCTCTCAAAGTACTGAGAAGTTCCCAGGAAGATTTCCTTCTTATTCTCCAGAACCTTGTAAGGTATTGTAGGGGGTGTAGCTCGAACAGGATCTTGGGTCAAGTTCAGAGATGAAATGAGGTATTTGCATGTCATTAAACATTCAACACACAGAGGTTTACTTTGTCCAAAACAACAAAGAAAGGCAAAAAAAAAAAATAGATACAGTGTCACTTAGTTTCTCTAGATGCATTTCCTTCCACCCTCCCCACTAGCATAGAAACCCTCTCTTGAAAACTTCAGAAATCCACCAACTCTGAAGGGCCTAGGTTCCATGTAAGTAGAATTGTTTTAGGTCCTTAGATGACCAGAAGGGCAGCTAAGTTGCACAGTTGTTTGTGATGAAAAACCTCATCCAAAATTGAATCAAGAACACAGAGATCTCTTAGGATAAGAACAGGAATTTATTCTCTTCCCCAGGAGAAGAGGGCAGTCTTCCCCATTACTGATCATGAGGAAGAGGCACATTACAAAAGGTGGAACAAAAATTTATACTCTAAAGCAGTCAAACCCCCTTTCCCCAGCTATCCCTTTTCCCGTTGGCTGAGAGGTGGGCTCAAGTCTTGGTGCGAAAATCTTCCCCAATGGCAAGTTACAGGGAAGCCCACCACTATCCCTCAGTGGCTGAGAGACAGGCTTACAAAGAACAAGAATGCTGATTGACAGCAAGGGAAAGGGGGAAGGGTCACAAAGGCAATGGGGGAGGAGTGGGCTCAGGATGTCCCTGACTCCCACTGGCCGAAAGGAGAGGCCCACAGGGGCAGGAAATCAGAAAGCCTCCTGAAAGGGCCTGCTGCTGATTGACAGCAGAAATGGAGAGGGGAAGGGGAGAGGTGAAGCAGACAGTCAGAATTGAAGCTCCTTTCTGAGTTTTCACACCCCCAGACACAGTGAATAAAGAGCCAGGCCTAAAGTCAGGAAAACTCCTCTTCCTGAGTTCAAATCTGGCCTCAGACACTTACCAGCTGTGTGACCCTGGATAAGTCACCTCACCCTGTTTGCCTCAGTTTCCTTTCTGTAAAATGAGCTGGAGGAGGAAATAGCAAGCCACTGTAGTATTTTTTTCCAACAAAACCCCAAATGGGGTCACAAAGAGTCTGACATGACTGAAAACTGACTGAACAACAGCAAGAAAACCAGAAAGCTGCATCAGGGAAGCCAGAGGCAATCAAGTCGTAGGGTCAGTTTGTCCTGGGAATGCCCCATGTTGACTGTGGGGGGATAAGAGGGGAGGGGAAGGAGAAGAGAAAGCATTACAAGGAGAGGTCAATCATGTTCAGTGGCAGCATTGTCTTCTTTTAGGTAAAGTATCTTCAATTTGTAGAAAAGAGGAAAAATGATGTGTCAGGGAAACCCTGGTCCCGTCAGGGTGTTCTACCCTTTTTGTTTGTTTTTGCTCTCCATTCATTGTTTTTAGGTGATATCACCAAGAGTCACTGGCCTTAGAGTCAGAATATACATTTCCTGGTTCCCACACTTAACCACCTTCCCCATACCTTCGTAGGATTCAGAGCCTGAAGGGTCACCTAGTACATCCTCCTTGCACAATATATATGGAAACTAAGGACGTACAAGGACACTAAAATTCAATGAGGTCAAATGATTTGTACAATGTCACCCAAAAGTAGGAGAAACAGGATTCAAGTCTAGTTAGAGGAGTATAGTATGGTGGATAGAGGGCTAGACTGGGAGCTAAGAAAACCTAAAATCAAAGTTGAACTAAGATCCTTGTTAACTATGGAATTATTTAACAACCTGAGCCTCAATTTCCTCATCTGTAAAATAAGTGGGAGGAAGCGATAATACCTAGAGTACTTGCTTTCCAGAGATGTTGTGAGCCAAATGAAATCATGTATATTGTCATTTTTTAAATGCACATATTATTAATATAAAAATAAGTGCCTGTTATTATTGTCTCTTGACTCATCTTCCTGCTAAACCATGCTGATAGGGCACATGCCAATATGCCATGGCTGGTGCTTGTACTTGGGGGTTCTGAGCTGCTGACAAATTTGGGCATAGGCTATGGCGAGATAAACAGGCCTAGACTGAAAACAGAGCAAGTCAGAGCTTCCACGCAGATCAACAATGTGTCAGACTGAGGGTGGCTTCTGTTCTTCTTGTTCGGGTAAGGTAGAGACACCCAGGATGCAAAAGCCCATGCTGAAAGGGCCTTAATCTTTAAGGCTCCTGAGTTGTAAGTGGGTGAGAAATTCCCTTCTCTATAGCAAAAGGCAGCGTTTTATAGTGGGAGGAGAATGGACTGAGAATTCAGGAAGTCCTAGGCTCTTCCCCTCACCTCAGATACTTACCAGGCAAGTTATTTAATTTCCTGAGCTTTGATTTCCTCATCTGTAAAATGAAGATGGTAGTCAAAGCACCAATTTCACAGGGCTGTTGTGAGTGTCAAATGAAATTGTGTGTGTGTATGAAAACATGTATGTGTGTCCGCATATGTATGTGTGTACACACATACATATTATTGTTCAGTCTTTTCAGTCTGACTCTTTGTGACCACATTTGGGGTTTTCTTGGCAAAGATACTGGAGTGGTTTGCCATTTCCTTCTGCAGTTCATTTTTACAGATGAGGAAACTGAGGCAAACAGGGTTAAGTGACTTACTCAGGGTCACACAGCTAGTGCCTGAATCTGTCTTTGAACTCAGGTCTTCCTTTATCCAGTCCTGGAGGTCTATCCAGTGTGCCACCTGGCTACCTATATATAGACATACACATACATACATACACACCCATTTATATGTATATACATACATATTACACACACATATACATATAAATGTAACAAATAATTTGCAAACCTTAAGGTGATCTACAAGTGTCAGATTTATTATCCTCTTTACCCAAGTGTCTTACTGCCATCAAGCTTGCATTTGCCAGCATCCAGTGGAATGTCTTGTCATCTGAAACTAGAGTACTCACCAGCTTCAACCTCAACCTCTCACCTCAAGTTCTAGTTCAACCATAACCTCAGCTTCCAGACTATATACACTGAGAGGCCTTTGAATACCAGAATAATGTCTGCAGGGATTTTCCCTTTACCCCATCAAAGCAAAAGATAAGGGTTTGCAGGAAAACATAATACACAGTATCAGCAACATCTCGTGATGATCATCTGTGAATGACTCAACTCTTCTAAGACAAGTACAAAGGATTCATGAAGGAAAATGCTACCCACATCCAGATAAAGAATTGATAGACTCTGAATTCAGATCAAAGCATATTTTTTTTCATTTACTTTATTCTTTCTCATGGGTTTTTTTTCCTTTTGATCTGTTTCTTCTTTCACAACTGTGACTAATATGGAAATATTTTTTTGCATGATAGCACATGTGTAAACTATATCAAACTATCTACCATTTTAAGAAGAGGGGAGGGGAGGAAGGGAGAAAAATTTGGAACTCAAAATCTTGTAAAAAGGAATGTTAAAATTTTCTTGATATGTAACTGGGGAAAAAAATAAAATACTATTAAACTTTTAAAAAAGGAGAGAGATAAGGGTTTATTCTCTGAACCCCCCTGTTGCTTAAATATGTTATCATGCCTAGAAGACTTTCTTCCTTCTACTAAGGAACAACCATTCCACTTCTTCCTATCCAGACTCTCTAAGCCCAATAGAGATAGGGATTGTATAACTAGGTCATATTTATGTATACACAGATATGATAAAGAACTCTTAGAAATGTGATCCCTAGCTTTTCCCTGAAGGAGAAAAAAAGTCCTTTTATTTAAAATATAAATGATTGGGTGTTTTCCCCCCATTTTTTTGATATCGCATGTTTAGAGGGAGAGAAGACTTGCATGGTTTACATTAGCATTTTCAAAGGCATTGGTTAAAAGTTGTTTTGAACAAAGGAAAATGTGTGTTTGATTTCAGTAAGTGCAGTTGATCTTGCCTTCACCTTCTCATTTCCTGTCTCTCTTTCCCTTCATCTCATAAAGAAAAATATATTTTTTGTCGAATTCTTAAAGCTTATTTACATTCCATTAACATAATGATTCTATCAGTCACAAGGAGTAAAACAGAGGCATAGCTTTTCTTTTATCCTCAAACTGATATGGACATTGACTAAACTGAGGAAGAATCAAGGTTCAGGGGAATATGGACAGCCTCTGGGGCCAGAGGGGCAGCTAGGTATTGCAGTGAATAGAGCACCAATCCTGGAGTCAGGAAGATCTGAGTTCAAATGCACCCTCAGACATTTACTAGCTGTGTGACGCTGGGTAAGTCACTTCACTCTGCCTCAGTTTCCTTATCTTTAAAATGAGATAAAGAAGGAAATGGCAAACCACTCCCTTATCTTTGCCAAGAAAACCCCAAATGGAGTTACAAAGAGTTGGACATGATTGAAACAACTAATCAAAGTTTGATAATACTCTTTAATTGTAGTATATGCTCTTGGTTTCTTTCTTTACCCTTTTGACCTTCAAAAAACTTTTTCCCCTTTTTCTCCTAGACCTACTTTTTTCTGGTTTCTTCTCTCCATAGACTTTATAGACCAGAGGTTCTCAACTTTTACAAATACTAAGTGTGGAGGTACAAGGCAGGATTTGGAGCTAAAGGAGCTGGGTTTGAAGTCTAGCTCTAACATTTCCTACCTGTGTGACCATTGACAAATCAGACGACCTCCCTGGAGCTCAGTTTCTCGTCTATAAAATGAGGAAGCCAGACTGAATGGTCTAGCCAGTCCAAAACCTGTAATATCTTTTGTCAAGAAGTTTAATAAATGTTCACGTGATAGTAGTTGTACTTTTAATATCTATTGATTAAGAAAGTACATGATGACAGAAAGCTATGAATTCAGTAATGTTTCTAAGTGAATTTGTATTTTTATGAATCAAAAAATTTATATCCCATTTGGAAAGAATGCTTTCTTTCCAAAGAATGTGTAACATACTTATTCAGCCTATAGAAGTTTTTAAAATTAATATTCCTATATAAATTCAAATGTTATCTGACCACTTGCAATAGTTCCATAGTTCTCTCGAGACCCCCATATCTCAGACTTGGAATCAATGCTGTAGAGTTCTATATTTGTTAAGGTGAAAGTCAACTCACTTTGCCGTCATTTAGAGAAGCAGGGGTGATTCCCCAGGAAAACGTAAAGGACATGAAATTTTTTTTCCAGTCTCCAAGTCTCTCCATTTTTTTCCATTTCCTAACATCAAGTGCCCAGTAGTTTCAAAATCTGCTGATCAGCGGAGATCTGATAAACTAACTGACTCATATGTAAATAGAAGCACTGTGATAAGGCTTGTTTACTCCACCTGGTATTTGAAATTTAGCAAGAAAGAAAGCTTTGAAGTCAAGCCTCGGGCCAATAAGAATTAAAGTTCTCACATCACTGAAAGGAAGGTGGTTCTGATTATTGTATTTTTGTTATCAAATGGTTCAGTGGCGGAGATATCTTTGGGAGTCAAGGTTCAGTGTTTTCAAATCCTCTTAAGTCACAACATTACTAAGTACCCAAGCATAGTCTAGTTCTGGAGGAATTAACAGCTGTGCTATAAAGCTGTGGTGTCAAAGTCAAATAAAAAAAGGGGGGGGGGGTCACTAAACCGTACATAAGGATCCCTGCAGCAGCACATTGACTTAGAAAATCATATGTTAACATCTATGTTCTACTGTATTCTTATTTATGTTGTCAAATTTTTCCCAATTACATTTTAATCTGGTTTGGTATCACTTTGAAGTGTTGTACCCACAATTCAGCACAGGCCAGGCTATGTGTCTGATTATCTGCTATAGAGGTCAAGGCCATTTGTTAGCTATGGAGGTTCTGGGTTCATGGAACTGTCATAAAATCCTGGTCAGGTCTCACCAATTTCCTAGAACATCAGTATTTTCATCCCAAGAAGGTTATCTTTTTCCTATCATAGTTGATTTATATATTCAAGGTGGGAGTCAGGTAACCCATCTCACGTGTATTGTTCTAGGGTGTCAAGAGAGTATTACTAATTAGCACCTTTGTCACAGTTGACTTTCAGAAGGAGCTTTTTAGTTTATAAAATACTTTGAATTCAATTGGAATTTGGATATCTCAATCATCACAATAACTCTATGGGGCAAGAAGGTAGTTCATTCTTTGTTGCAAAGATGAAGGACCTGAGACTCAGCAAAATTGTTACTTATTTAGCAAGTAAACAGTAGACACTAGCTAGACTGAAACTCTAGACCTCTGATCCTAATTCTATGACTGTTTCCATTACATCACAGCTGCTTTATCACAGCTATTTAAAGGATCTCTGAGACAATATAGTCCAAGCCATTTTGAAAAAGAATGCCCTTTGTACCATGCCAAGCAGCCAGATGGTCACAAAAGTTGAGCATTTGCTTGAAGACCTCCATTGGGAGGGAATCCATTCTTTCCAAGACCTACCATTCCAATTCAGGTAGTTCTCCTTATCAGGAAGTGTTTCCCCCCCTGACATTAAGGCTGAATTTGTTTACAATTTTCATTCATTGCTCCCAGTTCTATTCTATAGTGCCAAGTAGAAAGTCTAATTTCTTTTCCATATAACAGCCTTTGTTATCATGTCTACTGCTAAGTCTTCTCTAGGCTAAATAGTTTCAGTTCCTTTAGGCAGTCTCCATGTGGCATGATCCCAAGGCCCTTTCACCATTCTGATTGCCCCCACCTCCCACCCCTAACAATCTCCAGCTTATTACTGGCCTTCCTGATATGTAATATCCCAAACTGAGCACCATGTTATATATATGATCAAACTAGGGCAGTAGACCACAGCCAGACTTTTATCTTCCCTAAATCTCAACAGGAGTAATAAGGTCGCTCATTGGAGAGAGAGCCAGGAAGACATTTTCCTGAGTTCAAATCCAGCCTTAGATACATACTAGCTGTGTGACCCTATGAAAATCACTTAACTTTGCCTCTGTTTTCTCATCTGTAAAATTAGCTGGAGAAGGAAATAGCAAACTACTTCAATATCTTTGACTAGAAAACCTCAAGCAGGGTCACAAAGGATTGGATGTGACTAAAAATGACTGAATAACATAGCCTCAACTTTATGCCTTTCTATGCAGCTTAAAATTGCATTAGGTTTATTTGCTGCCATATCATACTGCTAATCCCTACTAAGCTTGCAGTCCCTTGGTACTAGTCCCCAGAACTTTTTCAGAAAATTATTTTCTTGTCACACTATCCCCTTCTTGAACTAGTGAGGTTAGTTTTTAAAATTCAAATGTTACTCTACATTTATTTGCCTCTCTTAAATTTCATCTCATTCAGTCATGTCTGACTCTTCATGACCCCATCTAGGGTTTTCTTGGCAAAGATTTTGAAGTGGTTTGCCATTTCCTTCTCCAACTCATTTGATAAATTAGGAAACTGAAGCAAACAGAGTTAAGTGATTTGCCCAAGGTCGTATAGCTAGTAAGTATCTGAGGTTGGATTTGAACTCAGGTCCTCCTGACTCCAGGCCTGAAACTATATCCACTGTACCACCTAGCCATCCCATTATCTTATTAGATTGGGCCAAATGTTCTAGCCTGATAGGATCTTTTTGAATCATAACTCTGTCTTATAATGTTACACTTATCCCTCCTAACTTTGTGTCTTTGGCAAGTTTGATGAGCAAGCCCTCTGGGTCTTTATCCACATCTAAGTATTGGGGTGGATTGAATCAATCAATCACCCCATCCCACTTATCCCTAATACCATTATCAGATAAGAAAACAATTGTATTGAGTCAATCATTCCTAGTAGCCTCTCCAGAACAGTGGGCGCATCTGGAGCCCATGACAAAGTAGACACAATTAGGAAAGAACAGGTATAACAATCAACAAACCTACTCACAAAGAGCTTACATTCTTTTTATTTAAAAATGTAATTAATTATTTTTTTAGCTTTCAACATTCACTTTTATAAGATTTTGAATTCTAAATTTCACCCCCTTTTCCCTCCTCCCTCCCAAAGATGACATGCAATCTGATATAGCCTATACATATACAATCATATTAAACATATTTTCACATTAGTCATGTCATGAAAGAAGAATCAGAACAAAAGGGAAAAACTATGATGGAAGAAAAAAAAGAGAGAAAATAGTATGCTTCGATCTGCATTCAGACTCCATAGTTCTTTCTCTGGATGTGGATAGCATTTTCCATCAAGAGTCTTTTGGAATTGTCTTAGAACATTGCATTGCTGAGAAGAGCTAAGTATATCAAAGTTGGTCATCATACGATGTTACTATTACTGTGTATAATATTCTCCTGGTTCTGCTCACTTCACTCAGTATCAGTTCATGTAAGTCTTTCCAGGTTTTTCTGAAATCAGCCTCCTCATCATTTCTTATGGAACAATAGTATTCCATTACATTCATATACCACGACTTGTTCAGTCGTTCCCTAATTGATGGACGTCCCCTCAATTTCCAGTACTTTACCACTAGACAAGAGCTGCTAGAAATATTTTTGTACATGTGGGTACTTTTCCCTTTTTTATGATCTCTTTGGGATACAGACCTAGTAGTGATATTGCTGGATCAAAGGGTATGCACAGTTTTATAGCCCTTTGGGCATGGTTCCAAATTAAGAGCTTACATTCTAACAGAAGATGAGTACATATAAGAATACATACAGTAGAAATATAACGTGAATAAATACAAATGTATAAGAAAGCCTGCACAGCTCTGCTGAATCAATTGATCAAAAGCATTTCAACTAGGTGTGAAAAGGAAGTCTTTTTGGATTAGTTGCAGGCCTTAGGCCCTCCCATGCCCTTTGGGGCTTTTAAAAAACCATTAAGCTATTTTAGAACTGGGAATTTGAGAATCTGGCAGCGGAGAAGAGAAAGTCATTCCCTGGAGAATGATCACCTAGAGCGGAGGAAATAAGCTAGCCTGGGTTTCTTCTTCCCCTTTCCCTGCCTGGAGGAGACTCTTGTCAATTTCATAGGATCAAAGTTTTCAGACTTTCCATCTGTGCTCTCTAGTCTCAGCAGCCTCTCCAGAACAGCTGACTGAATCAGGAGCCAAGAGGTAGGTAGCTTCAGGATTTTACAAGCCCCCTAGAGCAACTGTGACATGCTGAAGAGGTACTTCAGGAGGACGATGTGAAGGAGGGAAAAGAACTTAATAGCAGCCTGAAGCTGTGGTGTGAGCTTCCCCTTTGCCGCACGTGTGCGCCCTCCCTGGACTCTGTATATACTGCTAGGAAAGTATGTCACAAACATTTGGGGAAAAGGTTTAGGCTACTTGTTCTTACCTCATAGGGTTTTGTGGGCATCAGATGAGATAACAAAGGAAAAGAGTTATGCAAACTTTTAAAAAGTTCTATATAAATGTTATCTATTATTACTACTCTACCTTAGGAAATCTTTAAAAGCTAGTTGGGGCTGGCTAATTAATATCAAATGATAATCATGGGAGGAAGCACACTGTTGGGGAGAGGGGGTTGTGAACTATAGCTTTAGAAAGCTATCTCTCAGTCCCTTAGGGTTACCCCTGACAGGAGATATAGCTACCCTCCAGACACCTGACCAGTGCCAGGAAGGGTTGGGAGAGTAGCTCCAAAGCATGCCCCACTGAGTGATTGATAAAAACATTAAACAACACTAGACCTAGACCTAGACCCTCAAGACTCACATCTCTGACTCCTCATTATCTCTCATCTCTCATATTCAGTCTGTTACCAAGGCCTGTCAATTTTACCTTTGCAACATCTCTTGATTATGCCTTCTTTTCTCTTCTGACATTGCCACCACTCTGGCACAGGCCCTCATCACTTCAGAGATGGATTATGGGAATAGCCTTTTGGTGGGTAGCCTTGCTCAAGTCTCTCTCCACTCCAATACATCCTCACTAATGTGGTTTTCCTAAAGCACAGGATTGACCGTGTCATTCCACCCCAATATCCCCACTCAATAAACTCCAGTGCCTCCCTAGCTCTCCTGAGTTCCCCCAGGATCAAATACAAATCATTGGTTTAGCATTCAAAGTCCTTCATAACCTAGCCCCTCTCCTACCTTTCTAGTCTTATACCTCATCTCCTGCCACATATACTTTCATCTAGTGAAATTGGCCCCCTGGCCCTTCCACAAACAAGACGTTCCCTCTCTTGACTGGTCATTTTCTCTGGTTGTCCCTCATCCCTGGAGTGCTCTCTCTCCTTTTCTTGGCCTTCTAGTTTCCTTTAAGTTCCAACTAAAATCCCATTTTCTATAGGAAACTTTTCCCAACCTTCTTAATCCTAGTGCCTTTCTTTCTCTTAATTATCTTCTATATATACCTTATTTGTACAAATTTGTTTGCATGCTGTCCTCCCTAGTAGACTGTGACCTATTTTAGGGCAAAGACTCCTTTTATATCCTCAGCACTTAGGACAATAACTGGTACATAGTAGGCACTTAATAAATATTTTTTGACTGACTGCTTTTTGGATCCAGTCATTCTATTCATAGAATTATACTAGTCACATAAACACACTATCTCCTCGTATGTTTATCTCCTTATCTATTCCATGAGAGAAAGTAAAATGTTTCACTAAAGTGTAGGTAAAGTACATCTGTGGAATTCCTCTCACCTACCAGTTTAGTGATTCTATCAAAAAAAAAGAAATTAGGTTAGTTTGGAGTGACCTTTTCTTGAGTCTATATTGGTTGGCTTTTCATAATCACTTCTTCCTTTTCCAGATAATCACCAATCACCTTTAATAAGATGTTCTAGAATTCTTCTAGTAATTGATGTCAAACTCATTGGTCTATAATCATAAACTCTATTCTCTTTCCTTTTTGGAAAATCTAGACATTTGCCCTCACCCGGTTCTGCTGTACCTTTCTTGTTCTCCTCAGTCTTTTAAAAATCATTGAGAGTTGCTTAAAGAATTACATCTGCCCATTCTTTCAGTGCTGTTGGATAGAGTTCAGTTGGATCAAGTAATCTGGGCTCATCAAAGATTGTGGTGCTCTCTCACAATTTCACTACTTTATATTGAGTATCTACCCCCTATTACCAATTTTTGCTCTGTCCTTTCAAGCCCAAAGGTTATTTTCCTTGTCAGAGAAAACAGAAGCAAATTGAGTTCATCAGCTCTGTCTTTTCTTGGAGCAGTCCTTTTACTTCTTGATTTCTCTCTTTTTCTCAATATAACTATATTGACTTTAGTTTTCCTTACCTATACCAGCTCATTCTCTGTTTTAGCACTCTTAGTACTCTCATTACAGTCATATCTTGCTTTTATATTCATTCTTCTTCATATGCCTTTGCTTCTATATATATTACCAACACAGGCAGCCAACCAAGGAATGGCATATATGTTTGTGATGGAGATGATATAAATGCACTGTTTTAGCAAACCTAAACTGCATCTCCACTATGGTAAACAAATATTTTCTCCTACTTCAGCATGTAAGCATAGGAACACTGGAAATAACTAACCTGAGGGTCATTTCACTCTCCTATAGCTTTGACATGCAATTCACATGTTTCAAATCTCATCTGTTTTTGAACTAAATATGTCCCTCATCCTATGAAAGACATATGTTTGGTGTTAATAGAAACCTGAGCATTAAAAATATGTTTGGCATTATTAGAAATCTGAGCATCTGGCATTCAAGTATATATTGCCCTAGGTTTGATTTGGTGAATTGGCTTTTTTAAAATAAGTATTGAAATTCCAGTCTGGGATTCAAAAAAGAATTTGACTAAAATCTGGAAAATGGCCTATAATGGCAGGTTACATACCTTTCTCCCTTCTCCAGCCCCCCTCCTCCTCCACTTTACCCTATCCAAGTAAAATCTTAACTTTAACCTAAGGATGCTTTGAAATGGAGAAGGTAAAGTATTTTTGGTAATGCAGGCATTGATATAGCAGGAAGGATTTAGGACTCTTTTCCTGATCACTTTATCTAGAACACTTTCTTAACCCAAATCAGATGTAACAGCAAAGTTTTTAGAGTTTAATATTCTCTTCTGTGAAATAAAATAAAGAAAAAATTAGAGAGAATACTCATATATGTAAAAATAAAGAAAAACAAATTTCACCAAAATCTTCACAGGAAATATATTTGCTTTATATACAAATGGAATAATAAGCTATTTTAATAAGGCATATCCATAATGTGTAGACAGGCAACATCACTGGAAGAATACAGCAAGGACTTGTGATGCTTTGGTATGGGAACTTGCTCAAAGCTTGTAGTCCTTCTTTAATTTCTAATCTTAGGGAGGTGCCCAAGACAAAAAGTAAAGTGACTTGCTCATGATCATAAAACTAGTCAGAGGTAAGATTTCCTTATGCAGGACAGATATAGTGGTCAAAGATGTGATGGTCAAAGAATTTATCAGCTAGTGACCAGTCAAGTAGTCATAAGCCTTTCCATATATAGTTGAACTGGTCCTCCAAAAACAGGCATAGTCCATTGTCAGGACAGTGTTTGAACCCTTATTGGTAGAAGCTTGTATTCTACTGTCATTGTCTTTGAGAACTCAGTGACTACTCAACAGAATGATGAGGAATATGAGAAGTACTTCAATTTTTGAAGAATTTCCTCAATTATGAATGTAGATTTTAAAAAATCACAGGAGTATCAAGAGTACCTGTAACTTTGTCCCCTATATGTAAAGCCAAGCATGAGCAGCTCTCCAGAGGACCGCTTCTATGAAGAGCTTTAAGGTTCTGATCACATAGTATAGTGAACTCTCTATTTATTCAGCAGTAAACTAAAGCAAAACATTCACAGAAACCAAACTACAGCATTCACTATCTTATAACATAACAATTTATCACTAAAGTGGCCACATAGTTTTCACCTAAGTGGTCACATAATTTTAAACAAAAGATATCATTCAGTAAGTCCTTAACTCAATCATCCTAAAGGAGCAAGCCTCCTTAAAGGACACAAAGTACAAAGGGCAAAGTTCTCCACCCCTAGGTCACATTGTCTTAATCTCTCAGACAAAAAGTCTTCTTTCTTATTGGAGATTAGTTTTCAATCATCCTTAACTCAATCATCCTTAAGAGGTACAAGGTACAGAGTACAAAGTTCTACTGCCCCTAGGCCACAGTAAATCATGATCTTCTCAGTCAGCAATACATACCCAAGGAGAGGTCTTTTCATCTTGACCCAAGGCTGGCTCTTAGATTCCATGGTTCCTCTTCCATGGTCCCAGCTTTTACCTGGATTTACCCAACTGTCACCTGGATTCAAAGGTAGGTGGCTCTCAGTTCCTCATCCAGTCCACCTCAGGTCCTTCATGGTTTCTGTTTCTGGGAAGACAAAGTTTAACAGAGCCAAAATAACATTCATTCACATTACAGGTACCCTTATCAATTCACTTTCTGCTTGTGAAATCAACACGGACCCACAAACAAAGTCTGAGAACTCAAATTATCAGTATAGTCCCATGACCTCTGAAACCCTCTTCTAGGACTTCTGTAAACAGACAACAAGGAAATCCTCTTTCAGGGCTTCCAGTAAGATCCCAGGGCTTCTGTACAAAGTATTACAAACACAAATCAACACAGACAGAACAGACAAACAGTGCTGGGATACCACAAGCTTTCTCTTCTCAGTTCTACCACCACAAGTTTTCCCTTCTCAGTTCTGCTCTCTCGAAGTTTGTGCTCAGCTTTTCATCTGGTCATTAGCTTCTCTCTGTTTTTCCCACCTCTTACATCCTTTCTGTTCCTGTCTTTGGAAAGTCCCTCCCACTGTGGGTTTCACAAGTTCTGTTTCTTAACAAAGACTTGATATAATCATGGGCAAGGCTCAAAAGAAACTTGAACTGAAACAAGGTGCTAAATAATTAAAAAGCTGAAACAAGGCTCTAAGTACTTCTTTGCTTGCCATTACACAATATCACCTATGTAACTATGTCACCTTTGTCACCTAGCTATTTTTGGGGGGAGGGGAAAAAGCAGGGCAATTGGGGTTAAGTGACTTGCCCAAAGTCACACAGCTAGTAAGTGTCAAGTGTCTGTAATGGCAAGCAAAGAAGTAGTTAACACCTTCCTTCAGCTATTGAATTAATACTTTGTTTCGGCTATTTAATTAACACAGAAGTAGTTAACGGCCTTGTTTCAGTTCATGATTGTATCCAATATCTTGACCCAGAACTTGTAAATCCCACAACTTGTGAACTCCTACAACAGGAAGGGGAGGAAGTAATGACCATGTATAAGGAGGGACCCAGGCTGGAGAGAGCACAACTGAGAAGGGATCTCTTGTGGAGGAGAAAGAGAAAACTTGTGGTATCTGGCACTCTATGTTTGTTCTGTCTGCATTGATGTTTGTTTATGATACTTTCTACAGAAGTGTGGGACCTTACTGGAAGCCCTGAAAGAAAATTTTCTGGTTGTCTGTTTACAGAAGTCCTGGAGGAGGGTTTTGGAGGTCCTGGAACTGTACTGATGATTTGTGTTGCATTCTCAGACCTTGTTTGTGGGTCTGTGTTGATTTCTATGTTGATGATTTGTGTTGACCTCTTGGACCTTGTTTGTGGGTCCCTGTTGATTTCACAGGTAGATAGTGAATTGATGATGGTGCCTGCAATGTGAATGAATGTTGTTTTGGCTCTGCTAAGCTTTGTCTTCCCAGAAACAGGGACTGTGAAGGACTTAAGGTGGACTGGACACTGTGAGCTTCAATATGGAATGGGAATTGGACAAGGAACTGGGAGCTGCCTGCCTTTGAACCCAGGTGACAGTTGTGTAGATTTGGGCAGGCACTGGGACCATGGAAAAAGAAACATGGAAGCTGAGAGCCAGCCTCAAGTCAGGATGAAAAGATCTCTTCTTAGGTACCTGATGCTGACTGAGAAGATTATGATTTACTGTGACCTAGGGGTGGAGAACTTTGACCTTTGTACTTTGTGTCCCTTAAGGAGGCCTTAAAGATGATTGAATTAAGGACTTACTAAATGATTGAGTTACTAAATGATTGTACTTTGTTTAAAACTATGTGGGCACTTTGGTGAAAGCTTTGTGATCATTTTAGTGATAAGTTATGTCCTAACATTATGGATTCTGTACTTTGATTTCTGTGAATGTTTTGCCTTAATTTACTGCTGAATAGAGAGCTAACTATACTATGTAATTAGAACCTTGAAGATGTTCACAGCAGAAGTCCTCTGGAAAGCTGCTCGTGTTTGGCTTTACAGTGTCTGAAGCTGGATTTGAACTTAGGTCCTCCTGACTTCAGGGTCAGTGCTCTATTCATGGCACCACCTAGCAGCCCTCACCTAGCTATTTTCAAATCATGTTATAGTTGTTGATATCTGAAATCATTACTTTTTTTTTTCCTTTTTTTTTTTTGGAGGGCAATTGGGGTTAAGTAACCTACGCAAGGTTACAAGGCTAGTTTTTTTTGTGTGGGTATTAAGTGTCTGAGGCCAGAACCAAACTTGGGTCCTCTTGACTCCAGGGCCGGTGCTTTACTCACTGTGCCACCTAGCAACCCCTTCATCACTACTTCTAAAAATTATTTTGGTTATTAGATCCACCACTAGGTCACACATGACTGAAGTTGTTTGCAGATGATATTTCAATATAATTGGTTTTCTTTTCTAATCCTATATATTTTATTCTATGTGTCTAAAACTATTATTCTGAGAAGGGGTCCATAAGTTTAAAAAAAGGCTAAGAACTCCTGGCCTAGATGATCTCTGGAACTTTAGTTCTTTAAGGAGAACTCAAGTTCTAAAACTTTTAATGAGATCAGTAAGGAAGAGAGTAGAAGAAAGGGAGAGAAGAGGGTCAAGGATAAAATTTCTGCAAATGCTATCACCCATGGTTAGGGAAGAGGTAGATTAGCCAGCAAAGGAAACAGAAGAAGGAGTTGGAAATATAATAGGAGAAATATCTTAGAAGTCAGAGGAGGAGTGAGTATCCAAAAAAAAGGATGATCGAGAAAGTCCAAAGTTGCAGAAAAGTCAAAGAAAATGATGACATAGGAAAGGTCTTTATATTTGAGAACAGGAGGTGATCCTTGTTTATTTAATAAAGTTGTGTTGATGGAAACATTTGGGGAAGAATTGATGGAAGGATTTTAGGAAAGAATCATTGGTGAAGACTGAGCATAGCTTACTTTCTCAAGAATTTTCAAGGTAAAAGAGAGGAGAACAAGGTAATGGTGGTAAAGTAGATAGAGCATTTGCCTTAGAGTCAGAGGACATTAGTTCAAATACCATTTCTGATGCTCACTTCTTGTTTGACCTTAATTCCCTCATCTGTAAATGGAGGGGTTGGCTTCTGAGATTCCAACCAGCTTCAGCTATGAGTCTATGGCATTAATGTAATGGAAAATGAATTAAGGAAATGGTTTTTGCTTTGTTTTGTTTTGGCCTTAGAGAACCTGAGCATATTTATAAAGAGATGGAAGAGTCAGTGGCAAGGGAAAATATGCATAAGAGAAAGGAAATGATTGATGCAACCTGATGGGTGGTCATTAAGGGCAACAGCACCAGGGATGAGCTTTGGCAAAGTATAAGGGACACCTTATTCCTAGAGAGTGAAGGAAAGAATAATTAAAACTACTGAGGAGTGTTATTTCAGATGGCCTTTTGTAACATTTTAAGGTTTGCAAAGTACTATACATACATTTTCTCAGTTGAGTACTATACAAGCTCGTTAGGTAAGTTTTATTATCCCCATTTTACAGATGATAAAGCTAGGTTCAGTGAAGTAAGTGACTTACACATGATCTCATGGTTGAGGTGGAATTCAAATCCAGAGTCTCCTAATTCCAAACCCAGTGCTCCAACAGTTATACTATGTTGAAAGATACATTGTCTGGTGAAAGAGAAAAAGAATTTTAATTAAGTAGCAATAAATCACCATAAACCCATGTGATTTGGGGTCAGGGACTCATTTGAGTGGAGGGCATAGCACACATAGATGCTTAACGAATGTTTGTTTAATGGATCTAGAGCAAAACTCTGGATCTAGCCCAAAGTCCTTATTTTACATATGAGGAAACTGAGTTTAACTTAACTTGCCCAAAGTGAAACACGCAATATTAGAAATGGGATTTAAAACCAAGGCTTCTGACTCAAGAACTTTTCTCTCTTTAGAGCTCTTTCTTTAGCATCATATAGGGAGCCTTCCCCAAGTCCTCTTAATTCTAGTGCTTTCCCTTGGTTAATTATTTCCTATTTATCTTGTATATAGCTTGTTTTATATAACTTTGTTTGCATGTTGTCTCCCTGTTAGATTGTAAGCTCCTTCAGGGAAAAAACTGTCTTTTTTTGGTATCATAAACACTTAGCATAGTGCAAGGCACATTGTAAGTACTTAATAAACATATGATTGATTGTTGAAACATTGTATAAACAGGGAAGTCCCCTCCTCTTCCCCTCCCTGCAAGTCAAACTATATCCCTCTCTAGCCCACCCCACCTTTGCTCCTAAAAGTCTGTTTTGTGAGGTTTAGGGTTAGGAAGACCACGTACAAACTAAGTCTTAAAAAAAAGGGGTTTGGGAAGTTTTTGAGCTATAAGAAACAATCTTGGGCAGAGCCAAGATGGTGGAGTGAAAGCACGAACTTGTCTGAACTCCCGTTCTAACCATCTCCAATATTGGTTAAAAAAACAAAAATGACTCCAAAAAAATTTTAGAGCTACAGAACCCACAAAGTGACAGAGAAAAACAAATCTCCCACTGAAGGCATCCTAGCAGGCCTACAAGAAGGGTCTATCACACCAAGCTGGGAGCCAAGTGCAATCCCATGTGAGCCACACACACCTAGACCTGGGACAGCCCCAATCAGCGGCCCAGACCAACCAGAGCAGACTTCAGGAGAGTGAATCACCGGTTTCCAGACTTCTCAACCCATAAACACCAAAGAGAAAGTAAAAGGTCAGTGGGGAACTCTCTTGGAACTGGGTGGAGAAGAGCATGGTCCAGTCCCTGCCCCCAGGGCAAGAGGTTGTGGAGGCGTGGCAGCTGCAACTGCTCTCTTGGGTGGTGGTCCAAGGGAGTGTGCCCAGTGTGCCAGAGCTTGAGGTGTCTGTAGAGAGGGTGCCTTCCTCATAGTTCTGACACCATTTGCAAAAGCCCCAGTGATTTAGGACACAGCTCTCTCCACTCTGAAAGAAGAATGCTCCCATGGCAAAGAGCTCAAAAGTCAAGTAATTGGCTGGCAAGATGGGCAAGCAGAGAAAATGCAATCAGACCATAGAATCCTTTTTTGGGGACAAAAAGGATCAAATATGGAACCAGAAGAAGTCAACAAAGTCAAAATTCCTGCATCAAAAGCTTCCAAGAAAAATATGAATTGGTTATAGGCCATGAAGGAGCTCAAGAAGGATTTTGAAAATTAAGTAAGAGAAGTGGAGGAAAAATTGGGAAGAGAAATGAGAATGATGAAAGAAAATCATGGAAAAATGAACCAACAGCCTGACTGAAGAAAATAGCACCTTAAAATAAACAGACTAACTCAAATGGCAAAAAGAGGCTCAAAAATCCAAGGAGGAGAAGAATGCCTTAAAAAGCCCAATTACCCAGATAGAGAAGGAAATTCAAAAACTTACTGAAGAGAATAATTCCTTCAAAATTAGATTGGAACAAATGGAAGCTAATAACTTTATGAGAAATCAAGATACTATAAAACAGATCCAAATGAATGAAAAAATAGAAGGCAATGTGAAATATCTCATTGGAAAAACCACTGACCTGGAAAATAGATCCAGGAAAGATCATTTAAAATTATTGGACTACCTAGAAGCCATGATAAAAAAAAAGAACCTAGAAATCATCCTTCAGGAAATTCTCAAAGAAAATTGCCCTGATGTTCTAGAACCAGAGGGCAAAATAGAAATGGAAAGAATTTACCAATCACCTCTTGAAAAATATCTCAAAAGAAAATTCGATGGAATATCATAGCCAAATTCCAGAGTTCCCAGGTCAAGGAGAAAATATTAGAAGCAGCCAGGAAAAACAATTTGAGTATTGTGGAAACACAATCAGGATAAACACAAGATCTAGCAGCTTCTACATTAAGGGATCAAAGGGCTTGGAATATGATATTCTGGAGATCAAAGAAGCTAGGATTAAAACCAAGAATCACCTACCCAGCATAACTGAGAATAATGCTTTAGGAGAAAATATGGTCATTCAATGAAATAGAGGACTTTCAAGCATTCTTGATAGAAAAACCAGAGCTGAACAGAAAATTTGACTTTCAAATACAAGAAGCAAGAGAAGCATGAGAAGGTAACCAGGAAAAAGAAATCATAAGGAACTTATTAATGTTGAACTATTTACATTCTTACATGGAAAAACGATAATTATAACTCATGAGACTTTTCTCAGTATGAGGATAGTTGAAGGGAAGATATATGTATATATATATATATATAATATATACATATAATACATATATATGTATGTATAGGAGGGTGTATGTGTGTATAAATCCATATGTGAGTATGTGTATATGTGTGTACACATCTACATAGACAGAGGGCATAGGATCAGTTGAATAGGAAGGGATGCTATCTAAAATATAAAATTAAGAAGTGAGAGAGGAATATAATGAGAGGAGAAAGGGAGAGATAGAATAGGGCAAATTATCTCACATAAAAGAGGCAAGAGAAAACTGTTACAATGGAAGGGAAGAGCAGGAAGATGAAAGGGAATGGGTCAACCCTATTCTCATTGAATCTGGCTTAAGGAGGGAATAACCTACACACTCATTTGGGTATCTTACCCTACAGGAAAGTAGGGGGGAAGGGGATAAGAGAGGGCAGATTGGGGGAGAGGGTAGTTAGAAGCACACATTTTTGAAAAGGGACAGAGTCAAAGTAAAAAATAGAGTAAGTGGGGGGCAAGATAGGATGGCGGGAAATGTAATTAGTCTTTCACAATATAACTACTATGGAAACATTTTACCTAACTACATAAGTAGAACCTATATTGAATTGCTTATCTTCCTAGTGGGGGTAGGTGAGGAGGGAAGAAGGGAAATAATCTAGAAATCAAAGTTTTAAAAACAAATGTTTAAAAAATGGTTTTTTACATGCAACTGGGAAATCAGATATACAGGCACTGGGGTATAGAAATCCATCTTGCCACACTAGAAAGATAGGGGGAAATGGGGGAGGACATAAGAGAGAACAGATTGGGGTAAGGGGTATTCAGTAGGCTCACTATCTTGGGGTGGAGGGTAGGAGAAAGACAGGGGAAAATTAGTAACTCAAAATCTTGTGGAAATGAATATTGAAAACTAAAAATAATTTTAAAAAAAGAAACAATCTTGGATTCTTTCAGGTTAGAAAGATGATCCCCCTAGAAGAATGGATGATGCCTTTCTTTTGGAGGAAACCTAGTCTATACAAAGGAATGAGAGGTCAATGGGATGGATGGGATGATGCAGATGAGTGGTAAGCACCATCTACTGGAGGAGAACTCAACTGCAAAGAGGAGTGAACCCCAGGAAAAAAACATGGGACTGGAAGTAGGGATTGTGAACAACAGAAACACTTTCAAGAGGTCTGCCATCTGCTGGAAACTGAGGTAAACTTCAGTGAATCAGTGGAGGACTGCTTGATGGAAACATTGGTGGAGAACTGTGATGCTGCTTAAAGAAAAACAGGAAGCATATGTAACTGGAAACAAGCAATATAGTACAGTAGATAGAATTGCTGTGGATGGCAGCACTAAGGAAGAACAAATCCCACCCACCCCTTGTCCAGTGCCTAGAAAAGTACTATACACTAGATAGGTCTTGGGGGATGACAAGGGAGGATAGCTCACTTATTAGACTCAGATGTGAATCCAATTTGTTTCCATGAACTCACAAACAAATAGTGCATAGTTTGAGCCTTGTGAGTCTGTATGCTTGTAAGGGGAGCTAGTGGCCACTCATGGAAGAATATAAGATATTTGAATTCCCAGATCTCTGAGTAAGGTAAGAGGTCCCTTTCTATCTTGGGGTCAAGGTGAGAGAAAGTTGACAAAAGGGTTACATTTAAATGACTTAAAAGTCACATAAAGCCAAATTCTCTTAGGCCTTTCATCCCTCCATGGTGAATCAATCTTATATCAATCTGTCTGGGCCCTCAGTAGAAGGTCAATATAGCTTCCTAAGGGCCTGACACTAGGAGGGAGTGATTTAATAATTGAAGAGAATAGAACCTAGTCATTTTGGGGATCGCTTTTTAAAAATTTTACCTTTTGAGTGATTAAACAAAGTATGTGAATAGACATCAGTAATTAATGAGTTAAATTTGCTTGGCACATGGCACGGGGAGAGAGAAGGCATTAGCTGAGGGTATTCCTGGATACTCACCTAAAACTATCTCCTCCTATTTTAAAGATCAATAGTATCTCATTTCTTCCCTCAGTCTGACAGCATCACTTTAATAGTATTACTTCCTATTGAAAATTGTTGCTGGAAGTACTGTTTAGAATTCTGTACATCCACTTTAGCTCAAGCCTATGTCATCTGAAAACATGGAGAAGCTTTTAAAATTATAACTTCCTATTTTAAAACATGCTATTGTGCCTTATAATAATGCAATTATGGACCATAAATTCCATTTTTATTGGATGACTAATATAGCAATATGCCATAAGGCTCAGACAGCCTTTTATTTTCCTGTCATATTTTTCCAGGTCTTAGAAATTTGGACCAAACCATGACTCATCACCAATGTCCTTTGTGTGGCACTATGAAAAAACCATCAGTCGACTCATTTGTCCCCCCTTGGAGACATCATATTTTCATGTATATTGCAAGGATAATTACAAAATGGAAAATGTTTAATTTGTTGCTTGTTATGGGGAATCCAACACAGGAATTAACCTAGGATTTGCCCTGTCATGAAAAAATAGCATGAACCTTAGGTATATGTGCAATACACACATATGCTAAGACCAACCAATTTACAAGTGGGAAACCCATTAAGAAATTGACTTGCTGGGGCAGCTAGGTGGCACAATGAATAGAGCACTGGTCCTGGAGTCAGGAGGACCTGAATTCAAATTTGACCTCAGACTCTTAACACTTACTGTGTGACCTTGGGCAAGTCACTTAAAAAAAGAAATTGACTTGCTTCCACATATGAACTTTAACATGCACACCAAAGTGCTTGTGTCAGTTGGATAGTATTCTAAAATGACTACTCTGATAAAGAGAATTTGACTAGTTTCTCAAATTCTGGAGAAACTTTGACAAAACAACTCTATTTCATTCTCCCAGCATGTTTTGTTCCATGTGGCTTAAAATGCCAATATATGTTGAAAAAAATGCATTGGAATGGGAGTTGGAAGACCCGAGTTCTCATCTAAGTTAGCATCATCATCTTCCTGTGTCATGGTCTTCTTCCAGAATGAAGACAAACCACAGCCTGTGAGTAGTTCGAGCTTCCAGAGTGGAGACCCAGCTAGCCAGTTCCCGTTGGGCAACTCAGCTCTTCCTCTCCTCTCCTCCCTCCCCCTACCCACCCTGTCTATCCTTCTCTCTCCTCCTCTCCCTTCCTCTCCCAGAATGGTGCATCATACCCTTACCTGAGGGTATTCTGCCCAAAGGAAGGCAAATTTTGATGGCTAGTTAGTTATCTTGGAGTTTACTGGCTAGACTTCTTTCTCAAAGAACATGTCTTAAACCCAATTCACTCTGGATCTCATCGATTGGATAACAATAGGCCTCTTTATGGTTACTTTTTGGGCCTCCCTGCCTCAGGGTGAATGTAAATAGTAATGGTTTCTCTTTTGTCCAGCAAGTCTAAGGGTCTTCCCTCCCAGTGTGAATTTTTCTTTTTTATTAAAGGGACCATAAGTTGACTTCTTCAACTTCTTCAATAGGCCTATTCACTAAATGGGTGTTGCCTCACTCAAAGTGAGAACTCAGAAAGACATTAATTTAAAAAGGCCCCAACCCAATTTTTTTAATTAAAAAAAAAAAGGCCAAAGTCTCCCACTGCGTTCCTGATCCATCTCCAAACATGCTGATCTGTATCTGGTCACTGGACCCAAATGGCTCTGGAGAAAAAAGCGAGGCTGGTGACCTTGCACTGTCCTCCCTCACTCAGATCTAATTCAATTAAATCATGTCATCATCTCCCTGATGTCATGGTCCTCTTTGAGAATGAAGGACAAACTGCAACATCTAAGTTACATCATTGACTTGCTGTGTGAATGTCAGCAAATCACTTAGCTATTTTGAGTTTATCCCAATTATAATGGGATAAAAATACTGGTAGTTAAAGTAAACTTCATATCAGAGGCTCCCTCTTTACATGAAGAGCCCAGGGACACATTTGGGATCTCTCATTGAATCTGGCTTGTCACTCCAGCCTGGGTGGAATCTAGGAACTTCGTCTGCTTCTTCCCCAATGATAAACACAAGCTTTCCTTACAAATTCTCAATATTAAAAGGGTTAAGAACATACTGTGTTGTGCTAGAATATATTTTTAATAAAGAGAAGAAGCAAAGAATGGTATGTTAGTGGGTAGTGATAGGCAAAAAACAAACAAACAAAACACCAAAAAAACCAGTCCTATTAATAACACTTCTTAAAAATTCACAGGAGAAAAAAGTACAAAAGAGAACATGAACCAACAGAATAATGCTCTTAAATGTATGAAATAAATATATAAGACTACAAAGGAAACCAGTTGTACTGAAATACATTTATCAAGGTTAAAAAAAAAAGTTTAAGAAAACTGACTTAGGGGGTCCACAGATTGGGAGCTGGCTCAGTCAGTCTAGAACTAATGATTGATCACCCATGTTTTCAGGACTGAACTTTCCAGATGTCTCAGGTAAAATATTTTGGGTGAACTCATGGGCACTGTTTGGAGTATTTACCTTGTTGCTTCTCTCACCAGCATCTACTGCCACTGAGGTCTTTTCACAGCATTGTAGAAAAAGAAATCAAGCTTGCTCTATGTACCACATGAAAACATCTTTGTCATTTCAGCATTGTAAATACCAAGGTGGTAACTGGCCAGGAGCAGAGAGTTACTAGAAAGGTAGTATGATAACAGTTAACAGAGGATTCACTTTGGAGTCAGGAAGATCTGCTTTTGAATCTTGCCTCAGACACTCCCTAATTTTGTGATCCTGGGCAAATCATTTAACTTCTCTAGGTGTCAGCTCATCTTTAGAAGGAGGGATGGATTCAATGAAGTCTAAGGTTGATTGTAGTTCTAAATCTATGAACCAGTGATCCTAAGAACATCAGGGAAATGATTTATCATTTCAGGAGGGAGGTGACTTCTCCAACAGCAGTCTCCCCTTCTCTCATGGGGACATGTGGGGACATAGGGAAGAAGGTTGCTATTGTCACCAGTCATACTCCATTCAAATGTGCTATATCCATAAGTACCCATTGTCTTTTCCCAAAACCCATTGCAACCTCTTTCCACACGAACTTTAAACAGTCCCCATTTTAACTCTGTGCTCAGGAAGTATCCCACTCTTGGCATTCACAACAGAAAAAATAGCCTCTTCCATTGTCTTAGTAGTTTGCACAATGGGAACATAAAAGAAAATTGCAAAAGTTTTTATAAAAGTTAAAATTTGCTTATTTGGAAAGGCCAATGGGGCTGGTGAATCCACAGCTGTTCTTTTGAGGAAGGAAAAAGTTTTCACAAGATGACTGCTCTGGAGTCCTAAGAAATCAGAGCTGCTAACAACCTGGACTCTCTGCCAAGACAGGTGACTTTACAGCTGTCCCGAACTCTCCCTGGGTCTAGGAAAGTGGTGACATCATCTGTTCTGCCAGGAGAAACAGACCGCTCGTTGGCAGCTCTGGTTTTTCACGATCTTGGGGAGGTGCTAATTGTCTCAGATTTTGTTAAAATACTAAGCTAAGGTTTCCATTTTTAAACAAGAGCCATATGCTTTCTTCCTGCCTGAGAATCTTCATACAGGATCTGGGGGCTTAATAAAAACACCTTAATAAGGCACTCCTAAACAGTTCAAAAGGGAGGAAATATTGCCAAAGTTGATTTTAACTATAAAAAAAATACAAATAAATTCAAGCCTGCATCTGAAAATGCCCAACTTTAAATCAAGTAAGAATCAAGTACTTTGTCGTCTTCTGATAAAAGGAACTATGTAAGTATAAAGCTATTAGAGAGCTTTTGTGAATGCCAAATAATTTTTAGTCTTTAGAAAGGACTTTACAATACAAATGTTTCTTTTGTGTAGTAGGTCTGCACTGGGAGCCATTAAAACAGATGTGGCCCCAGAAGGCGAAAATCTGTCCTGTACATAATGTTTGCTTCCTAAAATTTTCATGATATAGTCAAGCAGGGGTGGGGAACCTCAAGGTCAGATGTGATCTTCTAGGTCCCTGGGTGTGGCCTTTTGACTGAGTCCAAGTTTTACAAAACAAATCCTTTTATTAAGAGGATTTGTTATATGAAGCTTTGATTTAGTCAAAGGGCTGCACTTGAGGACCTAGAGGGTCACATGTGACCTTGAGTCTACAGGTTCCCCATCCCTAATAAAGAGCATTAACTTTGGAGTCAGACATGGGTTCAGACCCTACATTTGATCATTGCTAACTCTTTGGTCATTACTTAAACTCCCTGTGCCTCCCTTTCCTCATTTGTAATAGGAGTGATTTGGACTAGATGGCCTCTGAGATCCTTTCCAGTTCTCTATCAATGATCCTTTGATCTTAAGAGGATAGCCTATGCAGCACAGAGAGAAGCAAAAGAAACTAGTCCCCAAAGAGGGTCTGAATAAGCCAGTTTGGTGTTTCATTGACCAAATCAATTGGAAAGAAGCAATGTCATATTGTGCAGCCCCAGAAAAGAGAGTGACTTTGATGTGCTGAGTCTTCTAATGATTCTCCTGTGACCATCCCTGTTCCATTCCCTTTACATACCTGAAGCCCTTGTCCACATCTTTCTTCCCTTCCTTCCGAATGAAATCGTCACCTTCATTCCAGAAATACTCATTCAGTTCCAAGACAAAAGTCTAATGTGCTCATTCCTAGAGTCATAACTAGATTCGAATGATGGAAGCTTTGCCCCAAGGCTTTGAACTCAGAGGATTCTGATAGCATTCACAACCCTTCAGCGGTGAAGAAACAACAGAGCTCAGCACCTAGTTAACAAGAATAATTAGTGAAAACAGGAAGCTACCAGATGGTGGAGGGAGGTGAGCTCTCTCTTCTCTTGCTGTAATCCCCTCCCACCCTGTAGCAACCTCCCATATGGTCTTCAGTCCGCTCCTCTCCCCGCCCCCTCCAATGCAGGTCATGCTTAACATTGCTTACCCCGAAATAGGAGCTCTTAACCCTAGGTTTGTGCATAGCATTCCAAGGGTCCATGAACTTGGATGGGGGGGGGGGATATGCAACTTTATTTTCATTAACCTCTAACTGAAGTTTAGAACTTCTTTAATTTAAAAAAAAATATTGTTTTGAGAATCCATAGGTTTCATTAGAACTCCAAAGGAACCTATGGAACACACACATGCATGCACACATGCACACACGCACACACATACTCACACACACTTTAAAAAGCCCCTGTCCTAGATGCTGTGGAACCTGCCACAGGTGAAAAAACTCATAGTCTAGAGCTCTTCTCATTCCATTAACCAATCCTTTTTCCACATGTTTGCTATTTAATGGGGATAGTAACTTTTAATTTGCTCATACAGGTAGACTAGTAGCAAAGCTGTGTTTTGTTAATAATAATTTTTTTCTAGGGTAGTTTAACTCAAAGAAATGGAGAGACAGGTCGTTTTAGTCCTCTACCATTTTTTCAGGAAGTAAGAACACATGGTATAACACCTGTTCTTAAACATGACTATTCAATGTATGTTGAACAGCTTTCACATATTTTTCCCATTGCCAACAAAGTTATTGAAATTGAAGTATGCCATCTGGTGGGTTGTCTGTATCAGAAGACAGGTGACAGGTAGTGATGGATTCAAGCTGTTTCCGCAGGAAAACTGTTTCAGTCTTTTTAATTTGCCTAAAATGATTCCATTTCTTAAACTCTCCATTTTTAGACCCATGTGTTCTTAGGGTATAGGAAATAACAGTCCAGTAGTGCAACCACTTATTTGATAAAGGGATCAAGTTATTTCAGATGAAAGATCCCAGCATGTCACTCTCCATTTGACTCAGAATTCACACCATCCCATATATAGATATATACACACATGTATACACATATGTATATACATACACATATACACATTTATAGATATACATGTGTATGTCTATGTGAGAGATGTATCTGTGAATTGAAATGGATGAAAATACTGTTCTTTTCATAGCTGCTATATAATTCCATGACATTTTAAAATTTGTGACTTGGAATATCGGAAGAGTGTCACTCTTGCTGTAAAAGTCTGAGATAGGTCAGGAATAATGACTTTACATTGTATGTTGTTCAGTCGTTTCAATTGTGTCCTATTCTTCATGACCCCATTTGGGCTTTTCTTGGCAAAGATACTGGAGTGGTTTGCCATTTCCTTTTCTAGCTCACTTTACAGATGAGGAAACTGAGGCAAAAAGGGTGAAGTGACTTGCTTCAACTAGGGTCACACAACTAGTAAGTGTCTGAGGCCAGATTTGAACTCAGGAATATGAGTCTTCCTGACTCCAGGCCTGGCACTCTCTCTGTTACACTACCTTGCTACATCTTTTGGATTGTATAGTACTTAAGAACACAAGTGTTTTTCCCACATCGTAAAATCAAGTCAACAAGTTATTTATTGGATGACTACTATGTACTAGGCACTGTCTTTATCTTGGGATACAAGGAAGGGCAAAAAGCAGTTCCTGCTCTCAAGGAGTTCAGTGTCTAATGGGAGAGACAAATGTCAAAAGATCAGTCATCTTCCCGGGGAAAGGCAATACAGCAGAATGGATAGAGAGCTGACAAGAAGTCGAGAACTTGCGTTCCTATCCTATCTCCGACACATACTAGTTTTGTGACCCTTTGAAAGTCTCTTAACCTTTCAAAGAGTTGTGGTAAGACAATTGCTCTCCTGCATCGTCAGAATTTCCTCACTGGGGTGTTCCTTTCACCAATTAAATCACAAGTCCATACTAAAAATCTCCCTTGGACAATTCCCAAATTTAGAAATTATCTGCAACTGAAAGACCAAAGGGCTCCATGAATGAATGGCCCATTGCACTAACTCCTCAGTCTAAGTTTGTCAATCTGTTTTAAATACTTCCATGAACGAGGATTACGTAACTTTCTTTACAAACCTTTGATGGCAATGTTTAAGAGTCATTGTCAGGACTTTTCTTCTATAAATTGAAATTCCTCCGAGAACCCGTCAATTTTCCTTTTTTCTGTCCTCTACAGATGGGAAGACCTTTTGGTTAAGAAAACATCCTTTTTCCCATACTCCTTACTTTTCCAGACTTTTTCTTCTTTTTTTAATAATAGGCTTAACAATCATCAATAAACATACACATCTTGATACACAAAAACAAACAAACCAAAAAGAGGATTTGTATGAAACTAAACTGCTACTACATGGGTTTGTTTTCTAAATTATATATTAAATTAGCATGGTAGTAATAAAATTGCCTTGCCTCTCCTTCTAAACCTTTTTTGCTTTCTTCTCTATGGTTTTTGTGACTTTTTAATTTTTTCTTGTTTTTTTAAAACCTCTATCACTTCCCACCAACTCATCCCCCGAATCCCACCTCCCATCCCAAGCCTTCCATTATAAGGAACAATTGTACTTAATTGCAAAGAAATCAACTCAAAGCAAAAGAAATCAACATGTTGGCCACACCTTTAAAAAATGCCACATTGAGTATCTTATCTATCACATCTCAACCAAGACAATCTTTTCTAGGAAGTGTGTGTGTGTGTATACACATACAGAGTTCCAGCTATGGGAACTTCCTCTACTGATATATACTGATAACTAATCTATAACTTGTAATTTTTAATGAGTCACCAGCAGCCCTAAGAGGATAAGCCAATCTCCCATGGTCTCACAGCTAGTATGTGTTGAAGGCTGGTTTTCAAGAAAACCCAGGTTTTCTTGACTCAGAGGACCTGGGTTCAAATTCTGGATCACCTACTTCTGAGCTTAGACAAATCACTCAACCCCTCTGGGCTTGTTTCCTCCTCTGTAAAATAAGGGAATTGAACTAAATGGGCTCTAAGGTCCTTTCTGCTTCCAGATTTCATGATTCTTCTTCCTCCCTCCCACTACCCCATCCTGCTTTTCATAAATATAAATAGCGGATCAATCAGTCTTATTTTCCTTTTCACATTCTTCTGCTACATAGAATGTGCAGTCTGCCTGAGGAAGGAGTGCCAGCATTCTGACACCTCCCTTCCAGATTTTTCATCTAACCTCAGGCCAAAGTGACACTCAACAAAGAGAACTGCATTCCTAGAACACAGAGCCTCTGTGAATGTCAGCAAAGTAGCTTTCCTGTATCTGATAAAAACACAACAGAAAATAGTTGCTTGAGGTTTGGGGGAGGAGAGGAAAAGCAATAAGAAGGCATGGGGTGGATCTTGTAGCATCATCAGAATCTCAGCTCCTCCTATGGAGTATAACCTACAATATAATAAGCATTTATTTTATAACAAAGAAAAAACATGCTGCAAGCATTTGTCAAGGTAATTAAGACAATTTGATGACTTATACCCCTAAAACTGGGGAAAGGATAATGTACTCATTAAAAAAGGGAAAGAAAAATGTCTTTTATGATAAACTAGAGCTTGCAGGGGTAGATTATATGGAAGCAGATCTCAGCTTAGAACAAGAAAGAACTCCTAAGGGTAGGGACTGGAAATGTGACTTCACTAAGTGTGAGGAAATTCTGGCTATCAATATAAAGCAGTACTTTTTCTTAAATTTATAATCTTGTTGTCTAGAGCACTGAGAAGTTAAGGGATTGGTCATCCAGTCACTGTTTGTAAGAAGCAGGATTGAACCCATGTTTTCCTGGTTCTATGGTCAATTCTCTATTAAGTCATGTTACTTCAACAATTAGAGCTGACCAGAAATGAAATAGTCCAAAAAATTAACAAGTTAAGGCCCTGAGCAGAGATTGGGTGAGCACTTTTTGCAGTTATGTGTTCTAGAGAGGTGATTCATGTTTCAGGTAGGTATTTTATTAGATAACCAAGGAAAACACATCTATTTAGTCTCTTAGATGTATTCTCTTGTCCCTTTCCACTGCCATCACACTAGTACAGGCCCACATTACCAGACTTAGATTATTACCTTCCCCAGGGTCAACCTGGCACAGAGTTCTGCATATAGTGACTGACTAATAAGTGTTTGTTGACTGAATGCATGCATGCATGCATGAATGGATGGTGTTGAAATTCCTTCTGACATGATTCTATGTATTCAAATGCTGACTGATTATGGTCAGTATGGGTCTATTGTTTCCCTTTTGAATTCTTACTCTTTCTGGCATTACTTCCCTGGGTGGTGAAAGATTACTACAGGTCCCAGAGATGTGTTATATGATTCTTTGTCACATTTATAACTCATTTACCCCTTAGTAATCTTTTGCACCAAGAAAGGGGAAGTGGATTCTTTATTACAAAAATTTTTTTGCAGAAGGATATTAGAAGTTTCTATAAAGATATGTCAGTACTGAAGTACATTTAAACATATCTTCAGAAACAAAAACAAACAGGTTTGTAATTTCATCCTGCAGAAACTATGAGTGCTACATGTTCAGACACAGGAATGAGGCTGTTTTATAATGCATATTATATAGGTAAATAATAAGTATGAAAAATTAAGTGTTACTCATTGATAGAAAGATAGCCTGTGAACTTTATTAAAAGCAAATGAGCTATCTGTTCCCAATATTTATAGAGACATTACTTGTAATTGTGAAAAAGAGAAGGCAACTTAAGTGTCCAATACCTAGAGAATGACTGAATGGTAGGTCCATTAATGAAATGGAATGTATTTCTCATAGATTTATAGATTTAGAGCAGAAAGGGCCTATTTTACAGGTGAAGAAACTGAGGCAAAGAGATGTGACTTAGCCAAGTTTGTACAAGTAATGGCAGTGGCAGAATAAGGATTTGAAGCTAGATGCTTTAGTTGCAAATTTACTGCTCTTTCCTCTGCCTGAATGTGACAAAACACAAGAAAAGAAATTTTCAAAGACATATCAAATGATACAATTGGAAGAAAGTAGAAGCAGATTGGTATTCATATTCTTCTAGAAAAGGAAAATATACAAAAAAATAGAGGATCAATTGAACAATAATGAAAGGGAAAGAGCAACTGAGAAGTTATCATAGTTATCTGTATGTCAGTGATTATTTTTAAGGTTTAAGTAAATTGTGTAACCTTAGACATGTCATTTAACCTCATGTGCCTCAAGCCAACTCATAGCATCATAAACTTAGAGCTGGAAGTGACCTTGGAGCCAATCCAGTCCAACCCCTCATTTTACAAATGAAGTAATTGAGACTCAGAAAAGTTGTGACTTGGTGAAGGTCATATAGCTATTAAGGGCCAGAGGTAGGATTTGAAGCCAGATCTTCCTGAACACAAGTCTATTACTGTATCCTCTATGTCATAGTAAATCATAGATGAACTACAGTCCATCTCAGTAAAGGGCATTCTCATAGTAGGAGTTGTGTATACCTAGAAATACTTGCATAACAGAGTGACCTACACTTACTAAGGCTCCATCTGTAACAAGAGACCACCATTGGTGATGCCTATCTTTGTGTTGGATTGAAGGGAGGGAGAATAGACATCTCTAGCCTCTTCTCTTTCCTCTCTTTTCCAAGAAAGACTTTCATTCCTGCCAGAAGGGGAAGCAGAAGATTGGAGCCAGAATCTGTTCTACTACTCTCCTAAGAGAGTGAGGGACACTTGGGTGGAAAGTACCAGGCCTATCTGTTCCCTTAACTATTATTAGTTAAGGGGAGATGGTTGGGTTCAAGCTAACTTCTGATTGTTTTTCCATTATTATTGGGGGAAAGGAGCACCCCAAACTCTAAATCCAAGGTAGGCATCACCCCTCTCCCATCAATATCAGTTCCACAATGAATGCACATAGTAAATAGCAAAGAAATCCATTTATCCAAATCATAGCAAAAACAGAAATAAGAGAAGGCATACATAACAGAATACACACACACACACACCATAATACAGAGTGAAAGACCTTTCTCATTGGGAGCAGGTAACTCAGTTCAACTAAGAGAGAACCTTGGATCTCATGCAAAAGGAAATGCCCCACAATTTCTGCTGTAGTAAGCTAGAGATAGAAACATGGTGAAGACTGACAGCTCTTCTCATGTCTTCTCAGTCTTTGTCTTCAGCAACCTAAGGTGGGGTTGGTCTCTTCCATCTTCCCTCTTGAAGACAAAAGGGAGAAGAGCCTGAAACAACTGGATACTTAAATACTTCCCAAGAAGACTAAGCCAAGAACTGAAGCCCTCTTGCCTTGCCAACTACACCCTGCTCCTATTGCAGGGCAAGGCATTCATCTCCACCATAATCCCATAATTTGGGTGCTTGGGACAAGAGGGTTACGCTTGTAAATAGGCATTTAGCTGATTTTGTTGTAGTTTAAAGTTTATCAAAACTTGTTCAGATAATTTTTAAAAATCAAAGTTTCCCATAGTTGTTGATTATGTCTCCTATAAATAAGTCTCATGGTCTCCTGGTTAAGAAAAGTCGCTGAAGCCTAATGTTAGTCAGTGGTATAAAAATGAAATCGTAAAGTTTTCATAACAAAGCTTGTTCCTTCTTTTCAAGTTGTATGAGAAAGAAAAAAGAAAGAAAGAAGGAAGAGGGGGAGGAAGGAAGGGAAAGAAAGAGAAAGGAAGAAGATATAGGAGTAGGAGTGATGAGACCTCATTCCTGGTCCTGGATCTCCCAATATTTAACCTCGAGCTTAATCTGATTGACTCAGTTTCCTCAGTCATCAAAGAGAAATGATGCCATTTCTTCATTTAGATCACAGTGCTGTTACAAGGATGAAATGAGATAAGATATTTGAAAGAGCACCTTTTATTGTTGTTTAGTCATTTCAGTCAAGTGAGTCTCTGTGATCCCATTTGGGGTTTTCTTGGCAAAAACACTGGAGTGGTTTGCCATTTCCTTCTCCACATCTACAGATGAGAAAACTGAGGCAAACAAGGTTAAGTGACTTGCTCAGGGTCACATAGCTAGTAAACGTCTGAGGTCAAATTTGAATTTGGGTCTTCCTGACTCCCGGGCCAATGTTCTATCCACTGTGCCATCTAGCTGCCTGAAAGACACCTAGAAAGTTTAAAGTTCCATGCAAAACAAAAACATAAGAAGTAAGGTCAGCTTAGCAATGACATATCCTCTTCGGAGATTGTTTATTCTGTCTTCTACTGCTTCTTTGGGCAGCATTCTGGCCCAAAGTCAATGACAATGGACTTTGAATCAGAAAGTCTTAGATTTAAATATTTCCTGACAATAGCTGAGGGCCTCTGCTAAGTAATTTCATTTCTCTGAAGTTCAATTTCCTCATCTGTAAAAGGAGGGGATTGGACTAGATGGCTCTTAGGTCCCTTCCTGTGCCAACTCTGATCCTATGACTCAGTAAAATGTTTTGTAAATTTTCATCAGAGTATCTATATGAAAACACATACACAATAGTGCAACTCAAACAATCCTGGCCTATTCTCTAGGACCTAATTTTACCATGAAGTTACAAATATTTAATTAGGTTGTTTACTTTCTCTTCTGATCATTAGTCTAGATTACTGATTTCCAAACATTTAAAATTGCATATTTCAATCAGTAGACTTTTTTTAATAATTGTATTTATATAAATATTTGATTTTAAAACTTTGAATTCCAGATTCATTCCCTTCCTCCCTTGTCATTCACCCTTACTGGGAAGATAAGCAATTCAGTATAGGTTGTACACATATAGCTATGCAAAACATTACCATGGTAGATATATTGTAAAAGACTGACTATATTTCCCTCCCTCCTGTCCCACCTCCCACTTGTTCTATTCTCTACTTTGATCCTGTCCCTTTTCGAAAGTGGGTGCTTCCAATTTCCCTTCCCTCCAGCCTGCCATCCCTTCCATCATCCTCCCTCTCATTCCCTCCCCCTTTATACCTTCCCCCCTACTCTCTTGTAGGGTGAGATACTCTATTTAGTGTGTATGCCATTCCCTCAGTGAGCCAAATTCAATGAGAATAAGGTTTTGCCTTTTTGCCTTCCTGTTCTTCGCCTCTATTGTAACCATTTTCCCTTGCCTCTTCTATATGAGATAGTTTACTCCATTCTGTCTCTCCCCATCTCCTCTCATCATATTCTTCTCTCACCTCTTAATTTCACCTTTTAAGTGTCATCCCTTCCTATTAAATCAGTCCTGTGCCCTCTATCTATGTCAACATATATAAACACAATCACATATGTATTCACATGCCCATATACCCTCCTCTCTCTCTCTCTCTCTCTCTCTCTCTCTCTCTCTCTCTCTCCCCCCCTCTACCCCTCTCTCTCTCCTTTCTTTTTCTTTTATTAATTTTTTTTTTTCCTTCAACTATTTTTATACTGAGAAAAGTTTCATCAGTTACAATGATTGATTTTCCATGTAGGAATGTAAATAGTTCAACTTTGATAAGTTCCTTATGATTTCTTTTCCCTGTTTACCTTCTCATGCTTCTCTTGCTTCTTGTATCTGAATATAAAATTTTCTATTCAACTCTGGTTTTTTCATCAAGAATGCTTGAAAGTCCTCTATTCCACTGAATGATCATATTTTCCCCTGAAACATGATACTCAGTTTTGCTGGATAGGTTTTTCTTGGTTTTAATCCCAGCTCCTTTGCCCTCCAGAATATAATATTCCAAGCCCTTCGATCCCTCAGTGTAGAAGCTGACAGATCCTGTGTTATCCTGATTGTGTTTCCACAATATTCAAATTGTTTCTTCCTGGCTGCTTGTAATATTCTCTCCTTGATCTGGGAATTTTGGAACCCAGTGATTTCTCATAAAGTCATTAGCTTCCATTTGCTCCAATCTAATTCTTAAGGAATGATTCACTGCAGTGAGCTTTTGAGATTCTTTTTCCATCTGGCAAATTCGGCTTTTTAAGGCATTATTCTCCTCATTGCCTTTTTGAATCTCTTTTGAATAATTTGAGTTAGTCTATTTTTAAAGGTGTTATTTTCCTCAGTCAGGTTGTTGACTCTCATTTCATAATTTTCTTTCATTGTTCTCATTTCTCTTCCCAATTTTTCCTCCACTACTCTTATTTGCTTCTTAAGGTCCTCTATGGCCTGTAACCAGCTCATATTTTTCTTGGAAGCTTTTGGTGCAGGAGTTCTGACTTCACTGTGTTCCTCCTGTTCTATACTTTGATCCTTTTTGTCCCCAAAATAGGAGTCTGATGTTGGATTGCTTTGCTTGCTTTGCTTCCTTTGCCTGCTCATTTTACCCCTCAGTCACTTGACCCCTGGGCTTTTTGCCACAGTAGGACTCTGCCACCAGATAGGGGAGCTTCTTTCCAAATGCTGGGGTTTTCTCATCTGCTGGAGGTATTAGATGGGTGCCCTCTCTGAAGCCTCCACACACTCTGGCAAGCTGGACACACACCCCAGGACCTCCACCCTAGGCTGCAGTCCAGATCCAAGCAGGTTAAAGCAAGAATGCGCTGGCTGGCTGTGTTGATGTCTCAGCGGCTTCTCCTTCCAGGGAATAAAGGCCAAGGCACCCCAACTACTGGATTCCAAAATCCACACTGCACTGACCTCTCACTTTATCCTTGGCATCTATGTGTCGATAATTCTGGTAACAGCCACAGCTGCTGGTGATATGGTGATATGAAGTCCCTCTGGCTGGTGGCTGGTCAGGCCCACCCTGGGGCTAAAACCTTGGGGGTGGGAGGGGGGCATAGAGTCAACTCCCAGAGAGCTGCGCTAGCCAATTCCTGCTGGTTTTCTGGGCTGTCCTCAGCATGAGGTTAGCTTCTTTGTGTCATTTTGTGGGTTCTGTCATCAGTAAATGTTTTTGAGCATATATTCCCAATATATGTGTATATACATATGTATATATGAATACATACATAAGTATATATGCTACTGTATTAATAATAAGGTATACTATAAAACATAAACAATTAGTCATTTTAGAGGGGCAGAGCCAAGATGGTAGAGTGAAAGCAGGGATTTCCTTGAATTCTCTCCCAAATACCTGTAAAAAAAATGACCCTATGGGGCTGCTAGGTGACGCAGTGAATAGAGCACTGGCCCTGGAGTCAGGAGGACCTGAATTCAAATTCTGCCTCAGACATTTAACACTTACTAGCTGTGTCACCTTAGGAAAGTCACTTAACCCCAATTGCCCTGCCTTCCTCCCCCCAAAAAGACAAAAAAAAGTCCCTAAACATATTCTAGAGCAATAGAACCCACAAAAATGATAAAGTGAAACAAATTTCTAGCCTAAGACCACCTGGAAGGTCTATAGGAAAGGTCTATTGCATCAATCTGAGAGAGGAGCCCAGTCCATCCTGGGCTGTTCAGGCACAGACTGGGCCCCAGCAAATCCAGAATAGGCCTCAGGAGACTGAATCACTGGCAGCTGTGGTGGTTTCCAGACTTCTCAACCCACAAATGCCAAAGACAACTTAGAAGGTCAGTGGGAAAAGTCTGTTGGACTTGGGGGAGAGAGGAGCATGGTCTGGCTCCAGCCTGGGGGCAGCAGCTGCTTCTGGAACTCTCAGTCCAAAGATGGTAAGGAAATCAAGTGACTGATCAGAGGGGGATTGCAGGGATCTCTTTGCTGGCACTGAGGCAGGATTCTTTTGCTTTGTCTATGCTTCAATATGGGTCACAGTCCTGGGTGGCAGTCCTTGGGTGAGGAGGAGTAAATGGCCTGTGGCTGTTGTGGAGAGGGAATCCTCCTCACAGTTCCAAGGAAAAAGAGAGTGCTTATGGTGACTTACAGACCAGAAGAAGAGTAAACACCTTTCCTTCGCTCCTGCCACCTTGGAAGAAAGGAAAATTTACAGATCCCTAGAAATGTCTCTGAAAACAGTTGCATAAAACCCCTGAAGCTTGGGACAGTGCACTTTCTACTCTGGAAACAGAGTCCTAATTTAACAAAGGCTAAAAAGTCAAGTGATTGGGAAAATGAGCAAACTGTTGGAAAAAAACCTCAAAATATAGAATCTTACTTTGGTGATAAGGAAGATCAAAACATACAACCTAAAGAAGACAACAAAGTCAAAACTCCTACATCCAAAGCCTCCAAGAAAAATATGAATCAGTCTCAGGCCATGGAAGAGCTAAAAAAAAAAGCATTTTGAAAATGAAGTAAGAGTAGTAGAGGAAAAATTGGGTAGAGAAATAAGAGTGATGCAAGAAAATCATGAAAAAAAGAGTCAACAGCCTGCTAAAGGGACCCCCCAAAAATACTGAAGAAAATAACACCTTAAAAAATAGACTAACCCGAATGACAGAAGAGGTCCAAAAAACCAGTGAGGAGAAGAATACCTTTAAAAGCAAAATTGGTCAAATGGAAAAGGACGTCCAAAAGCTCACTGAAAAAAAAATTCCTTAAAAATTAGAATGGAGCAAATGGAACCTAATGACTCTATGAGAAATCAAGAAATTATAAAACAAAACCAAAAGAAGGAAAAAAAAGAAGACAATGTGAAATATCTCATTGGAAAAACAACTGACCTGGAAAGTAGGAGAGATGATTTAAAAATTATTGGACTGCCTGAAAACGATGATCAAAAAAGAGTCTAGATATCATCTTTCAAGAAATTATCAAGGAAAACTGCTCTGATATTTCAGAACTAGAGGAGAAAAAGTGAAAGAGAAAGTGAAAGAATCCACTGATCACCTCCTGAAACAGATCCCAAAAGGAAAATTCCTAGGAATGTTGTAGACAAATTCTAGATTTCGCAGGTCAAGTAGAAAATATTGTAAGCAGCCAGAAAGAAATAATTTAAGTATTGTGGAAACACAATTAGGATAACACAAGATTTAGCAGCTTCTACATTAAGGGATTGGAGGGTCTGGAATATGATATTCCAGAGGTCAAAGGAACTAGGATTAAAACCAAGAATCACCTACCCAGCAAAACTGAGTGTGATACTTCAAGGGAAAAAATGGGATATTCAATGAAATAGAGAACTTTAAAGCATTCTAGATGAAAAAGGCCAGAGTCAAATAGAAAATTTGACTTTCAAATACAAGATTCAAGAGAATCATGAAAAGGTAAACTAGAAAGAGAAATCATAAGGGACTTATTAGGGTTGAACTGTTTACATTCCTACATGGAAAGATGATATTTGTAACTTATGAGACCTTTTTCAATATTAGGGTAGTTTGAGGAAATATGTATATGTGTGTGTATGAATATGTGTGTATATATATATATGTATATATATATACATAGACAGAGGGCACAGGATAAGTTGAATATAAGGTATGATATCTAAAGAATAAAATTATTGGCTGAGAAAGGAATGTACTAGGAGAAGGAGAAAAGGAGAGGTAGAATGGAATAAATTATTTCATATAAAAGAGGCAAGAAAAATATTTTACAGTGGAGGGGAAGGGGGGGAGGTGAAAGGGAATTAATAAACTTTATTTCCATCAGATTTGACTGAAGTAGGGAATAACATGCACATTCAATTGCGTATGGAAATCTATCTTACCCTACAGGAAAATAGGGGGAAAGGGATGAAAGAAGGGAGGGAAAATGGAAGGAGGAGTAATCATAAGCAAACACTTTTGAGGTGGAACAGAGTCAAAGGAGAGAATGGAATAAATAAATGGGGGGGGGAGCAAGATAGGATGGAGGGAAATATAGTTAGTTTTTCACAACATGACTATTACAGAAATGTTTTGCATGACTATGCATGTATAACCTACATCATATTGCTTGCCTTCTCAGTGAGGGTGTATGGGGAGGGATGAAGGGAGAGAATGCGGAGCTCAAAAGTTTTAAAAAATAAATGTTAAAAATTATTTTTAGATGCAACTTGGAAATAAGATATACAGGCAATAGTATATAGAAATCTATCTTGCTCTACAGGAAAATAGAAGGGAAAGGGATAAGAAAAGGTGGGGAGAATAGAAGTGAGGGCAGATTGGGGGAAGGGGTAATCAGAATGAATACTGTCTTAGGGTGGGGGAGGGGAGAGATGGGGAGAAAATGTGGAAGTGAATGTTGAAAACTAAAAATAAATAAAAAATAAGCAATATTGAAATGGGGAAAAAAGGCAAGGTTAGAAACAAAGCAAAAAATAGTCATTTCATTTTACTTTATTTTATTTTAAATATAGTCTGAGACATTTATTAGTTCTATGATGATGGATATGTCACTGAACCTCTTGGAGAGCCTCAGTTTCTTCATCTATGAAATGGAAATAATATTTGTACCACCTACCATACATTGTTAGGTGAGCAGTTGTTAATGGAGGCCCAAGCCAATGATGCCTCTGATGAAAGGGAGAAGGTGTGAATGTAAATGATTGCTTATTTGGTGTCCAAAAAATCATCATGGGGCAGCTAGGTGGTGCAGTGAGTAAAGCACCGGCCCTGGAGTCAGGAGGACCTGAGTTCAAATCTGACCTCAGACACTTAAACTAGCAGTGTGACCTTGGGCAAGTCACTTAACCCCAATTGCCCTCCAAAAAGCAAAAACCAAAAAAAAATTTTTTTAATCATTATTTTTAAAGCATGAGATAAAGAACAAAGAGTATTTGATTCTGGAGGCTGCTGGGAGCCAGTCGAATTTATTGAGTAAAGTGATGTGGTCAGACACTCAATTTAAGAAAACCATCTTGAGTATGGAATATGGAACCATATGGAATACAATAAGAGCTGAGATATGGAAATCGAATTAAAGGCTATTGCAGTAGTCTATATGAGAAAGCTCCTTGAGAGCAGGGACTTTATATCCTGCTCTGTATCCCCAGCTTTCTATTCCCAGCACTTAGTACAGAATCTGGCATATAGTAGAGACTTAATAAGTATTTATTGACTGACTGATTAGGTGAGCAGAGAAAGGCTATGCAAGATATATTGTAGAGGAAGAATGGATGAGACTTGGCAACTGATTAAAAGTGTGGTGTGAGGCAGAGCCAGAAGCCAAAGATGATGTCAAGTTTACACACCTGAGACACTAGAAGTTTGGTGGTTATCTTGATATAAATAGGGAAGTTTGGAAGGGAGTAGGTTTTGAGGGAAAGATAGTGTAATGAGATCTATGATACAGATTGTAGCCCATCCATGCCTTCCCATCCTGAACAAATCACTCCGCCCACCTAAAACAAAAAAGAGTGAGGAAGAGCTCTTATTCACCAGACACTGGCCTAGAATTCAAGGTCCTCAGGATGGTACCAGGCACATTGAGGTAAACTAGAGATAGGGTATAGATATGCTGGGGGGGAGAGGAATTTTACATTTGTGGCTGATAGTGTGGGTCATAGTTAGTTTGTGACCCTGAGAGGCCAACACCCCAGAGCAAAGAGTTTCAGATCTTGTAAAGCCATGGTAGGCTAACTACAGGATGGGGTAAACTAGCTAGATGCCCAGCTAGAGGAGTGCTGGGCAACCATGGTTAAAAAAGGAGTGGGATTGCACTGGACACAAACCCCACAACTGGCGATCCTAAAAAGATTGGGATATGATCCATCTCCTTACTCTCCAATTGATTGCTCCTTGGGATCATAGGTTCCCAAAGGGGGCAGTACTACCCCCTGGGGAGCACTGGAACGATCAGTGGAGAACAGTGGTAGTAGCCTTAGGTGTGATTGGGAGCCACTGAATAAAAATAAGGGGGAAGCATAAAGAAAGAAGAAAAGAGAAGCAAAAATTTAAAAAGAGTACATATATGTTTCATCTGTTGTGTAATAAAGTCATGTTATTACATTATTGTCCAAATAAACACACAAAATGCAAGTTATAACCAATCAGTGGTTGAGTTTGCTGACAGGTCTTAATAAGTAAAGTGTTAACAGGTGAGGTCATCAGGCATTGTCAGGAAGTCCAGACTGCATTAGCAGAAGTAAATGCATGTAATGATTGTGTCACCAAAATTTCAATGCTGGAACCCCTCCCCCCACAAATTTACACTAAATTATAAAATTTACAATGTATCATATATATATATATATATATATATATATATTTGAAATGATGCAAAAATTAAAAAAAAATCAAGGGGTTGAAGAAAGTAAATTTCCTGGGGGATACTGAGTAATGTTTTTTTTTGAAAAGGGGGTGGTAGGCCAAATAAGTTTGGGAACCTCTGCTTTGGGTCATGCTGTGATTAGCTAGAGGTCTGGAATCCCAACTTTGGAAACAACTAAGATAGAATTTAGAAACTGTGGTAAGCATCTCATAATGGGTCAGGTCCCAACCTTACATTTCACCCCACTCCTCATTTTCTAGTTCACACAGTAGCATCCATCCATTACCTTTTAAATCCAGGTAAAGATCAGGTACATTATTCTCTTAATTTAGATCAGTAAGAGAACATGTCTTCTGTTACCATTCATTTTCTTTGGTACTGCAGTTTTGGGGAATTCTGTTGTCATAATAAATTCTATTTCAACCTCTTTTTTTTTAACTCTGTATGTATTTATGTGTTAAGGGTGCTTGTTAATAAATTCTATTTCAACCTCTTTTTTTTTTAACTCTGTATATATTTATGTGTTAAGGGTGCTTGTTTTAAACAATAAACCATTGAGTTCTGCTTTCTTATCCATTCTACCACCTTCCTCCTTTTATAGGCAAATTCATTCCATTTACATCAACAATTATGATTGGGTTTTTTTTTTTTTCTCTCCATCAAATCCAGCTATAATGGTCAGTTAAGTGGCACAGTGGATATAGTGATGCACTTGCAGCTAGGAAGAACTGAATTCAAATCTTTCCCTTCATCAGACACTCATTTAGCTGTGTATGTGACTACAAGCAAATCATTTAACCTCTTTCAGCCTGTGATCCCTCATCTATAAAATGGGGATGATAATAGCACCCACTTCTCAGACTTTTGAGGACAGCATATATAAAGTGTTTTGAAAATTCTAAAGTTTTGCAAATTCTAAATTCTAGCTATGGAAATGCTAGTTATTTTTAAAGACAGCTAGGTGGCCTACTGGGTAAGAATGCTAGACTCAGGGTCAATAAGACCTGAGTTCAAATTCTTCCTTAAACACTGTTACATTTAGTAACTATGCGATTCTGGAAAAGGCATTTAACCTCTCTACCTCAGTTTTGTCATCTGTAAAATGAAAGTAGCAGTAGCTCGCCCTTATGGGGTTGGTGTGGGAATCAGATGAAATTACATATAATCTAGTATTTTGCAAGCCTTAAAAAACTATACAAATACTAACTTGTGTCTAGAACTGGAAAGACTTCAGAAGTCCTCAAGACCAATCTTCTCATTCCATAGATTTAGAGAGTTATCTAAATAGAACACTGGGAGGAAAACAACTTGTCCAGAGGCACAAAGCCATTAAATGTCAAAGGTGGGATTTGAACCCAGGTCTTCCTAATTTTAAGGCTCCTCTGAAATCGACTGAGCAAGTGGTTTATAGCTTGGAGTGAGGGTATTTGGGAATTAGGCCCAGAAGTGATAATAGTTCTGCTAGAAGGCCCCATTGACCATTTCTCCTGCCACTGGCTCCAAACTTCTGCTGAAGGGTCTTTAAGTGGGATGCAGAGAATGGGGAATCATAAATCTGAAAGAGAAGTTAAGAGTTCCTGATGGACCTCTACCCTACATGAAAACATCTCTAAACTTCTATCATCTTGGTGGCCATGACCTGGGGCATGAATTAACAATAATAGGCAGGTGCTGTTACTATTTCCATTTTGCACATCAGGAAACTAAGACCCAGAGAAGTTAGTACCTTGCCAGGGTCACATAGCTAATAAGTGTCCAAGGCAGGATTTGAACTTGGGTCTTTCAAGTCTAGCACTCTATCCACTATACCACTAGATGCTTAATTGGTGAATAATGATAAGGTGCCCTTGCATTAGTTTTTTCTTTTATTTCCTCTAGGAATCTTTTGGATTCTTTCTTTCTTTTGAATTCTCTCTCTCTGTCTCTGCCTCCCTCTCTCCCTGTCTGTCCCTACCTCTTTCCTTTCCTCCTTTTCCCTTACACTGTCTGTCTGTCTGTCTGATTTATTATTCCTTTCCCTTTGGGAAGGGGACATTTCTCATTGTTTGGGGGCTGATGGACGGAAGATCTGGGCTTTCCTGGAAGCTTTATTCGGCCAAGTTCCTGGAAGTCCTTATTGTTTATTTACTTTGTCCTAAAATGTGTCAAAGCCTTAGTTGAGTTCAATATTAATAGGAAGCCTGTGACAGAAATTCTAAATGGAAGTTTTAAAAATAAGCAGTTTCTCAGAAGCCCAAACACCCTTAATTTAAAAATATCTCAAAGGGTGGGAGGAGATGGAATCTCTTGCAATATTTGCTACTTTTGTTGAGCATTAAATTGTTCTTTGTAATAAGTATGGTAAGTCAACATTATATCACATAGAAAGCTGTAGGTCAGACATTGGGAGGAAGTTCCTGATAAGAAAAAATATTAGCAGAGGTTTAGGCTAAATGCTCTTTGAGTGTCCTTCAAAATCTACATTTCTGTAATCATTACATATGGCAGATACCAGGACACAAAACCTTACAGAAAATTTTGGCACTTCTCTCACCCTTATCCCTCACGTTCTTTGCTATGCAATCCTCTTGTCTATAATGTGTCTGTAATATTTTTCACATTTATTCCCCCCACCCCCACCCCTTTTACTGCCTTGTCACTATCACCCCTTGCTGGGACTACTATGGCCAAATTTAAACCTTCCATGCTAGATAAGAACCTTTTAACATGTTTTTTTCCAATACTCTATAAACCGCCAAACTCATGCTACTTTCCAATTTCTCCCATCCAAATTCTACTCTTCAATTCTTTCACAAGGCTTTCCATGAATATTTTTTCCTTCCAAAATGATGACTCATCTGTTAATGTAATCCTGTTGATTTTATTTTTTTCTATCATCTTAATTTTATTTTTTTTTATTACCAACTTTTATTCAAGCCTTTTTTAAACCTCAAAATATAAAACAGAAAAATCTGAGTAAAACCTAAGAAACAAAGGACCTCATTTGCCTATACAAGAAGTTCCCCAAAGTCTTAGTGGAGTGTTAAGCTCTTAAAGTAATTTAAATCTTTGGTGACCTCAAAATCTTGGTGAAGTCTTAAAACTACTAAAGCTTAAAACTGTGCTAAGATTTTTGGGATACCCTGTATAACCTTCCACAAGTAGTCTGTCACCTTTCTTTCAAAAACAAGAACATAGAGGTATGCTGCCTTCTCTTTCCTGTGGGACTAAGGCGGTCCTTGGAATTCTGAGTTTGGTAAAAACTTTTAGTATAATTTTTGTTTACATTGTAATTGAAAAAGACAACAGTCTTTTCTTAATGACAGAAATATGGAAATCTGGTACTATTTCTGACCCTGACCCATTTTTCCTTTCTTTTGTACAAAAAAAGAAATCATGGCCATATTCTAGGCTTACCTAAAACAACTTTCCCTCATTTTTATTTTCATAGATGCTCATTTTAAATTAAGTGCATCTTGAGAGAATTACAAATTACTTCAAAGTAAATATTGCTTTGCAAAGCCCTTGAAAGCTTCTCCAGCCTTAAAAACACAAGGTCTAGTTTTGCCAAATGTATATGAATTTCCAGTCCTTGAACATGGAAAAATAAAACAAAAGTGGTAAAATCTTTAGATAATTCTCCCAAAAATGAGAATTGTGTGTCCGGGAGCTAACTATTCTTATTAAAAACGAACCAGACAAGGCAATGACAATGGGAAGATTCAAAGGACATTTTTAAAAATAAATTAGAACATTAATTGATTCAACTCCACCCCTTGGTGGCACTGGTCCTCTTTGAAAGACAAACAGCAAGAATTAGGGTACTAGCACCCATGCTAGATGCTAGCAAACAATAACAAAAATGAAATAATCCCATAATAATAAAGCTGAACAAATCCTTGTTCAGAAGTTTTATGTTCTATTGGGGGAAGCAGCATGGATACAGATAAGTGGATACAAAATACATTGAGTAAATACAAAAGTAATTGGCTGGGGCAGCTAGGTGGTGCAGTGAATAAATCACTGGCCCTGGAGTCAGGTGGACCTGAGTTCAAATCCAGCCTCAGACACTTGACACACTGTGTGACCTTGGGCAAGTCACTTAACCCCAATTGCCTTGCCTTCCCCTGCTCCAAAAAAAAAAAAAGTAATTGGGAAAAGGGAAGAAAGAAAAGCACTAATAACAATTAGGAAGATCAGCGAAGGCTTCCTGTATGAGATGAAGCACTGAGCTAGGCTTTGAAGAAATCTGGGCATTCTACAAAAGGAAAAAAGGAAGGAGAGTATGCCTGTCCTGGGGAATAGCCTGTGTAAAGTTACAGAGGCAAGAAATTAAATGTTGTGTTAGTAGACCACGAAATAGGCCAGTTCTACTGGAATGCAGTGTGTGTAAGGAGAAATAATAATGTGAGGTAAATCTGGAACAATAGGGTGAATCCAGACTGTGCCTAACATAAGTCAAAATGTGACCCAAACTGTAAACCTTGAGGGTTGACACATAAAAATAAATGAAGAGGGGGGGAAAAGGAACTGTGCCCATTATAAATGGTCTTTGAAACTTTATACAAAACGACTATATTCTAAAACAAAGTGGAAATTTATTTTTAAAGGCTTCAAGGGAATTAATTCCCTTAGAAAGCATTTTCCATGCCTTCAAGGAGCCAAGTTCAGCTCCCAAACCTGGAAAGCCTAATTTCAAAAGACAGATTTTAGACCTCACTGAGAGGGCCATCAGCATCCTGGGATTCTGCCAGACAGAGACTTCATTCTACCATTCCAATTTCAAGGAGATTATGGTATAAAGTCTTATTACAAAGAATTCACCACTTCAGCCTTTTGAAGTAAGAGGGCCATTGACTTCTTTTTCTATGGTACTTCCCAGAGACCAAATAAAGCCCAGGCATATGAAGCTTTGTCACAACTCTTGAAATGTCAATAAAGAAATAAATCTTCCCTCTCTCCCCCACTCTTCACTGTTGTTTTCAGGATGGGTTTAAACTTAAGAAAAAGCAGCTGTCACATGTGTATACTTGTAAAGAATAATTCCTTTCCTCTCTGCATTCTTCTTTCCTTTAGGTCACAGTTCCCAGGAGAGAACGGAATGGAGGCTACAATCAGTTGTCACCAAAAAGAATCTTGCGAATCAATGATTTATGAATATAATTTCCCAACTAGCCTTTCATGTATGAAGCAGAACTTCCCCAAAGGCTTTTCTTTCATCTGTTAAGGCCTAACAGAGGTCTATAGGTGTACCACCAGACAATGTATCCAACAGATCAAAAATGGCAGTTACTATTGTATTAGTGGCGACCCTTTCCTCTATTGTTAGCCTGCCTAAAAAATTTTCTCAGTGATGGCTTGCAATGGTACTCCCATTGAGACTTATGATTCCCTCTTGCTGAACATGAGTAACCTGGCTATGGCATCCAGATCTGTAGCTTTGTCTACCCCACTCAGGATTTTGTTGGCACTAGTCATGATGCTGATGATTGCTGTTGGATTCCTGGGCAATGCCATTGTCTGCCTCATTGTGTACCAGAAGCCTGCGATGCGGTCAGCCATCAATCTGCTCCTGGCGACGCTGGCCTTTTCTGACATCATGCTGTCCTTGTGCTGTATGCCTTTCACGGCAGTCACCATGATCACTGTGAGCTGGCACTTTGGCGCCTCCTTCTGCCGTTTCTCAGCCATGCTCTATTGGTTTTTTGTCTTGGAAGGGGTCGCCATCCTCCTAATCATCAGCGTAGACCGCTTCCTCATCATTGTCCAGCGCCAAGACAAACTGAATCCCCAAAGGGCCAAGGTGATGATTGCAGTCTCCTGGCTTCTGTCATTCTGTATTTCATTTCCCTCCCTGATGGGCTGGACTTTTGTGGAAGTGCCTACCCGGGCCCCTCAGTGCGTACTGGGTTACACGGAGTTTCCAGCAGACAGGGCTTATGCTGTGACACTGGTGGTGACGGTTTTCTTTGTGCCATTCAGTATCATGCTTTATTCCTACCTATGCATCCTAAACACTGTGCGCAGGAATGCCATCAGGGTCCATAACCACACTGAGAGCCTCTGTCTGAGCCAGGTGGGCAAGTTGGGGCTGATGGGTCTCCAGCGGCCACATGCACTGAATATCGACATGAGCTTCAAAACAAGGGCCTTCTCTACCATCTTGATCCTCTTCATTGGCTTCTCCTTCTGTTGGCTGCCTCATACCATATTCAGCCTCCTGTCTGTGTTTAGCCGGAACTTTTACTACAGCTCTTCCTTCTATGTCACCAGTACCTATGTTCTGTGGCTTAGTTACCTCAAGTCTGTCTTCAACCCTGTCATCTACTGTTGGAGAATCAAGAAATTCCGTGAAGCTTGCATGGAGTTTCTCCCCAAAACATTCAAGATCTTCCCCAAAGTGCCTGGACAGACAAGGAGGAGAATCCATCCGAGTACTATCTATGTTTGCAGTGAACATCAGTCAGCAGTTTAGGGAAGAACCAGGCAGAGAAGATCTAGCAAATGGTCACGGGAAGGAATTTAGCTTTTGCTCTCAACATCTAACAGGGATAGTAGTTTGGCTGCCTTCTGTTGTTAGTGTTATGTACTGTTTTCATTCATTATTCCCCTAAACGACCCACTGTCCCAAACTGGGGGAGGAAACCATTCAACAAACTCAATTTAAGAAACCTATGTTGAGTACCTGCTGTGTCCAAGAAACTGCAGTAGACACCGGAGGGGGCATGCAGATCATTTTGTGGTACAATGGAAAGAGTCCTGGATCTGGAGAAAGAGGACCTAGGCTCAAAATCTGCTTCTGCCAACCTGTATGACCTTGGGAAAATAATTTAATCCTCTGGCCTCAGTTTCCTCATCCATGAAATTAGGGGGTCAGACTAGATAACCTTCAAGGTCTCTTCCAATTCTAAATCTACAATTTGATTAATAAAGCTGTCCTTGCTCTCAAGGAGTTTGTAATCTGGTAAAAAACCAGATGGGGTTACTCATTCATTACAAGTAACATGGTCTGATGAAAACTGCAGAGTAATTTTAAGAACATGTTGCATATGTATGTGTGTGGAGGAGGAGGGACATTGTGTTAAGATGATTTAGTTTTGTTACCTTGGCCCCCTTCCTAATACCCTTGTCCAGAGAAACTTGGTACCATATTGTAATAATATAAAAATACCGAAGGCAACCAGTCTGGTCAGTGTGATGTCATGGTATGACTTTTCTTTTTAATTGAAATTTCTCTCCTTTGCAGCAGTCTCTGTTGTTATTTATCCTTTGTTTTGGAAGAGGACCAAACTCTGTTTAGATTTGTATTCAATAGATACTAAGAACAAAATGTCCCCAAGTTTTAATCACTGATGTAGTATCTGTTTTTGAGCTGTCATGTTGTATACTGTTGGCAAACCAGTACTTAGTGGAGTAGCAAATTTAGCCTCTTGTCTCTCTACTTCAATCAGTCAATAAGCATTTATTATTATTGTGACTGAGCACTGTGTTAGGTATTGGGGATACAAGTACAAAGAATGAAATAATCCTTATTCAGTTCCTTATACACAGTGGTCTTTAAGGCATAGATTCTATCTTACGCACAATAAACTAAGTTTAGCTTCTGACTTGCCTTATCTGAATACACATGCACATACCATGATGCCTTTCTCTCCACTTGACCATGTGGAAGGTGTGGATAGCACAATGATCTTTTTTTTTCCTGGTTTTGTTTTTCTTTCAAATATTTTATTTTTTCCAATTACACATAAAAAATTTTAACTTTTTTTATTTGAGTTACAAATTCTCTGCCTTCCTCTTTCCCGTCATTGAGAAGGGAAGCAATTTTATATAGGTTACAAATGTGGTCATACAAAACACATTTCCATATCAGTCATGTTGTGAAAGAAAACCCAGATCCCCCCCAAAAAACCTCCAAGAAAAATAAAGCAAAAAAGTATGCTTCAATCTGCATTCAGACTCCATCAGTTCTTTCTCTAGAGGTGTACAGTATTTGTCATCATGAGTCCTTTGGAATTGTCTTAGCTTGTTGTGTTTCTGAGAATAGGTAAGCCATTTACAGTTGATCATTGTACAATATTGCTGTTACTGTATACAATGTTCTCCTGGTTCTGCTCATTTCTCTTTGCATCAATTGCATGAATTCATATAAGTCATAAAACCAGGGTTTTGGTTTTTTTAAACTACCCTGCTCATAAATTTATTTATTTATTTATTTTTAGTTTTCAACATTCATTTTTATAAGATTTTGAGTTATAAACTTTCCCCCTCCCTCACCTCCTCCTTCTCCAAGACAGCATGCAATTTGACATAAGCTATATATGTACAATCATATTAAACTTATTTTCATGTTAGTCATGTTGTAAAGAAGAATCAGAACCAAGGGGAAAATCATGAGAAAGAAAAAAAAAAGAGAGAAAATAGTATGCTTCAATCTGCATTCAGGCTCCATAGTTCTTTCTCTGGATGGGGCTAGCATTTTCCATCATGAGACTTTTGGAATTGTGACTTAGATCATGGTGTTGCTGGGAAGAGCTAAGGTTATCAAAGCTCATCATCACACAATGTTGTTGTTACTGTATAAAATATTCTCCTGGTTCTGCCCATTTCACTCAGCATCAACTCACACAAGACTTAACAGGTTTTTCTGAAATACACCTGCTCATCATTTCTTATGGAACAATAGTATTCATTACATTCATATACCACAACTTGTTCAACCATTGCCCAATTAATGGGCATCCTCTCAATTTCCAATTTTTTGTCACCACAGAAAGATCTGCTACAAATATTTTTGTACATAGGCGTCCTTTCCCTATTTTTATTATTTCTTTGGGAGACAGACCTAGAAGCAGTATTGCTGGAGCAAAGGGTATTCACAGTTTTATAGCCCTTTGGGCATAGTTCCAGATTGCTCTCCAGAATGGGTGGGTCAGTTCATAACTCCATCAATGCATTAGTGTCCCAGTTTTCCCACATCTTCTCCAACTTTCATCATTTTCCTGTTTTGTCATGTTAACCAATCTGACTGGTGTGGTGTGGTACCTCAGAGTTGTTTTAATTTGTATCTCCCTAATCAATAGAGATTTGGAGACTTTTTTTCATATTGGCTATAGATAGCTTTAATTTCTTCATCTGAAAATTGCCTATTCATATCCTTTGACCACTGCTCATCATTTTTTATAACACAGTAATTTTTCATCAAAATAATATATCACACCTTGTTCAGCCATTCCCCAGTTGATAGACATCCCCTCAATTTCTAATTCTTTGCCACCATAAAAGGAGATGCTATAAATATTTTTGTGCATATAGGTCCTTTTCTTTTTTTAAAAATCTCTTTGGGATACAGACATTGTACTATTGCTGGGTGCAAGGGTATGCTTTCTGGGCACAGTTTCAAATTGTTCTACAGAATGGTTGGATCAGTTTGCAACTCTACTAACAGTGAATTAGTGTCCCAACTTTCCTACATCCCCTCCAAAATTTGCCATTTTCCTTCTCTGTCATATTAACCCAGCTGATAGGTGTGAGGTGGTACCTCAGAGTTGTTTTAATTTGCATTTCTCTAATCAATAGTGATTAAGAACATTTTTTTAATATGACTATATAACTTTGATTTCTTTGTCTGAAAACTGCATATCATTTGATCATTTAACTGGGGAATGACTTGTATTCTTATAAATGACTCAGTTCTCTATATATTTGAGAAATGAGGCCTTTATCAGAGAAACTTGCTATACCTTCCCTTCCCCCCTCAGTTTTCTGCTTTTCTTCTAATCTTGGTTGCATTGGTTTTACTTAGCACACTGACTTCTTATCGTGGAATTCTTAGCCTCATGGTGCAGTGCCCTAAATCCAATTTACCTTCTGTACCTCTGCTCTCCTTTCTATTTTTTCCTTCCTTCTTCTCAACTCCCATTCTTCTATCCTCTCCTTTTTCTAAGATCTGTATTCCCCTTCTCTTTTTGAGTACTCAAAAGTACCCTTTAATTCATTCATATTCAATAAATTCTTATTTCTTTGTTTTCGTTGATTTTCTTTGCCTTTTAGGAATGGGAGAGTGATAGCTACCTATAAGTGGCTTCCTTAAATTCAGTCCTCCCTCTTCAGTTTATAAGATTGTTGATCACCAGGCCAATGTCTTTCCTGAGTACCAAATCCACTTCAGTAGAGGAATTGCTGCTTCTAAAGAGAGAAACAAAACTTCTTAGGGTATTCTTTTCACATCCATGTTCCTCCTACCTCCCTCTATGAGTATTCCCCTGCTTTCCTCCCTGCCTTTTACCTGGGTAGCTCACTTCTCAGAAACCCAAGCATGTTTCGAGGCTCTGGCAAGTTGCCTGGTTTTTGTCTATTTCTTTTTCACAGTGGTCCCTGTATGACATATGGCGGGCCTTGCCCATTCCAAGTGTTGCCAGAAGGCATTTGGTTGGACTTTTCTTTGTTTGGGTTACAGGATCATAAGCTCTTCGGTTTTGTTTCCCGGTTCAGGTTCAAATTTAGACTAAACAGAGCGTTAAAGATAAAACTCCAGAAGAGAAAGGTTCCATACCAACTTTGGCACTAACTTACTGTGTGACCTTCAGGCAATCATATAACCTCATTGGCTTTCTCACGTGTTAAATGAACTAGACGATCTCTTCAAGTGCCAAAATTTCCTGATTCAATGGGTCAAGGTCTTGCATGATTTGTGATTTAGATAGGTCTCAGAATAATCATAGCCCAGATTTAGTGCAAGAAAGCTAAAGGCGGGCTTATGTTTCAGTTTCCATCTTAAAGTTCTTGCCGAGGAACATCGTCTAACCTTTTTTATTGTCTTGTGAATAAAGAAAAACTACAAAGAAGCATTCTACATGTGAATATTATATATTATTATATTTCCTCATTCTACATATTATTTCCCATAAAGAGATAGTTGGATATTTCACTTAGTCTCATCTATTTAAATAAGATCCATCATGAAAACGAGCTGAGACCTTTTTTCACCTGAAATTGCATTAACATCCATATGCAGAAAAAGAAAAGGCTGGTTTCCTTTGCTTTGGAGCATTACCCTATGAAGTATTCAAATCTATTCAACTCTTTCTGGCCTGAATGCCAACATAGTTTTTGACAGTTTTCCCTTGTGGCTTCCTGTTGATGAGGACTTAAGAATTCAGTCTAGTTGTTCAGGAAAGGTGGTAGAAGACAGAGTGGGTGCACATCTGAGCCCCAGTCTGTGCCCAAGAGCATTTGGGACACAGAAGTGAGGGCTTCCCCTTCTTCTTCCTGTCCTTAAAGGAGTGCATCTGGTGGTAACCTCAGATAAAATATGTATGTTTGGAGAGAAGGTTTAGTTTCCCCAGTTTATATCCAACAGCATTGTGTGTTTTGTGGTTAAAAATTAAATGTAATGTGTTTGTCTCAAAAGAATAATTTTGTACATGTCTTAAATAAAATGTTACTGTCCTACAGCCATCTCTAAGACTATGTTGTTGGCTCCAAATAAACACCAAAACCAAACCATTCCCCAAATTTAACCTTAGAATTCAGGTCCAATTCAAATGGTGCCACATGTTATATGAGATGCCAAACATCACCCAAGGGACAGCTAGACAGCACAGTGGAGAGCATTAGGCTTGGAATCAGGAAGACTCATCTTCTTGAAGTTAAATCTGGCCTTAGACATTTACTAACTGTGTAACCTTGGGCTTGTTTGCCTTAGTTTCCTCATCTGTAAAATGAGTTGCAGAAGGAAATGGCAAACCACTCTGGTAGCTTTGCCAAGAAAACCCCCAATGGAGTCACAAAGAGTCAGATGTGACTGAAATGAATGAACAACAACTCATTTCCCACAAAATACAAATTGTAGTTTCAGAATACAGATAAGTAATAGATTACAGTGAAGCTGGAAAAATGGGAGGGAATGAATAGTGGCAAAGCCCTGAATTTGGATTCAGAGTCCCTAGGTTCAAACCTTGATTTACCGCTGACTGCTTGTGTGACCCTGGACAGTCTGCCCATCTATAAAATAGGAAGAGTGGACAAGATGGCCTCTAAAATCCCTTGCAGATCTAAAACCGATTCTGTGATAATAATATGAGGTGCGGCAGCTAGGTGCCGCAGTGAATAGAGCACCGGCCCCGGAGTCAGAAGGACCTGAGTTCAAATCCGGCCTCAGACACTTAACACAAAACCTAGCTGTGTCCTTGGGCAAATCACTTAACCCCAACTGCCCTCCAAAAAAGCAAAAAAAGAAGGAAAAAAAGATAATAATATGAGGCAGGTAGAGAGCACAATGATAGAGCACCGGGCCGGGAATGAGGAAGAATCCAGTATCAAATACTTAATCTCTGTCTGCCTCAATTTCCTCAACTGTAAAGTGGAGCTTTACCACCCAGGATTTTGATCCAATGAGATAATATTCATAAAGTGCTTAGCAGAGCACTTGGCTTACAGGAGCTTAGTCAATGATTGTTCCCTTTTCTGTGCTATCCTCTGTCCCTGATAAGATGCTAACTGTGATAGTAGATGAATGTACCAAGGAATGACATAGCATTCGTCAGGTGATTACAGAGAGGATTCTTTTTGTTCATGGGTTTAGACTAGATATTTGTCTGTGGAGGTCCCTTCTAACTCTCAAATTTTGTGATGTTGCTAAATATAGATTAGATTCCTATGGGTTCACCACAGTGGCAATGTAGTGGTATAGTGGAAAGATTTCAAGTCAGAGAACCTGGGTTCAGATGTGAACTCTGCTACTAATTCTATTGGTGTGACCTTGGATAAGTCACTCCCTGGGCCCCAGGTCCCTCAGCTGTAAAATGTACTTTTATTTCTGTCTGGAGGGTAAATACTGGGGGTTCTCCATAACCTGCTCCCCACATAAATGCACCCTCATTCCACCTCTCCCACCAACAAAACCCCCGCTCCTTTAGCAAAAGAAAATCTGTGTGGATTTTCTTAAGAAAAGCTAGTTCTGAAGGAAAAATGAACACATTTCATACTTACCACTATCCATAATTGCCTCAGCTGAGCAGGCCTTCCCTCCTGCCCCCCTACCTCTTCCCTTCACAGGACTGAAGAGGACAGGATGTTCCCGAGAACAACAGCCATAGCAGATGATGCCGCTCGCTCAGAGTGAGCCAGATGTGGCCAGGGCACAGCGAGATTTTCCCTAATTAGCCTGTTAGGAACAGGAAGAACTAACTTATCTGTATGAATGGCACTTCAGATGTGCCTGGGAATCTGACTTTCTGTTTTCCAAATGACAGGCAGTCCTGCTGCCAGGCTCCTTTCTCTGCGGTGCTTTGGGCAATGTCTACAGACCCTAAACAGCAAGACTGAGCAAGAGACTACGTGTTCTGTTCCTACCCCCAAACTCCCCCTTACTGCCTGCATATTGGTTCTTCTTCCTTCTCTCTGATATTTATCTCTGGAGGGAAAAAAAATTGTAATAAATGCCGTGTGTGTGTGTGTGTGTGTGTGTCTATGTGTGTGTGTGTGACTGTTCCCTTCTCAAAAGAACAGGCTGCACAATTGTTACTAAAGATGTTTTGTTTGCTCATCTCCCCTTCCATGCCCCCTTTCCCCATTGCATTTTTTTCTCACTTCAGCCTCTGTGACACCTGCATGCCATGTTCCTTTCTGCTGCATTTTGCTGAGATAAAATACTTCTTTAAAAACCCACAAAAACAAAAGAACCTCTACTGAACAATGAAAAGACTTGGTTCTGGATCACTGGGGTCACTGCCCAAGATTTTAAAAGAAGAAGCAAGCCAATGGACATTAAAAAAAATTAAGTGGGCAGCTAAGGGCAGGCTCTCCCTCTCCACCTACCCCCCACCCCATACACACATATGTAAGCACAACAGGCTTTCATTTCCCCCACACCCAAGTGAGTTGTGGCCAGAAAGTTGGGCATGTGCTGAGGTAGAGTTCCATTTCAGACGGGTCTCTTGATCAGGCAGGGTAGCTTGTAGTGGTAAGAGTGAGGATTAGAGTGTCCCAGAACCTCAGAGCTGGAAGGGACCTCTGAGGTCACTTAACCCAACTGTACACAAACAGGGATCCTCTAGAACATTCCTGGCAAGTGGACAATCTGTGTCATTGCCAGCTACTGAGGGGGTCCCACCCTCTTCAGGTTGCCTGTTCTACTTTTGAGATTGTTAGACAGTTATATTGAGGCTTAACAAATTTGCCTAAGTAGAACTCCTCCTCCCTTCCCTGCACAGCTCTGCCCAAACAATGAACATTGATGAAGAGCCTACTATGTTCCAGGCCCTTTGCTCAGGAGTCCTGGGAGCGTAGAGATAAAATGAGACAAGTCCTGAGCAACATCCAGTGGACTACATCTCTCTAAGGCCCCCCTCAGTTCTAAAAACAAGGATATCATAAAGTTTTCATCTTGGAGGAAGGCTATCTGTGAAAGGGTGTCTGGGAATACCCTTTTGTTGTTCAGCCGTGTGGTGTTGGACTCTCTGTGACCCTATTTGGGGTGTTCTTGGTAAAGATAGTAGAGTGGTTTGCCATTTCCTTCTGTAGCTCATGTTACAGATGAGGAACTGAGGCAAACAAGGAGAAGTGACTTTCCCAGGGTCACCCAGCTAGTAAGTGTCTGAGGCCAGACATCTTCCTGACTCCAGGCCTGGCACTCTATCCACTGTGCCCTAAGATCCCCTAGGCATCTGAAATAACGAACTTGCCCCTAAATACTAGGGAGGGGGTGACCTAAGCTGTTCCTCTGGCTCAGTGGCAACTGTTGCAGGTTTCCTCCCTTTTCCAATCCAGTTAAATCTGCTTTGGTGCTCTCCTGATCTTGGCTCTAACACCCCCACCTAGACCATCCTTCCCCCATGCAATAGTTTTTCTTGTCCGGACCTGGGACTTCATTAGGACCTGTGACCTCTGACCTGTGTGCAGGAAGCTCATCAGCCCTCTGCCAACGCTGATTTGCCAATGTTCTGCCAATGATTGTTTTAGAGCACTGCCTCTCAGTCAAGTCAACAAGTATTTTGTTAAGTATTTACTATGTGCCACAAACTGTACTAAATGGGAAAGATGCAGAGAAAGGCAAAAGTAATCACTGCCCTCAGGGAGATTGCATTATAATGGGGGAAACCGTATGGAAATAACTAAGTGCCTAGAAAGTATATTGAGTGTAGTTGGGAGGTAAAGTGAACCGAAAGCCACCATCACCTGGGGCACTGACGGGTCACTGGCCGAGTGCAAACCCAGGTGTTTCTGAAGCCAAGGCCAACTCCATGCCAAGTTGGTCTCAGTGGTTCACAAATCCTCCCTCTTCCTTTCTACCCTTTTCTGTGTTATTCTATTGCTTCCCTCCTGCCTTCCCCCAAGCAACTCAAGGTATCTTATTGATTAATTTACTTAAATCTGACAAGTATTTATTCAGCACCTCCTTGTATAGGGCATTGAAGGAACACTGGGAGTTTCAGAAGAAGCCAGAGACATTGTTTTTATTCTAAGCAAATGGGCTTGACCAATGGAAACTGCACAGTCTCTGAGCCGGGAGGTCACTGCAGCCATTGCCCTTGCTTTCCAGATTAAGGGTGACTAGTAAATGCCCAGTTGGGAGCACAACCCCACCCCTCCCACAATATACATCCTTCTCATCTGCTTTGCCTCTGCGCCCCTACGGACCATGGCAGCTTCCTGCTGAAGCCTCCTGATCCGTGTCACTTCCGCCATTAGCACGCAGTTTCTTGAGAACAGGGACCATCTTGCTTTTCTCATAACAAGTGCTTAGTAAATGCTTTTCATTCATTCATTCATTCATTCATTCATTCATTCATTCATTGGTTCATCTGTGCTGGTCAACTAGGTAATGCAGTGGATAGCGTGCTGGGTCATGTCAGGAAGACACGGGTTCAAAATCCAGTCCAGATTAAGTGTTTTAATCTCAAACACTTAACTGTGTAACCTCAGGCAAGGAATTTAACCGTTGTTTGTCTCAGTTTCCTCAATCATAAAAATAATGATGATGACACCTTCTACTTTGGTGCTCTCCTAATCTTGGAGGATGGCGTTGCTCCAACATCCCCACTTAGACCATCCTTCCCCCATGCAACTGGACCTATGACTGCCAGAGGCAGCGAAGTGGTGCAGTGAATAGAGCGGTCTTGGAGTCAGGAGAAACTGAGTTCAAATCCAGCCTCAGACACTTGACACACCCTACTAGCTGTGTGACCTTGGGCAAGTCACTTAACCCCAACTGCCTTGCCTTCCCCCCTCCAAAAAACAAACAAACAATAACACCTTCCAGGGTTGTTGCGAGAATCAAATGAAATAATATTTATAAAAGTGCTTAGCACAGTGTCTGGTATATAGTAGGTACTTAATAAATGCTTTCTCCCTTCCCTCCTTTTCCCCTTCTCTGATTCATTCATTCATCTAGTTACAGATGGTCAGAGATAGTCATTACATGATTACAAAGCAATAAGAATACTTTCTGGAAGCCACACAAGAGAACCACACCAATTCTCTTTATTTTCATTTTGACATAATTTACCATGTGCCAGGAATGGTGTTAGCAATTGGTGATGTAAAGATGGATATGCCGGACCCTTCCCTCAAACCATTTGTAACCCAATAAGCAGAGGGACAAATGCATGCAGAAAGGAACATCCATTTTCCCTCCCCCCTCAGCAGGGGATGATGTTGAAGGGTGTTTGGCACCTCCTGGACTAAAAGTCATGGAAAACAGCCTTGGGTGTCTTCACTAACTGAGGAAGTCTCCCCAGAGGCACTCATGGAGCTGGTGGAATGACTTTGAGGGTTTTTTTGGGTTGCTTTGCCAAGTTTCTAGACTACACAAAGTGCTGATATGGGCAGCAAATGCCCTGTGTGAGTCCTGAGGAGAAGAGAACCTTAGAGCTTGATCTCCCCTGGTCCCTGCAGGAGCCCAGATCCACGAGGAAGGTCACAGGCAAGCTGGGCTCTTCAGGGCTGGGCAAACTTTTGTATGAAGTCAGAGGTCAGTGGGGATGGTGTGCAGTGAGGACACTTTGGAGTGACGGCATCTCAGTCTGGTCCAGTGTTTGAACTGCAATTGCGACAAGTCAAGGTGCCAAGGGAACTCTGAAATGCCCGCTTTCGAAGTACCGAGAAGGGATCACCACAAGGCTGGCTTTTTCTCTGGGGGGGGGAAAGGACTGGTGATGCCACCTGCTGGGAACTGTGGAGAACTGCAGTGAGTGCTGTAGGCAATGACTCCTGGGTCCCATACCCACCACGCTTGTAAGGGACTGAGGCTAGGCAGCTCTCTGGGGAAAGGACGCTTATTGACTAGGGCCAGTATTATTCTTCAGCTCTGATGAAAGCCATATTTAATTTCTTCAACCTATAAGGAACCTTTTTTTCTTCTTGCAGTTTTGTGAATCATATGTTCACAAGGGAAGTTGGTGACAAAATATTTCCTGTCATATAATGAAGAACCCATATTTTCTGGGTTTGGACCACGAGTCAGAGATAGGAGAAACCCAAGCCACTTATGACATGTGAAAACTCACCCTGGTTGCATACATAAATAAGTATATGACTTAAGTGTCGAGGAATAGTCCAGGCAAAGGGTTATAACAATTTTCAGCTGGGATGAGGTGGAAGGGAAGATCTCACAGTATAGTACCTGGAGTGACTTTTTGAAGGAAGGTAGAGTTTTCAACAGATGGAGATGAAAGAAAGTCCCTTCCAGGATGGTAGATCCCTTCAAGCATGGAGATAGGAGACAGAAGGACAAGAATGAGGGGTAGAAAATAGCCTAGTTTGGCTGGAGTGTGGACTGCCTTAAGGAGAATGAGAAGAAACTAGACTGGCAAGGTAGGTTGGAGCCATGGTCTAGAGGACCTCAAATGAAAAGACTAGATAAGATAAGAACTTGGACTTTAATGGCAATGGGAAGCCACTGTCAACCTGAAAGTCTGGTTAAAGGAGACAAACAGGCTAGGTGATACACATTTACATCATTTATTCCCTTAAAGCTAACAGCTATGTGCTTGCACAGAGCCAGAACAAGAATGACAAAGTTATTTTACACGTTTTTGGACAATCCCAGGATGTCTGGGTCCCTCAGATTTTTGGTCTCAATATATTTACAAGACAATTGACCAAGTAGGGTCAGTTGGAATTTACCTTCATAAGATGTTTGTGTCTTCCCACCCCACCCCACCATGGAGCATGCCCTCAGGATAAGAGAAATTCCACTACTCTGAATTTCTAGAATACCCACTGTCCACCTTCTCTGGTCTTTCAAGTTACAGACACAGGAAACAGTATTTTTTTTTTAAAGCAATTGGGATTAAGTAACTTGCTCAAGGTTACACAGCCAGGTGTTTCTGGGTGGGTGCTAAGTATCTGAGCCCGGATTTGATCCCCAGGTCATCCCGACACTGGAGCTGGTGAGTGCTATTACTCACTGAGCCACCTGGCCACCCCTAAGGAAGCAGCATTTTTAAAGCAAAGCAAAGCAGTCTGATTGATTAGTTCAGTCTTTGGATCTTATGGAAAGCCCAGCAAAGATATTTAATGATTATCACCACTGAAGGTCTCTTTTTTAAAGTAGAACAGTGACATGACACTAATAATAATTCATTTCTATAGCCCTTAGAGGTTTACAATGCACTTTCCTCATAAAAATGTTTTGAGGCTAATAGTGTAAGCATTATTATCCCAGTTTTACAAATTAAGAAACTGAGGCTCAGATATTATCAGTGAAGGTGACTTGCCCAGGGTCACAAAGCTAGTAAATATTAAAACTAGGAAAACCCAGGTCTTCTGACTCTCAGGCCAGTGTTCATTGCACTTGGACCATGCTACCCAGATCAGAGAGTCATGTTAGGAAATTTACTTGGATAGTCACAGCATAATGGATGGGGCACTCACTTGAAGTGGAGAAGATTCAAGTTCAAATTTTGCCTCAGAAACTTAAAAGCAGGTCAGGTCACTTAACCTCTGTGTGCCTTGATTCCCTCACCTGTAAAATGCAGCATCTAAAGTTCATTCCTGCTCTCAATCTATGATCCTATGATCTTATAAAGCTTAGCTTAGAGAAGAGATAGCCTGGCTTCAGAAAAACCAGTTAAAGAGCTACTGCAGTTGTTTAGGTGAGAAAAGATGAGAAACTGCTTCAGAATGACCACAGTGGAAATGCAGGAGACTAATGAGAACTATAATAACTAAATGCCAAACGTCTAGGGAGAAAAATGACTGCCCTGAGTTCCTAGATTGATTTTTTAAGATCTACCCAAGAAGTTGCTGAAGAAGGTTTCATAAAAGAGCAATTCTGAAGAATGGGGGAAAACCATAATTTAGTGGGTCACGAGGGAGAGGAGGAATTCCAGGTAGTGAGAACAGTGAATTTGATGCATTGGAGGGAGGAAGTGAGTGGCAAATCCTATGGGAATATGTTTGCTCAGAGAGCAGGGAGGTAAGTTAGTGGCGACAGCAAGGACTGGTTAAAATCCCAACTTTTACCCCCTTAAGGCTAGCACCTTCTCTCTAAGACTAGTAATGACTGTGTGGAGCATGTTTGTGCACAGCTGCTTGCATGTTGACTTCATTAGACTGTAAGTTCCATGAGGACAGGGACTATCTTTTACCTCCTCTATCCTCAGTGCTTAGCACAGCCTGCATATAGTAGGTGCTCCAAAAGGCAATTGGGGGGTGGGGCAGCTAAGTGATAACAGTGGATAGAGCATTGGCCCTAAAGTCAGAAGGACCTGAGTTCAAATTTGGCCTCAGATACCTGCTGGCTGTGTGACCCTGGGCAAGTCACTTAACCCCAGTTGCCTTCCTCCTTCCTCCCCAAGAAAAAAGGCAATTGGGAGTCACTGCATAATTTTAAGAATAGTTGCCTTAGGGGTGGCTAGGTGGCACCGTGAATAGAGCACCTGCCCTGGAATCAGGAGGACCTGAGTTCAAATTTGACCCCAGACACTTAACACTTACTAGCCATGTGACCTTGAGCAAGTCACTTAACCCAATTGCCCTGCCTTCTCCCCTCCAAAAAGAAAAAAAAAAGAATAACTGCCTTGATTAAACCCATGTCAGTTATGAGGGTCATATTTCATTAATAGGAGAGAATGAGTTTGTTGTAACTTTATCAATATAGGGAATCCCTAGCACAGAAACTCTTTCACTGATTCAGGTCAACCATGTATCTGTAACTTAAAGATGACAGACTTGGAAAGTTGACTGGGAAGCACTGGCAGGTTAAGTAACTCACCTATAGCCATCCTACAAAGGCAGGATGTGTCAGAGACAGTCTTTGACCTCAGATTTCCCTGATGCCAAGATCAGTTCTCTAGCCACCATGTCAAATTGCCTCTAATAGAATATTAAAACCTTGATTGAATAGAATGCTTAGAGTATGAGGTATTCTGGTTAAATCAAATTTTTGTTTAAGGATTAAGCAGAAATGTATTTTCTATAGAATCACAGAATTTGGAAGCTGGAAGAGATCTTAGAAATACTTTAGTTCAGCAATTTCTAACCTGGGGCCCATGAATTTTGAAATACTCTATTAATTACCATATGTCAATATAATTGGTATCTTTCTGAAATCCTATTTTAGTTAATGCATTTGAAATTTATTATTATTATAGTTATATATCATATTGATTACTATAATTATTACTATAAATGAAAACATTTAAAAAGACTAGTTTGAGAAGGTATACCAGACTGACAAAGGGGCCGTGACAAAAAAAAATTAGGAATCCCTAATTTAGTTCAATACCCTCATTTTACATCCCTGAGGCCTAAATAAATTAAGTGAAATGACTAAGGTTATTGTAGCATCAATGCAATATTTACAGTGCCCATGATCACTATAAATATACCTGCATGGTGCTCAATCGCAAAATATAACAGACTCTCCATATAGAAGACAGAAGCAGAAATTTTTTCAGACAACAGAAAACTGAATCCCAAAACCAGTAAGCCAATTCCACCATAGTAGCAGATAAGTTAATAAGCCACAACAGCACAGAGAGTCACACCATCCTTTAGCCTTCCCACAAACCAATATTTATTCACAAACCTGAGTGACTCCCTGGGGTATGTTCTCTCCTCCTCCCAGTCTAGCTAGCTCTGATTACCAGTTTCCTGTGGGCTCTGCTCCACCCTTAAGCAAACTCCTCCTACCACAGGTTCCATGTGATTACATTCAGCCTATCAAGGGGCAGGGTATATCTTCAAAGCAGGGAAGGTCTTCAAATTCCCATTACCATTACAGTTATACAGACAGAGGTAAAATTTGGACTGGAACCTAGCTTTTCTGATTCACTCTATTCTTTGCCTTTGAAAATCTTCAAAAATATATTAGTTTATTTTTTCTCTAGAAAGTATAATGGGCTGAGCATAATTTCATCTAAATGATTCTAAGCTGCTTTCCCACCATCAGCGAATCAGAAAGCTTTTTTTTGAGCATCTACTATATGCTAGGCACTGTACTTAGCCCTGGCAATGCAAAGAAAGGCAAAAGACAGTGTCTGCCTTCAAGGGGTTCATAGTCTGATGGTGAAGACAGCAAGTATATACAAGATGCTGCACACAGGACAGGTCAGAGCTAACCAGAGAGGGGAGGCCCTAGAAGGGGCTCACAGTCTGATGGTGAAGACAGCATGTAAATACAAAGATGCTGCACACAGGACAGGTCAGAGCTAACTAACCAGAGAGGGGAGGCACTAGCATTAAAGGGGAAGCAGTAAAGGCTTCTTGTAGAAGCTGGGATTTTAAGGAAGCAAGACAGAGTGATAGGCAGAGATGAGGAAGTATGCAATTCTATCATCTTTATGAGAAGAATTTTATAATGTCTCTCAGGCAATACTCTGACCATCATGTTGTAAAATTTAGATGTAGATACAAAAAATGTATATGTTTGGGGGCAAGACTTACTAAGACCAGGACCTATCTATTAGCAGATCACAGGATTTAGAGCTGGGAGAGCTCTAACCATCTAGCCCAAATCCCTCATATTTACCATTTGGAAAATGTTAATCGAGCTCTAATATGAACTTATTGTCTTTTGATTGCTCCCCGTATTTAGAGAGGAGGGACAAAGGGAGGGGGGAGGAGAGACACAGAGACAGACAGACAGAGAGATAAAGGAGGGAAAGAGACAGACAGACAGATGAACAGACAGAGAGATAAAGGGGAGAAAGAGACAGACAAAGGGGAGGGGAGCGAGAGAGACAGAGAGACAGAGAGAGAGAGAGAGACAGAGAGACAGAGAGAGACAGAGAGAGACAGAGAGAGACAGAGACAGAGAGAGAAGCAGAGACAGAGAGACAGAGAGAGAGAGACAGAAAGAGAGACAGAGACAGAAACAGGGACAGAGAAAGAGAGACAGAGACAGAGAGAGACAGAGACAGAGAGAGAGACAGAGAGAGACAGAGAGAGACAGAGACAGAGAGAGAAGCAGAGACAGAGAGAGAGACAGAGAGAGAGAGACAGAAAGAGAGACAGAGACAGAAACAGGGACAGAGAAAGAGAGACAGAGACAGAGAGAGACAGAGACAGAGAGAGAGACAGAGACAGAGACAGAGAGAAGGGGGGGAAGTAGGCCTTCAGATTAAAAGGACTTGGGTTTTAGTCTCACTCCTGACAAATCTTCGTTTACATAATCACGTAACCACTCAATATTCTAGTGGACACTAAGACCTTAAGTTGGAAAGGACCTGCATTGGTGGAGGGAGTTTCCTTACCTGGTAGTTTTTAATACCAGTGAAATTACAGTCATTCTCTATCCCTAGTCTTCTAAAAGTAGAATGCTAAGGGTGGGGCTGCTGGTAAATTGAAGTTTTAACGGACCTCATTGAATAGTCACATACTTATCTGCTTTGCTATAAGTTTCCTTGTCTGTATTTAAGCCCAAGCTCAGTCCTAATGAAAGAGAATAAGATTGTTCCTTTCCTTTCAAAACCTGTTACCAACTTCCTGAGAATCTCTAACCTCTTATCTCTCTCTCTCTCTCTCTGTCTCTCTCTGTCTCTCTCTCTCTCTGTCTCTCTCTGTCTCTCTCTCTGTCTCTGTCTCTCTCTCTCTCTGTCTCTCTCTCTCTCTGTCTCTCTGTCTCTCTCTG
>NW_027185863.1:3013173-3016194 GCF_028583685.1 Petaurus breviceps papuanus
GAGAGAGAGAGAGAGAGAGAGAGAGAGAGAGGATTGCTGAGGGCCAGCTGTAGCTTCCCAGGACTTTTGAGAGCTGCCACTTGGATCTGCCAAGGACTGAGGAGACATGATTGTGATGCTGGTACTTTGTCTGTCTGTTTTGATGTTGTTTTGCCAGATTCATTCGCTGGTAAAGGACAGTGCTGCTGTTGCAGAGGTCCTAGAACCTTGCTGTTGGTTCAGAAGCCCTGAAGAAGGATTTTCTTGTTGTATGTTTACAGAAATTCTGGAAGAGGGTCTTGCTGATGTTTTCTGGGGCCCTGAGACTGTTCTGCAGGCAGAGAATGGATTAATGAGGACACTGGCAATGTATCTTGTGGCCTTGTTAAGCTTTATCTCCCCAGGAACAGAGATTGATGAAAACTTGCCTCGGGTCAAGATGAAGAAAAGACCTTTCTTTGGATATTAAATGCTGTGATAATATCTTAACCTTGCTGTAGCTCAGGGTAGATGGACTTTGTGCTCTCTACTGCCCCCTTTGAGAAGTGGTTGGCTTAACTGATGATAATTATAATTCAACTGTGATACAGGGGTGGGAAACTTTTGACTTTTTTGTCCTCTGTGACTGACCAAATGAATGGACTTTGTTTATGATTGGAAACTCATCTCCATTTGAGAAGAGGGACTTTGTGATTGACTAAATAAATGTACTGACCAGGGATGCAGTTGTACTTAGAAATTATTCAATTACACTTGGTGAATTCTGTGTTTTGATTTTGTCTGTTCTGTGAATGTTTTGCCTTAATTTGTCACTGAATAAATTGGAGAGTTGCTATGCTAGTATTCTGAACCTTGGAAGTTGCCTTTGCTTGGCATTACACAGACTTATGGAGAAGGGAGGACTTAATGACCAAACAAGAGTTAGAGAGCATTATAAAATGCAAAATGGATAATTTTGATTACATTAAATTAAAAAGTTTCTGTACAAAGTCAATGTAACCAAGATTAAGAGGGAAGTGGGAAATTGGGAAAGAATTTTTACAACCAGTGTCTCTGATAAAGGCCTCATTTCTAAAATATACAGAGAATTGAGTCAAATCTATAATTATGAATACAAGTCATTCCATAATTGATAAATGGTCAAAGGATATGAACAGGCAGTTTTCAGAGGAAGAAATTAAAGATATCTATAATCATATGAAAAAATGTTCTAAATCACTAGTGATTAGAGAAATGCAAATAAAAACAACTCTGAGGTACCACATCTCACCAGTAAGATTGGGTAAGATGACAAAACAGGAAAATGACAAGCGATGGAGAGAATGCAGGGAAATTGGAATAACTAATGCATTGTTGGTCATGAACCGTTTCAACCATTCTGGAGAACAATTTGGAACTCTGCCCAAAGGTCTATAAATAAGTGCATACCCTTTGACCCAGCAATACCACTTCTAAGGTTGTATCCCAAAGAGATCACAGAAGTGGGAAGAAGACCCACATGTACAAAAATATTTTTAGCAGCTCTTTTTGTGGTGGCAAAGAATTGGAAATTAAAGGGATGCCCATCCATTGGGGAATGGCTAAACAAGTTGTGGTATATCAATGTAATGGACTATTATTGTGCTATAAGAAATGAGGAGCAGATGGACTTCATATTTACCTGGACTTATACAAACTGATGCTGATTGAGAAGAGCAGAACCAGGAGAAATCTGTACACAATTACAGACACAACATATGTGTAATGACCAACTTTGATAGACTGGACTCTCCTCAGCAATGCAAGGCTATAAGACAACTTCAAAAGACCCATGATTAAAAAAGATTCAGAATAGAAAGAGCAGAGTTTGAATGCAGACTGAAACAAACTACCCACTCTCTTTCTTTTCCTTGCTTGATTTTGATTCTTCTTTCCCATTGTTCATCCCATCAGTCGCAATCCTTCTTCACAACCTGAGTAATGTCTAATGTGAAAATATTTGCATATCCTATACTTGATTACATGCTGCCATGTGGGGGTGAAGGGGGAGAAAATTTGAAACTTAGGGGAATGTGGAACTGAATCTTGTAAACTAAAAGTAAACAAACAAATTAATAAAGACAAAAAAAAAAGAATCACAGGGCTTGGAATATGATATTCTAGAAGGCAAAAAAGCTAGGATTACCATAAAGAATCACTTACCTAGCAAAACTGAGTATAATCCTCCAGGGGGGAAATGGAATAGAAATGAAATAGAATGAAATAGAAATCAAGCATTCCTGATGAAAAGACCAATGCTAAATAGAAAGTCTGACTTCCAAATAGAAGACTCAAAAGAAGCATAAAAAGGTAAACAGAAAAGAAAAATCATAAGGGATTTAAAAAGGTAAAAACTGTTTACATTCCTACATGGGAAAACTATATAACTCTTAAAAACTTTCTCATTATTAGAGCAGTTAGGATTATACATAGACAGAAAGCAGAGGTATGAGTTGAATGTGATGGTATAGTTATCTAAAAAAAATAAAATTAGGGGATGAGAATGAAGACTGCACTGGTAGAAGGGAAAAGAGAGAGATTGAATGGGATAAATTATCTGACATAAAAGAGGCCTAAAAAGATTTTACAGTGGAGGAGAAACTGGGGAAATAGGGAGGGGAGCACATAAACCTTACTGTCATCAGAATTGGCTTAAAGAGGGAATAATATACACATCCAGTCAGGTACAGAAATCTATTTTACTATCTAGGAAGGTAGGAAGGGAAGAGGATAAGAGAAGGGGCAGTGGGGAGTAGGGGAGGTTAGGTGGCACAGTGAATAGAGCACCAGCCCTAGAGTCAGGAGGACCTGAGTTCAAATCCAGCCTCGGACACTTAACACTTACTAGTCATGTGACCTTGGGCAAATCACTTAACCCCAATTGCCGGGCCCTCCCCCCTCCAAAAAGAAGAAAAAAGAGGTGGGGGAAGCTGATAGAAGGGAGGCAGTTTGGGGGAGGTAAAAGTCAGCAACAAAACACTTTTGAGAATGACAGGGTAAAAGGAGAGAGAGAGAGAGAGAGAG
>NW_027185863.1:3016294-3018120 GCF_028583685.1 Petaurus breviceps papuanus
CAAATCTGGGCTCAGATATTTAGCACCACACCCAGAAATAACTGGCCGTGTAACCTCGAGCAAGTTACTTAACCCCAATTGCTTAAAAAAAAAAAAAGGAGAGAGAGAGTAGGATAAAAAGGAGGAAAATAGGATGGAAATACATAGTTGGTAATCATTATTGTTAAAAAAATTTTTACAGTGTATTTCTCTAATAAAGACTTCATTTCTCAAGCATAGAAAATGGAGTCAACTTTATAGAAATAAGAATCATTCCTCAGCTGATAAATGGTCAAGGGATATGAACATACAGTTTTCAAAGTAATCAAAACTATCTATAGTCATATGGAAAAGGTGCTCTAAAAACTATTGATGAGAGAAATGAAAATTACAACAACTCTGAACCACTACTTCACACCCATCAAATTGGCTAATATGACACAAAAAGAAAATGACAAATGTTGGAGGCGATGTGGGAAAATTAAAACACTAATGTCCTATTTGTGAAGTAGTATACTGATTCAACCATTCTGGAGAACAATTTGGAACTATGGCCAAAGGGCTATAAAACCATGCATACCCTTTCACCAAGTAATGCCACTACAAGATTTGTATCCCAAAGAGATAAAAAAAAAAAAAAAAGAAAAAGGACATATGTGTACAAAAGTATTTATAGCAGTTCTTTTAATGGTGGCAAAGAATTGGAAATTGAGGGGATATCCATCAACTGGGGAATGGCCAAATAAGTTGTTTTATATGACTAGAATTATTGGATATATTATTGGAATTATTGGATTTATATGATGGAATACTATAGTGCTTTAAAAAATGATGAGCAGGATGCTTCTCAGGAAAACCTTGAAAGATTTACATGAACTGATGCAAAGTGAAATGAACAGAACCAGGAGAATATTGTACACAGTAACAGTGATTTTGTATGATGATCTACTATGAATAACTTAGCTGTTCTCAGCAATCCAATCATCCAAGACAGTTTCTATAGGAGTAAAAATGAAAGTGCTGTCCATCTCCAGAGAAAGAACTGGTGGAGCCTGAAGGCAGATTGAAGATACTCTTTCTTCACTTGCCTTATTTTTTTTAGGGTTTTTGCCTGTGTTTTCTTTCACAGAATGACTTATAGGGAAATGTGTTTTGCATGACTACACATGTATAACCTATGTCAAATTGCTTGCCTTCTCAAAGAGGGAGGAGGGAAAAGAGGGAGAGAATTTGGAACTCAAAATCTGAAAGAAAAAAAATAATGTTAAAATTGTTTTTACATGCAATTGGGAAAAAATAAAATATTAAATAAGATTTTTAAAAAAGAATTTAAAAAGAAGCATCTATTAAACATTTATCAATTACCAAGCACACTACTTACTAGTTTGAAGCTCTAGGGATACAAAAAAATGCAAAACAAATAAAACACTTTTTTTTAAAAACCCACTTTCTGCCCTCAAGGGACTTACATTCTAAGGGGGAGACAACATGCAAAGAAATGTATATATGAGATATATACAGTGTACATGAAAGGAAATCTCAAAGGGAAGGCACTAGCAATGAGAGCAAGGTTAGGGAGAGAGGGAAAGGCTTCCTTTAAAAGGTGGGATTTGTTTGAAGTAAAAAGGAGAACAGTAAAAAAAATGGGGGTTGAAAGGCAATGAGATGGAAAGGAGGCTAGTACCTATGATGGGGGGCTTGGGATCTATATTTGTAATAACAGTTTGTAATACCAATTTGTAACATCAGTAATGGTGGGGTTATTGGGATCTATATTTGTAAACTCAATTTGTAAAACTTTGTAACATCAGTCTGTAAAACGAGTTTGTCAAATCACACTACCCCCC
>NW_027185863.1:3018220-3026024 GCF_028583685.1 Petaurus breviceps papuanus
ATTAACTGTGCTCCCCCCCCCCACCTCTAGCTTCAGAGCAATAACTCTGACCAGCAACAACTATCTCAGATTGGAACAATAACAAACTGTTCCTATGAATCCTTCACAAAAGTACCTATAAACATTCCAGCTCCCCCTTGTATAGTGTCCCGCTGCCCGCACGAATCCTTCAGGACCCTATCTCTGGGTTAACTCCTTAGCCTATTATCCCCTGAGTCTCCGGTTTGCCTTGGTTTCCAGACATCAATCCTGTCAAACATGACACTGATGGGTGGCAGACTGGGCACTTCTCCATCAGCCCTTGACTGCTAGCTAACTTAGTGACTTTTAAAGCCTAAAACCACACCTCCAGGTAGCCCCCCTTGGGCTTTTTCCCAGTCAATCATGGGCAATACAGCTTCGAAGTTACATTAAAAGTGCATGTCCCTTTAAACACTGTCCCCACCTAAACTCCTCCCTAATCCCACCCTTAATCACCTAGTTAGCATAATTGGCATGGGTTCTACTATGGATGATTCTATTTAAATCTTAATTCTACCCCTTTAAGGTTGCAGGTCCCCTAAGGATCCTTCCCCGCTGTAAGGCTTATAAATAAGCTTTTACAACTCTGACTCCAATTAGGCTTGAGTTCAATTCTTTCTAGACTGAATCGAAGGTTCTGATCTTAAGATAAGATCAGAGTCTCTGCTGAACCTAATAGCCATCCCTCATCACCTACATCAATATATTTCTTTTCCCCTTTATTTTTCTTATCACTCATTTCCTTGCTCTTCCCCCTTCTTTCTGATTGTGGTTTCCTTGGGGCTGGATCTCAAAGCATTTCAGCTTCCTCTCACATTAGGCAACTCACAGGTCCCAGCACAGGTCTCTGCCCCAATTGGCTTTTGGGTGGTTAAAACTGCCCCCAATTGGATGCTATGTGCCTTCCCTGCTGCACAGCTACCGACATCACAGGGTCCTTTCCTGGCCCACTCCCTTTGTTCTCTGGCCCAACACCAGGAGTTCAGAGCCTGCTTTCCCAGTTACCAGCAGCTCAGAGCTTTATAGCGTTAGTGCTTCTGGGTTGCTGCCCCTGTTTTTTTTTAGGCCTTTGCTCCTGAAGGGCTGTGGCCAACCTGGCTATCAAGGCTTGAGCAAACTTCCAGTTTGGATCTAGGGTCTATATTGCACTAAAAAGAGTAAGGGAGGGATTGGGGTACCAGGGTGGGTTTGATGTTAGTCAGTCTTGTATTTGCTTTGATGTTGGTAGCATAGGAGGTATGTGTTGGGGATCAGTGCTGGGTGAACCCAGGGTCAGTAAATACCAGTTCCTGGGTTTGGGTGGTTTTTTTTGCCTTTCTTTTGGACTCTGGGTGCCCAAGACCATGGAAATGGCTGTTTTTAAAAAAAATCTATGGTACCTAATTTCTGTTTTAGAGAAGTTTGAGAATATGGAGATCAGAGAAAACGTCTAGTCCACCATCTTGTTGCTTATGTGACTGCCTCAATATATTTGTACTGTATACAGATTGCTGTAGATTTTTTCTCTCTTTCTGGCTTTGTTCCTGTCTACTTACCAGCTCAAAGACCAAGTCTAAGGTGTGAGTCACTATTAATACTAAATGATAATAAAATGTTTCTCTAACGGCAATACTTGACAGTTATTTCAAAAAGAGAATGTTCTTTGTCCTTCTAGAAAGCCCACACTCTTGGGAAATGTTAGTACCTGATGCCTCGAAATCTTTGCAAAAGATTATAGAATGATATCCAAGCAGAATACCTTTTGCCTTGCTAGCCTGATCTCCTATGACTAGGAAGCTTATTAAATCAGACTGCAGGAAACCTCCATCCCTCATTGCTACAGAAACTCATCTTAGGCATTTCCTACTCTGTGCCCTGAATGATAGCTGTTTATTTCACTTCTCAGAATGCAATCTATAGAAAACCAGGCTTCATTAATTCAAGTGGCCGTTTCCCAACAATGTGTAAACAAGCTTTTAGATGATACTGAAGCCATTTAACTTTTTTTAAAAGGTGAAAGGACTCCTGGTCCATATGGTCTTTACTGACATACATTTTCATTTTAAATGCTAAGGTTGACAGATTTGCTCAGAGTAAATGAGGTGTTAGTTAATATCTAATTACTTTATACACCAGTCACAGCCCATTTAACTGATTCAGATACTAGCCCTTGCCTCTACCACCAGACACATTTAAAACTTCAATTGACATGCTTGCTCTCATCACTTTCGATTTCTGTGCTGTCCTAAAAATTCACAGTATCTCACCAGCCTGTGTACTTTAGGGTGGAAGGGGAAGGAGGTTGGGAGGTTACTGGGTTGAAATCTATCCTCTGACACTTACTATCTATATATCCTTGGGCAAATCATTTAATGTCTCTGGGCCTCAGTTATCTCCATCTATAAAACGACAAGTTGAACTAGACTTCCAACATACTTGTCTTACTCCTCCAAAAGCCATTTTTAAAAATTGATAGGATCATTGGTCTTCCCCCAAGGTAGTCCCTGGCAGTTTCCCTCATTTCAGTGAAATAGAGACCCTGGATCCAAACTGGAAGTTTGCTCAGGCCTTGATAGTTAGCTTGGTCACAGCCATTCAAGAGAAAAGCCTGAAAAAAGGGGGCTACAATCCGGAAGCACTAACACTGCAAAGCTCCGAGCTGCTGGTAATGGGGAAAGCAGGCTCGAGCTGCTGGTGTTGGGCCAGGACAGGAGCCTGTGCACATGGGCAGCTGTGCGGCACTCCACTGAAGAGCTAGGATTTGAATCCAGGCCTTCCGATGCTCTTTTGGCAATACCTTTTTGATTACTAATGTCATTAGCATTAATATCATTAATAATGTTACTGAACTTCTGGACATTAGTGACACAGAGATACCTTTTCAAAAGCTCATATATGTATATGAAAAAGTATCTGTGATTGTGTTTGTATAGGTACTACTTTCATAGACTGTTGCTGTTCAGTCATTTCAGTTATGTCTAACTCTCCATGACTCCATTTGGGGTTTTTTGGGCAAAGACACTGGAGTGGTTTGCCATTTCCTTCTCCAACTCATTTTGCAGATGAGGAAACTGAGACAAACTGGGTTAAGTGACTTGCCCAGGGTCACACAGCTAGTGTCTGAAGCCTGATTTGACCTCATGAAGATGAGTCTTCCTGAGCCTGTGTCAGTGCTTTATCCGCTGTGCCACCTTCATGTCCTCACTTCCACAGATATCACCCCTTTAAGACTTAGAGCTAACCTAGCGACAGCTAGGCTGTTACAAGAATGACAGTCGATTTCCCTTGCCTAGCACATTCAAAGCATTTGTAGCTTTAGACTTTGCTGAAGATTTTAGGCCACTTGCCTTGCTCTTAAGTTGCCAAGGCCATCTCCATACACAAGCAGCACAGGACGAATTTAGTGGAGGGCTTATAGTTTCTCCACTTGCAAAATGGGGACAATACAGCAAAGAAAGATGGTCAGGATCAGTTTCTTCATCTGTCAAACCAGGATACTAGCACTTGCCCCTGCCACAAGCATTTGGTGAGAAAAAGCTCTTCACTTGTCCACTGAAGCATCGCTGGTCTCATCATGTGTCCCATGATTGTTCTGAGAATCAATGTACCTGAAAATACTTTGAAGAGTTGTAAAAATTCATTCAAGACACTGTTTGGATTTAAGGTCTTATTAAAGAAAAGAACGCTACTATAAGTGGGAGGGTATCACTGTGCTCTTTGAAAAACGCTCACTATTGAAACCCAAAACTGCATTAACTTACCTGCTTAACTGGGCAGAGTGAAGAGGTAAGAGACAGAAGAGATCACTATAAGAGAGATCAAACATCCTTTCTTAAAGTGACCCTTTCACTGAATAACTAACCTGAAGGGAGTTAATGGCAGTGAGCAAGACAAGGATCTATCTGAATTTAACAAAGAGTCTGTAGTAACATTTTTTAAAAGATCCACCTGTTTTACAACTGCTGGGAAGAACCACTGAAAGCTTTAAAAACAATGAAAACAAAAATTCCTTGGAATACATCAAGTAACAGGAAAAAAAATATTACTTTAAGATTAAAAAGAAAAAAACTTAGAGAAAAAACCAAGAATTAGAAGAATTTTAATAAAATCCATGTTTATATTTGTACATTCTGTGTATTTCTGGCCCTGTGCACTGACATAATCAGAAGTCAAAAAACAGAGTAGCAAGGATAAAAGTTTCCTGCAGAGCGCAAGCATTAAGTAGGGGTTCTTTTTTTTGGATTACAGGCATAAACTTGATCGCAAACCACAGCTAACAAACTGTGCCTGCCCCCCAACCCCTTTTCAAGTAGCAGCATGTTTTATTATTCTCATGGACGTCAACTTGTTAGCTTAAAGTTCAGATGACATTCTCTACTGCAAATGTAACACCTTTAATACACATTAATACTTCATAGGCAATAGCAGATAAGTAATTCATTAAAATAGCACATTATTGCCCATGAAGTATTAATGTAAACAGTTTAGATAATGCTGAATGAACCAAAGAACTACGCAAAATCTAATGACAAAAATGACTGAACGAACATTTTAATTGTTCTACAAAGTAGCATGATTACAAAACAGTAGATGCCCTACTGAGAGGGACCCCATTTTTTAAAAAAGTTATTAAATAAGAAAAAGGACTTCAGAAAGGTTTACTTCCAAAGTATAAGATAATTCTGCACAAGGCAGACCATTGTTTGTGCCAAAACCCCAATAGGGCAGAAATGGAGAACTGTTCAAATTTGGTTCCTGTCTGTCTCATGTATGCTTAAAGTAAGTTTCACAGGACTATTGTTTGTTCAGCGAAAAAAAGGATGACAGCATCACCAAGACTTATCCGAACTTCTGTGCATCCTGTGGAGGGAGTACTTTAAAAAGTGCGACGTTCCACATCCTTGTGTCCATTCTCCAAGGACCATAAATTCAAACTCACAAGTTGTAATTACAACATATGCAATAATATAATCATTCTGTAAGCAGTAGAGTCATCAGCTGTGCAAAATTCATGAGCAGGTTCTGAGTTAATCACAAGTCAATTTACATCTGATATAGTCCAGCTACAGAGCGTCACTTCTTAATCATTTATTATTCAAATAACAGAGCCACAGTGAGTTGAGAGAACGATGCCATTCCCCCTGCCCCCAAATAATGCAGTGATACTTACTTTTTGACCCACTTGGAATTAGGAAAGGGGAAAGGAAGAGCAGGTTACAATTAGGATAGGAAGTATCTGTAATGGAACTGGGAACAGTAAGCCTTCACATGTCTGTAGTGGATGAATGGTAGTGGAGGGCACCGCTTAGTATCATTAAGTTATCACAGGTAGCAAAATAGTGCTTGTATTTGGAAAGTAACAGCTGCACGGGCGGTTTTCTTGAATAACAGTTCTGAGCAGAAATTATAACAACGAATCTGTGTCCTAGCACAAATCTAAAAAGAAGACAATGACATAATAGTGGCTTTAGATGATCAATAACATTATACCAAAAACACAACATGAATTCCAAATCTTTTGAGAATGAGAAGCATTTTCATGTTTTATTAATAAACGTTAAAAAAGTATGAAGATATCAGGAGGCAAGGCTGCCTTATGGTTTTTTTTTTCCTTGTAGTAGTAGACAAAGCACTCATCAGGGAAAGTATTTCTCCATCATCTGTGCAAAGGCAGCTTTCCTGAACCACTTGTCCAAATACATGAGGTCAAAACAGGCATCTCATGAAGACAACATTCCATTTGTCTCCAGTGAGTGATTCCCTTTTAAATGATACAAGTTCTGGATAAGAGGTAAATTGTTAATGAAAAAAAAAAACCCTAAGTAAATCAAAAAGATTTAGGGACAAACAAAAAAAAGTCAATGTTAATATCATTTAAGTTAAAAATAAAATCTTTCTAGTTCAATATGTTAGTTGTAGAATTTCATTCAGGCAGGTGAGGAAACATTTTTATAGGACATAGGAATGGAAACTTGGTCACTAAGCCGGTAGACTGACTTGATTACTGCCACTGACTTTTAAGTCCTGAAGGTAGGTTGTTTTTTGTTTTTTAAGCCATAAGAGACTACCCGTTTCCAATGGACATGACCACATTCCATTGAGCAGAAAAACAAAAAATAACCCAAGGGCTAGTGCTTAGTGGAAATCTGGCCAACCGATATAATGGGTTGGGAAATGGAGGGCAGTAACAATGCAGAGGTGGCTCCCCAAAGCCAGCAATTTCAAAGCAAAAGTTTAGTTCATGATCTATTCCTGAAAAAATGGATGTAGACCCCAAACACGGATGTGCTGTATTAACCGCGATTGATGCAGGATCTTGAGAGTGGCACAATGTGAGCCCCTCTATTTAACAAGATCTCTAAACACTGACCACTTTCTTGGATTTGCAAAAAACCCAAACCAAACCAAAAAAAAAAAACAAAACCAAAAACCAAAGACATCCTCATCACCATGTCACATTATAGCAAAATATGTTCAGTGCAAATTTATGTTCCTTAAAAGAAAGAAAGGAATTTGTCAAGTCGTGGCTTCCCCCACAAGTTGCCTTGATGACAAAGGAAAGGCTTGTTTTTCTTTCAGAAGAAAGTAGACATTTGTTTTTGATTAGTATGTACAAGGAGAAGTTCACTCTTGAATGTCTCTATTTATGATAAGGTATTTTTCATTTACATTCATAAAAAAGATTAGCAATTAAATGTTCGTGTTTCACATTGACTGAAGCCTTCCCAGCACCCAGGGCATGATCCTTTCATCTTGACGTTAAGAGCAGCTGTATTCTGGTCTTTCTATCCAGCACACTTTGTAAAGGAATAAGTGTCTGCAAGGGCCAATGTGCTTTTTTCAAGTCCGATTGCCAGGGCTAGATGAGTTAGGGTTCGTGTGTCCACTTGCAGCACAGTGAGTGTGGACAACGCCACCATTCGGATACCTAACAAACACAGGCTCAGAAAAGGGACTTTGGCACATCTGGCAAAGCTTTCTGTCTGACAGTCGAACTGGACTTCCTTTTAATTTTATCTGCAAAAAGGAAGTAAAGATCATGAATTGTGAGTGTCCTCTAACAACATTTCAAAAGACGGCTTTTTCAGTTTTCTAGAGAGATACAGCGATCTGTTGGTTACTTTGAGTGATTTATCATCAGTTTCTTGAAAAGGTTAAGATAAAACGGGACCTTGGTACAAAATACACGGAAATAAGACCACTTACTATAAATACAAGTTACAGACAATACTTTTAAAGTACTTAGCACATAGGAGGTGCTGAATAAATACCAGGTATTGGTTAATGAAACAACTTCTAATTTTATACAACAAAGCCAAGTACCAATCAAATTTATGGCTCCAGTTGGCTAAAGCATCTCAGTCCCAGCTTCTGTCATTTTAACCAAAACTGTAGCTGCAAAGGACCATCTTCAAGGTAAGGAGACAGGCCCACAAAGGTGAAATAATTTCCCCAAGGCCACACAATTGAGCAGTGGCACAGATGCAGAAAGATCCTATCGCTGCCACAATCTCCCTCATCCCCTCTCTGAGCCTGGTATTCCCTACAATGCAGAGTCTACAATCTACAGTATGGAAGCACAGTCAGTCAGTCATCAAACATGTACTAAGTGCCTTCTATGGGCCAAACACCATGCTAAGCACTGGAGACATAAAGAGAAGCAAAAGGTGGCTTCTGCTTTCAAGATGCTCACCATCTCACAGGGAAGACAACATACAGAGAGCTGTGTACAAACCAAGTGTGTGTGTGGGATGGGAGAGAGCCCCGGCAGGGAGAAATGGGAGAGAGCCCCGGCAGGGAGAAA
>NW_027185863.1:3026034-3091268 GCF_028583685.1 Petaurus breviceps papuanus
CCCCAGAAGGGAAAATGGGAGAGAGCCCCAGCAGGGAAAATGGGAGAGAGCCCCAGAAGGGAGAATGGGACTGAGCCCCAGAAGGGAAAATGGGAGAGAACCCCAGAAGGGAAAATGGGAGAGAACCCCCGAAGGGAAAAATGGGAGAGAACCCCAGAAGAGAAAAATGGGAGAGAACCCCAGAAGGGAGAAATGGGAGAGAACCCAAGAAGGAAAAATGGGAGAGAACCCCAGAAGGGAAAATGGGAGAGAACCCCAGAAGGGAAAATGGGAGAGAACCCCAGCAGGGGAAATGGGAGAGAGCCCCAGCAGGGAAAAATGGGAGATAAACCCGGAAGGGAAAAATGGGAGAGAGCCCCAGAAGGGAAAAATGGGAGAGAACCCCAGAAGGGAAAAATGGGAGAGAACCCCAGAAGGGAAAATGGGAGAGAGCCCCAGAAGGGAAAAATGGGAGAGAACCCCAGAAGGGAAAATGGGAGAGAACCCCAGAAGGGAAAATGGGAGAGAACCCCAGAAGGGAAAATGGGAGAGAACTCCAGAAGGGAAAATGGGAGAGAACCCCAGAAGGGAAAAATGGGAGAGAACCCCAGAAGGGGAAATGGGAGAGAACCCCAGAAGGGAAAATGGGAGAGAACCCCAGAAGGGAAAAATGGGAGAGAACCCCAGAAGAGAAAAATGGGAGAGAACCCCAGAAGGGAGGTGCTCAAGTGAAAGAAGACTGGGAGTCTTCCTGTAGGAGATGGGATTTCAGTGAGGTCTTAAAGAAAGCTGGGGAAGTCCGGAGGCAGAGATGAGGGAAAGCACTGCAGTTATGCTTTGGAGCTGGGAGATGGAAAGTCTCATAGGAGGAAAAGTCAGGAAGCCCACATCCCTCTCTAGGGAGAACACAAGGAATTCTTGTGTTTAAGTGTCCTTTCCTAATATTTCTCTTTCTGATCATTCCCAGGAGGGAAGAAGTGGAGACAGCTGCATCATGCTGCTGTTGCCACCCCACTAACACCATGTTTGAATGGGGATTGACTTTGTTTTTTTATGGGGACTTACTTTTGAATCATCATGACTACAGAGAAGAAAAATTATAAAGGGAGTCACTTGTTAATAAACATTAACAATAAAGTTAACAACAAGCTGTGTGGTGTATGGGGTCATCATGTTGAACCTGAAGTCAGGGAGACCTGGGTCAGACTTCTGCCTTAAACACCAATAAGCTGTGTGATCCTTTGTTTAATTATTTCTATTGTGTCTGACTCTGTGATCCCATTTGGAATTTTCTTGGCAAAGATACTGGAGTGATTTGCCATTTCCTTAACCAGCTCATTTTATACAGATGAGGACCTGGGGCAAACAGGGTTAAGTGACTTGCCCAGGGTCACCCAGCTAGTAAGTGTCTAAGGCCACATTTGAACTCATGATTCTTCCTGAATCCAAGTCCTGTGTGACTCTGGGACAAGCTATTTAACCTCTCTGTCTCTCAGTTTCCTCATCTGTAAAATGAGAAGGTTGGATTTGAGCATTTCTGATTCTCTAAACTCATGATCCTATGAATGAGGAACTAAAAACAAAAACAACTCCATGACTCCCACCCCCCCCCATCCCACCCCAATTTTCTTTTGTAAACAGGCCAAACGTGATTTGCTAAAACCCCCCTCACCTTATCATGTTTGTAGAGCACATTTTCTGCTTTGGCCAAGCCCAGTGCGGCTTGAGTCATCCTCCTGGTGTGAAGGCTTTCCCTCATGGCCTTGGTAAGGAAAGGGGCCAGCAGTTGAACTGACCAGGTGTCAGGCACCAGCTGTAAAACCTGAGCTGCATCAAACTCGGTGGCGTGGTGGTTCAAGAGATCCACAGCAGCCAGGACCAGGTCACAGTCGGAGGGTCCTGGCTTTAGGTAAACAGAGAGCAGCATGTGGAAGAGCCGCTGCCGGTACCGAGCATCTTTACTCTGAGAACTCCACAGGCAGTAATCCTTGGCCGCAGAGAAGTCTTTGAGCTCGTGCACCAGGATGTGCAGCGCCTGGTCATGCTCCTCCAGCTTCCCGTGTAATATGGCACTTTCCATGTGAAGACTGCTTCCCTGGATTTTATCTGTCAAAGGGGAGAAACTGCTTAAGAATCAGGTGGGGATGTAACCCAGAGGCACACCTGGGCCATACAGCACTTCTCCCTAAGTTCCAATCCCACTCCATTTGCCTTTTACTTTAGGAATGTATGCAAGTAAAATTCATTACAAAAAACACACCTAGCCGGGGAGACGACAGATGTTGCTAAATGCTGCCATCTAGATGACTAAGTCAATGCTTTCACGTACCTTCACACTTAGTATTTAGGCCCTGGGAAATCAGACACAACACAGACTCTATTACAATTACAAATGACCCTGGAATGATTATTTCTCAAAATTTCAGAAATAGAGACATCAAATGTTTCAGCAGAGAAAAGGCCCTGGAGAGAACTCAGATTTACAGCTTCACCAATAACCTCCAATTCTAAAAGAAAGTCTCTCATTTACTTCAAGTGGGCACTGCCCGCTGCCACATAAAAAAGCCATCTCAAAGGAGATAGTATTATGAGACACCTAGCACAGTGCCTGGCATAAAGAAGTGTCACAGAACTGCTTATTCCCCACCCCCTTCCCCATCTTTAGCATATACTGGAAAAATAATAGGCACACCAAAGTCACTGACTCCCTACCCTATGCCAATTTATAGTTGCCTTGATAGAAAGTTACATGAGTTGAGTGAATCTACATATTAAAATTATTTCTAAAGATGTTCTAGTATTTCTGCAATCTAATCTTTAAATTATAGAAGGCATCATAATCTGATGGAAAAAGAAAAACTTGAGTTCTAATCTCATTTCAGCCTTATGTAAGCTGTGTAAATTATTTCATTTCTGTGCCTCCAATTGCACAGCTGTAAAATGGGAACAGTAATAAAAGGGCCCAGAATATCACCAAGGGATATTCTGAGGACAGATGGGGAAATGGAACAGAATTGGGGTATGTATAGTTTTGTGTAACTCTGGTTTGAGGGGGACAGTTTAAGACCTTCCTAATGAATTCCTTGTCTTCACTGTGTCCCTCTAGCCTTCCCTGTTTTCCCAATCTATCACAGCTTCTCTGGCCTCACTTTCTCCCTTTAGAGACTTCACTAGTACAACTCTATGCTCTCCTCTAACCCTGACTCCTTGACCCCATGTCCTGGCTAAATTCTAACACTGTTATTCCCTTCACTTATCTCCCACCATCTGCCCTTCTCTGTTTAAGTCAACATTTATTAAGTGTCTACTATATGCCAGTCACTATGTTAAGCAACAGGGTACAAAGAAAGGCACAAACAGTCCCTGCTCTCAAGAAGCTCAGTCCAACTGGAGACAATATGCATGTACAGATATGTCTCACACACACAATATATTCTACATATTATATATTGTATGTTACACATATCTTGTTATTTGTGTCACATATAGCTACATATATAGTAAATATTATGTATGTAAATAAATATACTGTGTCATATCTATCTTGTTTGCACATAGTTGGGTGTCTCTCTCCCATTATATTTACATATGTATATCAAATTATATGTAGTTCTCATATATACTTAGAGGTGTGGGTTTATGTGTATTGTTCATGTATACATACATGCACACATACATATACTCTGTGTGTATCACACACACACAGGATTAACTAAAATAATCTTAAAAGAAAGGTACTAGCATTAACCAAGATTGGGAAGGGCTTCCTGCAGAAGGTAGGGTTTCAGTTTAGATTGAGGGAAGCTAGAGAAACTAGAAAGACATGGCAAGGTAGCCATAAGAATCTATGGAGCTGAAGACAACTTATCTCGTATGAAGAACAGCAAGAAGGCCAGAGTCACTGGATCACAGAGTATCTGGAAAGGAGTAAGGTACAAGAAGTAGAAGTAAGGTAAAGGGAGGGGGTCAGGTCATGAAGGACTTTAAAAGCCAAACAGAGGATTTTATAGTTGATCCTTCTGGTTAATGCGAGCCACTAGAGTTTATTGACTGGGAGCTGGTTGACGTGATTAGACCTACGTTTTAGAAAGAGCAATTTGAGAAATGAGTGGAGGCCAGACTGGGATGAGGGGAGACCTGAGGCTGCAAAATGAACCAGAAGGCCCCTGCAGTAATAAAGATGTGAAATGACAAGGTCTCATAGCAGGGTGGTGGAAGTGTCAGAGGAGAAAAGGGCTATATATGAGAGATGTCACTGAAGGTGTCAATGACAGGACTTGCCAACTGATTAAATATACGAGGGTGAGAGTGAAGAGTCAAGGTTATGAGCCTGCGTAATGGAAAAGATAGCGGCACCCTTGACAATAATGGGGAAGTCAGGAAGAGGGAAGAGTTCAGGGGGGAAGATAATGAGTTCAGTTTTGGACAGATTTAATTTGAGGTGTCTAAGGGACATCCAGCTTGAAATATATAAAAGGCAGTTAGAGATGCACAACAGAAATCAAGAGAAGGGTTAAGGCTGGATAAATGGATCTGAGGATCATTGGCAGAGAGATGATGCCTGAATTCATGGGAACTGACGAGATCACCAAGTGAAACAGCATAGAACGAGAGGACCCAAGACAGACCCTTGAAGGATCCATGGTTAGTGGTTGTGACCTGGATGAAGGACTGAGTATTCAGGCAGGAGGAAAACCAAGAGAAAATCATGAAAACTTAGAGAGAGGAGACTATTAAGGAATAAGAGAGGGTCAACAATAGTAAAAGCTAAAAAGATAAGCACTAAGAAAAGACTGTTAGATTTGGTGATTAAGAGATCATTGGTAATTTTAAAGAAAGCCGTTTCTTTGATGTCAGAAGCCAAACTTCAGTGAGTTAAAAAAAAGTGAGAAGTGGAAGGAAGTGGAAGCATGGATGATCTTCTTAACAAGTTTAGCCATGAAAGGGAGGAGAGATATAGGACACAGCTAGCAGGGTTGGATCAAATTAGGATGGTTTTTTAAGTATGAGAGAGACATGTGTGTGTTCGTAGGCAGCAGAGAAACATCTGTACAAAGGGAGAGACTAAAGATTAATGAGAGTGGGGATAACAGAGGAGCCAATCCTTTGGAGAAGAGGGGAAGGAATGGGACCATTTGTGCAGGTGAAGGGGTGTGGCAAGGAGAAGAGCCATTTCTTCATGTGAAACAGGGGTTAAGGAAGAAATCGTGGCAGAGGCAGCTCAATGACGTAAGGGGAGAGGGCAGTGCTCAGAGAATGGCCTCTACTTTTTCAGTGAAATAGTAGGTAAAGTTCTCAGCTGAGACAGTGGGGGAAGGAGGAGGCATGGAAGATTTGAGGAAGGATGGAAAGATCTGGAAAAGACCCTGTCATGACTGAGACAGTGAATCTGAGGAAGCTGCTGTAGAATTGTGGTAACTGGGTGCACAACAAATTTATGTGATATAATCTCAAAAGGACCCTGAGAATTATACAGTAATACTTGTATTTTTCCCTCACACTCCATCATACTTCCCTCAGATGCTGTCCACTACCAGCCTCCTAAGATCCCTTCCCCATTCCTTATTGCTAGAGGATTTAACTTCTTAATTCATTAAGAAAATCAAGGCTATGAGCCACGACCTCTCTCTTCTTCCTATTTCACAATTCAAAACTCTACTTCTTTATCCTCCGCTCTGTTATTTGCTTCACTATCTGGAGAAGAGGTGGCCCTTTTCCTTGACAAATCCAACCTCTTGACTTGATCCTTCCTTTCCATAAGCTTCCCCCTTCAATCATTTTCTTGCTCTTCTTCAATTACTCTTTATATACTAGCTCCTCCTTCCCTGCTGCGTATAAACAGGCCCAGGTCTCCCTACCATCAAAAATAAAACAAGGTGTGGCTAGGTGGCACAGTGAGTAAAGTGCCAAGCCCGGAGTCAGGAGGACCTGAGTTCAGTTCTGGCCTCAGACACTTAACATACACACACACACACACACACACACACACACACACACAAACTAGCTGTGTAACCTTGGGCAAGTTACTTAACCCCAATTGCCCTCCAAAAGGCAAAAAAAAAAAACCCAAAAACCAAAACTTTGGGGCGACTAAGTGGTGCAGTGCAGTGAATAGAGCACTGGCCCTGGAGTCAGGAGGACCTGGGTTCAAATCTGGCCTCAGACACTTGACACACTTACTTACCCATGTGACTTTGGGCAAGTCACCCCCAACTGCCCTCCAAAAAGCAAAAAACAAAAAACAAGAAAAACAAAAAAACCCTTTGACTCTACCAGACCCTCAAGCTGTCATTCTATATTTCTTCTCCCTTTTACAATCAAACTCGTAGGGGGAAAAAAAAGCCTCACACTCATTGTTTCCACTTCTACACCTTGAACTCTTTTAAGAAAATACTTTTATTCTTAACTTAAATAACAAATAAGAGCATTTACATAAACAGGACACAAAAAGATAACTCCATATGAAAACATAATTTTCATTTCATACTGTTTACTTTATTAAAAAGTATACAATGAATTCTAAAGCCGTCCTCAAAGCTGTCCTGCTTGCCTGTGCCTCCTTCTAAACCTTTTTCTCTTCTTTTCTTGGGGGGGGGTGGGAGGCAGCCCCCCAACTAAAAATAGAGACAAAGAACCTCTACACATTTCTAAACCCTTTGTAATATGGCTTTTGATCCCCCTATGGACTGAAACTGTCCTTCCAACAATGAGTCTGTGGTGTTTCTTTGGCCTCCAATCTAACTGACCTGATTTCTGATGCTGTTAAGAAGCCTCTCCATATGCTAGCTATTGTTTCCTGGTTTCTTCTGCATATCTGTTTCTGCTCAATCTCCCTTGGTATGTGTGTCTGTCTCTCTCATAAAATGTTAGATCTGTAGTTAAGAAGACCCGAGTTTGAATCCCACATCTTACTACGTGTGTGATCTTAATTCACTTCACCTATCTGGGGGCTCAGTTTCCTCATCAGTATAATGGGTTTAGAAATACTTGTAGTACTTACCTCACAGGTTCACTGTGAAGCTCAAAGTCTATATAAATGTTAGCTATTATTTAACTATGATCTCTATTCCAATGATATGCAAGTTTTCATATTCAACCCTAATCTCTGTCCTGAACTCTAGTTCTATATTGTTGATTGTCTGCTAGACACATCCACCTAGTCTGCCCACTGGCATTGCAAATTTGGCCTATCCAAAATGGGACTTGTTCTCTTCCCAACTAAACACACTCACATTCCGATCTCTCTCTTTCTGCTGAAAGCACTCTCACGTTTCTAGTCACCAAGGTTCTCCACCTCAAGAATTAACTCCTCCCCTTCCTTCACCTTCTAAATCCAATTAGTTGCCAAGCCTCGCCAACAGAATCTCGGCACCTTACACCCATCCTCTTCCTTCCGCCTCACTTCCGAACTGGATTGGCAGTGCCATTAGTGGTTCCTGGGCTCCTTTCTTTTATGTTTCTTCCTCCCCAATTCATCCTCCTCACAGCTGCCAAACTCATCTTCTTAAGGAATCTGACCATGGTATCAGCCTGCTCAAAAATCTTTGATGGCTCCCTATTTCCTCTAGGATAAAAAACATACTTCTCAGGCTGGCATTTAAAACCCTCCACAATCTACCCTCCAGATTTATTTTGCATCACTCTCCTTCACACAATCTATCTTCTGGCCAAACTGGCTTACTAATTGTTTCCCAAGATTCTTACTCCATCTCCTTTCTCCATGCCTTTACACAGACTTTCCAAACCCAGGCCCTGAAATGTCCTCCTTCCTCACCCCTTCCTCTTAGACTGTAAGCTCCCTCCAAGGTTCAGGCAGTATATCACCACCTTGGCTAAGCTCCTCTTAATTTCCCTAGTTGTTACTGTAAATTGTCCTCTGGTTTACACAATATAGCTCTCTGGCAGAATGCAAGATACTTAAGGACAAGCACAGATTCATTTTTGTATCCTCAGCACCTAATATAGTGCCCTGCACACAGTGTATGCTTAATAAACGTTTGCTTTGAATTTCTAATTTTGGAGAGTATCTACAACATTATATATATCCATATGATCCATAGCTTAATGATGATTCAATTCAATAAGAATTAACGAAATGAGCCAGACGGGACGTAAGAAGACATTTAGCCCAACATCCTCATTTTGTAGATGAGGAAGCTGAGGTAGAGAGAATCAATGATCCACCCAAGACATAGAGGTAGTAAGTCGAAGAGACAAGATTTGAATCGTGGTCTCCTGACACCAGACCTGGCACCCTTTCCACGACACCATCCTGGCTCTAGCAATATAAAGATAAAAAAGGGCACAGTCACTACTCTCAAAAAACTTACAACATACTAGAGGGCTATGGCATCTACAATAACTACAACGTGGCTAAAAGTGCTAAGAGAATACAAAGGAAAGATCCAAACAAGGTGTGAAGCTGGAAGAGAGCGCTATCCCAGCTGGTGGGAGGCAGGGATGTCTTCACAGAAGATGTATTGCCTAACCTGGAGCTGGAAGGAAGGGAGGCATTTAAACAGAAGGATAAGGGGGTAGATGTCATTGGTCCAGTTTGATTGCTGTGGCATTAAATTCGTCAAGTGGAACAGCAGTGTGAGTTCAAACTAGAAAGCTATCTTGGGGACAACAATGTGAAAGGTCTTGAATATCAAGAGAGTCTGAAGCTTTCCTGCATATTTTAGAAACAAATGTTTTTAATAATGTCTTCTACAAAATATTCTATTGAGTATTTACTTATTCTTATTTTTATTTACTATAATTTTAATGGGATGTAAGATCTTCCCTATTCATTAATAGGCCTCACATGGAGCCCATTAAGGGAAGCTTGCTTAGGGGCTTGCTTGTAGGAAGGCTTTCACACTTTTTGTTCATTTCTAATTAGGCACTGAGTCATGAGGGTTGCGATGCCCTCTAGCTCTAAAAAAGGGTATATATATACTCTGAAGTTAGCATTTTGCTTTGGGGCCACTCATTGGAAGAGTGTTCTTGTGATCTGATCAGATGAGACTCTGGGTGGAAGTTAAGGAGCCCCCTGGCTTTGAAAAACCCACATGTTGGTGCTTCTTTCTCTGGTAACTATGTATGTATTGCTTTGGTCAGACAGTTGGATCTGTCTGTTGATCTGTGATAATTTCTCAGACAGTTAGAAGCCCTGTCTGTTGGTATTAATTTCTCTGTTTGTATTTTCTCTGAAGTTCAGGGTGCTGACTTTTCCCTTGAACTAGTGAATGTAATTAAAAAAGACTGTTGACCCCTTGAACACCTATCTTTCCTAGTAAAGCAGATCTAAGAACCTGTGCTAGGAAGCAGTCATCCTGGGTATGGCCATGTGGTTGCTACTACACTTTACCTAAAAGGTTTTTTAAAAAAGAGCCTAATTAACATGTAGTTATGTTCAATTTTCTTTTGGACCAGATCTGTGATTTCAATGGTATAGGGAACTCCAAGAGAAGAAAATTCCCTTCACCAATGCAAACTGGCACCTTTGCTGCAACTTAGAGCCTTGGAAAACCTCTAGGGCCCTAAAGGTAAGTGACTTGCCCTGGGTCAGAGGCAGAGCTTGAACCCAAGATCTCCTGAACCTGAGATCAATCCTCTATCCATTATGATATGCTGCCTCTCCATTAACTTTAATAATATTAACTAATAATATTACAGTTTACATTTACATGGGGCCTTACAGTTTACAAAGGACTCTCAAATATATCTCATTGGATCTTCACAACACGTCTGTGAGAAAGGCAAGGCAATTACTATTCTCTTCATTTTATAGATGAGAAAACTAAACTTCAGAGAGGCTGGGTGATTCTTCTAGAGTAACACAGTAAGGAAGCTGAAAACTACAACTCAGGTCTTCTAAACTGAAGTCCAGGTCAGTTTCTACTATGATATGGCCATCTCCCATATAAACAAGGAGTTTTAGGACAGATTTTATCATATTTGAGGAACGTTTTGAGGGCTTTCAAAGAAAAATCACTATAAAACTATTATTCATATTAATTTACTTATGAACAAATACAAATCTTATAACTCAATAAAGCAAGAAATCACAGAATTCAATATGGAGTGTTCATCAAATGAAATAATTACCACCAAACTATACACTTGTACCTGCCTATTGATTTGCAGCCTTAAAATATTGCCATTTAGTATCCCAGGGAAGCATACTACTGTTGGGCTGAACTACACAGTAAAGTAACTGGTTAAAAAAACTTAGAGAGATTTTTAAATTGTACTTCCAAAAAGGCAGGAGGCAAATCACTGGCTCAAGGAGAAGGAAATGGGGATGGAGCTGATGGCTTGAGAAGGCTTGGAATAGCTGCTATGAAAAACACAATTAAGTTAATCTGAGATTAATTAAAGGATTTAAAAAAGTCAAAGCTGAGACTGGCATGAATTTGTAGCATGCCTAGTCAATGGTTTTATGATATCTTCCAAAAAGCATTCAGCAGTTTAAGAAATGGCTGATGTCAGTAGGTGTAGGTGTGATTCACTGTTGCCTTTAAATGTAAAAATTGAACTATTAGTGCCAGAGTACTGTTAAAGAGTCAGGCTTCCCTTCCCCATGACCCTTCTTTTCCTGAGGGTGGGGACAGAGTATTAGAATCCACTTTCCTGGGTCAGATTCAGAAGGAAAAAGTGTGGCAAACATCAAAGAAAGTTCCAAAACACATCCAACACAGAATCATATGCTAAGGCTCATGAAAGTGCTGGTGATCATGTCATGCCAACTCTTCAACCCAGAAAACAGATACTGAGTAGGGCAGAACCTTAAGACATGCATATCTCTGCTTCCTGTAAATCCAAATCAATGCCACATTCATTGAGCAAAGGACAAGACCTTGTGCAAAGTGAGACATGACTATAGTTAGAAACTTCAGAGAGATAACTGTGTGTGTGGGGGGGGGGGAGAAGGGAGGATGCTTTGAAATGGTGGGAAGAATGCTGGACTCTGAAGAGCGAGGCTCAGACTTAAGTAGCTGTGTGACTTTAAGCAAGTCTTTTAACCTCTCTGAGTCCCAGTTTCCTCATTTGTAAAGTGGGAATAAGAGAACCCTCATAACCTGCTTCAAAGAGCAGCTAGGGAGAGAGCAGTCAGTAAATACAAAGCATCTTGCAGAGGTGAGCGGTTACCTCAGGGGGCTGAATCTTGTGATGAAGTGGATCTTACCTATCAGACAGTGGACTCTGTACAGATCAGATTTTTGAAGCAGACTTCGTAGCTTTGCCTGAGTTTCAGTCACTTCTGCACAGTTACCATTTGCACTGGGCTTCTGCTGAAGCACTTTCTCTAGATAGAGGATGGCTAAGTGGGTGTGATACTCTTCCTTCTGTAGATAAGGAATAAATGATAAATACATATATATCATACACCTTATCTTAACAGAGGAACCCAAATAACTCCCTTTTAACTGAAATTACTAACACTAATTAACAAACACTCCCACGGCACTTTAAGGTTTACAAAGCTTTTTCCCCACCTCCAATCCCTTTACAAAAATCATAAAGGATAAGACACAGGACAAACTTGTGACTTCAAAGCTATTCTAGAAGCCGCAACACAAATAAGGCAAATTAGAAATCTTAGGTGAAGAGATCTGCCTCTTGCAATGAAACATTTTTTTAATAAGGATTCACTTTCAGGGGTGGGGAATGTGCGGCCTCGAGGTTACATGTGGCCCTCAGTGTAGTGCTCTGATGAAATCCACACTTCACAGAACCAATCTTTTAAGGGGATTTATTCTGTGAAGTCTGGATTTAGTCCAAGGGCCGCACTTGAGGACCCGGAGGGCCACATGCGGCTTCCAGGCCTCCTGCAGGTTCCCTGCCTGCTGATCTCAGACTCTGTAGAAGGAAGCCAGCAGGATTCATTCTGTGAAGTCTGGATTTAGTCCAAGGGCTGCACTCGAGGACCCAGAGGGCCACGTGTGGCCTCCAGGCATCCTGCAGGTTCCCTACCCGTTGATCTCAGACTCTGTAGAAGGAAGCCAGCAGGATTTAAATAAAATAATCATACAGAGATTGTTATGGAAAGACAAGAGAGCCAAATTATCCAGACTTGAAGCTTCCCTCACTCCTTTCAAGGAAGTAACAAGAAGAAGATGGGGAAGGAAAAAAAAGCTGAATGTGGGAATGGGGGCCGAGCAGGGGAGACGAGAATTAAGCTGTGAAACCGTTAGAACCTGTGTCTCAAGGTCTTCATGTCCCTAGACCTCCTGAAATCATCCAGACCATGCATTAAGTGTTTATTGAGCACTCATACCGTACACAACGTAATTCGGTACAATTTTACTCAATGTGCTCTGTAATAAATTCTGTAATCTAACTCAGCCTTTTCCCACAATTTCTGTGAAAATATAGCTTGTACTTTTTCATGGAATCTTGGACTTAGAAGGGATGCCTGAGTCATCCAATCCAACTTCTTACCCAGTACATTCACAGCATTGTAGAGAGAAAACTGAAAACTTTTGAAGCACTTACTTGTACTCTCCTGTCCACAACTAGATATTCCAAGTACTTAACAATAGACTTGGGGTATTTTTTAAGGCAGTTGATGATGTCATCTGGGTTAAAGATATCTTTCTGGTGCTCTTCCAAAGGTCTCCTGGTAAAAATCTGAACTCCAACCTGAAATAAAGTGACATTTTAGATACCAGGCTTTTCAAAGTCACCTTATTCTTTTCCTGATCTAGTGACTGCCCATTTCATACTTCAGGTAAGGAATTAATCATTAATAATGATGAACAGGGGCGGCCAGGTAGCACAGCGAGTGGGAGCACCGGCTCCAGTGTCAGGGTGACCTGGAGATCAAATCTGGGCTCAGATACTCAGCACCACACCCAGAAATACTGGCCGTGTAACCTTGAGCAAGTTACTTTACCCTGATTGTTTAAAAAAAAAATAATGATGAACAATAGAAAGCATGGAACCACAAACTAATGAGACATTTATGCTGGCAGAGATTAAACAACATGGGGTCAGAGGCAGGACCTAAGGTCATTTTAAATGTTGAAACTTCTTTAAAATTCAGATGGAAAGATATTGTTGAGAAAAGAGGATAAATACACAAGTGTGCACACACATGTTACACCTACTATGTGCCAGGCACTGTGCGAGTCATTTTTTTTTTTTTTGCTTTTTGGAGGGCAATTGGGGTTCAGTGACTTGCCTAAGGTCACACGGCTAGTTTTTGTGTTAAGTGTCTGAGGCCTAATTTGAACTCAGGTCCTCCTGACTCCAGGGCCGGTGCTCTATTTGTGCTAATCACTTTTTTTTTAAAAAAATTATTTACTATTATTTTACAACATTCAGTTCCACAAGTTTTTGAGTTCCGAATTTTGTATATATACCTTCATGTTAAACATTAGTCAAATTGTGAAGAAGAATTATAACCAATGGTATGAATAATGAGGAAGAAGAAACAAAACACAACGAAAAATAGAAGACAGCAAGTAGTTTGCTTCCATCTGCATTCAGACTCCGTAAATCTTTCTCTGGGTGTGGATAGCCTTTTCCATCAAAAGTCCTTGCATTGCTGAGAGGAGCCCAGTCTATCAAAGTCAGTCCTCACAGGTACAATGTGTCTGTAATTGTGTACGATGTTCTCCTGGTTCTGCTCGCCTCACTCAGCATCGGTTTATAGAAGTCTCTCCAGGTCCTTATGAAGTCCCCCTGATCCTCATTTCTTATAGCACAATAATAGTCCATTACATGCATATACCACAACTTGTTTAGGCATTCCCCAGTTGATGGGCATCCCCTTGATTTCCATTCTTTGCCACCACAAAAAGAGCTGCTATAAATATTTTTGTACATACAGGTCCTCCCCCCACTTGTATGAGCTCTTTGGGATACAGCCCTAGAAGTGGCATTGCTGGGTCCCAGGGTATGCACATTTTTATAGCCCTTTGGGCATAGTTCCAGAATGCTCTCCAGAATGTTTGGATCAGTTCACAACTCCACCAACAATGCATTAGTTTTTCAATTTTCCCATATCTTCTCCAGCACTTATCATTTTCCTCTTTTGTCATGTTAGTCAATCTGACCAGTGAGATGTGGTACCTAAGAGTTGTTTTGATTTGCATTTCTCTGATCAATAGTGATTTAGAGCCTTTTTTCATATGCTTATAGACATCTTTTAATTTCTTCCTCTGAAAACTGACTGTTCATATCCTTTGGCCATTTTAACAATTGGGGAATGACTTGTATTCTTGTGAATTTGACTCAGTTCTTTGTATGTTTTAGAAGTGAGGCCTTTATCAGAGACGCTGGCTGTAAAGATTCTTTGCCAGCTTTCTGCTTCCCTCCTAATCTTGGTGACACTGGCTTTGTTTGTACAAAACCTTTTCAATTTAATGTAATCAAAATGATCCATTTTGCATTTTGTAATGCTCTCTATCTCGTTTGGTCATAAATTCTTCCTTTCTCCATAAATCTGATGGTAAACCAGTCCTTGCTCTCTCAGACTGCCTACAGTACCAGTTTTTATAATAGTCATTGACTACTGTGTCTCTTGTACCTAATCTATTCCACTGATCTACTACTCTATTCCTCAGCCAGTACCAAGTAGTTTGATGACTGCCGCTTTATAATACAGTTTAAAATCTGGTATGGCTAGTCCACCACTCTCAGCATTTCTTTTCATCGATTCTCTTGATATTCTGGACTTTTTGTTCTTCCAGAAGAATTGTTACTATCTTTTCTAGCTCCATAGAATAATTTTTTGGTAGACTGATTGGTATGGCACTAAACAGGTAAATTAATTTAGGCAAAATTGTTATTTTTATGATATTAGCTTGACCTAACCACGAGCAACTAATGTTTTCCCAATTATTTGGATCAGACTTTATTTGTGTGAAAAATTTTGTAATTGTGTCCATAAAGTTCCTGGGTTTGTTTTGGCAGGCAGACTCCCATCTCTACAGTGACTTTAAATGGAATTTCTCTATTTCTTGCTGTTGGGTGTGCTAATCACTTTTTATAAATATCACCTCATTTGATCCTCACAACAACTTCAGGAGGTAGGTACCATTAATATTCCCACTGGTTAAATGACTTGACTGGGGTCAAATAGCTAATAAGTGTCTGAGGCTGAATTTGAGTGCCAGACTTCCTGACTCCTGGTCCAGTGCTCTTATGTACTGAACTGCCTCATTACACAGGAAAGGTTGGGCAGAGAAAATGAAGGGTTTACTTTATCATGGATTTTGACAACATGTAGAGTAACTTGGATCAATCCACAGATTACCTAAGAATAATAATGTCCTCTTGCTGAAAAACAACTGAAAAATCATCAGAAAAAAAATGACCTGGTAGAATATCATTGTGCTGTAGGAAATGATGAGCAAGCTGATTTTAGAAAAACATGGAAAGACTTCCATGAAATGGAGAATGAAATGAGCAGAAATGTTGTATACAGTGATAGAAGTATTGTTCAGAGAATAACTGTGAATGACTAAGTTATTCTGAGTATTATAAATATTCAAATCTACTACAAAGGACCTATAAGGATGCTATTCATCTCCAGAGAAAGAACTGATAAACAGAACTTGGCATAGTATAGTTTTACAAACATACACACATATATCACTTCTGTGTGTGCATCTATACAGACAGGTATACATATCTACATGTATGTATGTATGTAATCTATCTATCTTATCTATGTCAAATGGCCTTCTATGGTATGGGGTTGGGGAGAGAGGGGGAAGGGAGACAGCTTGGAACTTAAAATGTAACCAAAAAAATTAAATTTTTAAAAAATTGACCATATCCAATCAAAATAACTCTCTATTATCTGCAAAAAAAAAAAATCGTCCATACTGATACGTGAACTGTTTTAAGCAGCAAATGTTTAAATAGTTTGGTTGCTGCCTGCCACCTTACATGTTCCTGTCATCGGATGTATACTCGAAGAGTTGAAAAGTTATTTCAAGGGAAATTTAATGACAAAGGAAACATGCAGGAAAGAGAAGCAAGTGAGGGGCAAAAATCATAATAAAATGGAAAATCTCATAAAAAGGATTTTGGGATCATTCATTATTTTGGAATTTTTTATATGACTACTTTCCTCTGCTAGATAACTGAGAGCTGAATACCTATCTAGAACTGTTATTTGTCTTCAGGACACCTCTAAGTATTTTCAATATCACGTGATCTACACAAGACTATGGAAAGATGAGGAAATGAGCTTTTGGATGTAAGAAGACAATAGTTAAACAAAGGAAAATACCCCCAAGAAATGTGTAGATATTGTTGAAAGCAAAATCTACAAGTTTCTGGGAAAGAGAGCTCATTCACTGTACAAGTACTCTTCAAGCTTCCTCACCCACTAACTAAACCTCTTTTGTACCACAAGACCAAGATCGACATTTTAAAACTGTTCACAGAATGATGTACAATATTCTCACTGCTATCACTGGCTATCAGCAACTTCTGTGTCGTCTTTGAAAATAGCTTTATGGAGAAGCGAGGCTGCTCTTCTCAGGCACGTGGTGCAGCTATCGCAAATTCTGCACCAAAACCCCGCAAGGGTATTGAAATCCAGGACAACTTGTCCCAGATAAAAAGCTGGTTTGGCCAAAGGTGCCCCACTGAACTGCAAGCTTCATCCCCATGGTCCAGGTGAACTCAAACAATTCAGTGCTTTTCATGGAGGAAATAGACATTTCTCCCACTTCTTTGAATCTGCATCTGTTCTGCTTTTGGACTGTATTAAAAAGACTTCTATTGGTCTTCTTGTCTCAAGTGTATCCCCAGTCTGATCCTCTATCCTCACAGCTGTCAGAGTAATTTTCCTAAAGTGTAGGGTTCACCATGTCAACCCATTATTCAATAATCTCCAGCAGGTCTCTATTACCTCTAATGAAATCCTTGGTCACATAATGCCCTTCACAACCTGGTCCCTTTTTACTTTCTACTTTACTCTCTGCTATGAACCCAGCTTCACTAGATCACTTGCTTTCCTTGGAACATGACACTCCATCATGCCTTTACAATGGCCCCTGCCCCTTCCAGAAACGCTCTGCTCCCTCACCTCCACCTGCTAGAATCCTGGGTTTTCATGATGTTGCTCCAATCACACCTTCTGCATGAGGCCTTCTACAGCCTCTGAGACTGCCTTTATTCCACTCTCTTCCATTCTTATTTACATACTGTCTCCTCCATTGAAGTGTAAGTTCCTCCTTGTGAGGCAGGACAGTGTTTTTACCCTTCTTTGTAACCCCAGCCCTTCACACAATGCTTAGTACACACAAGGGCTCAATAAATGCTGACTGACTGGCTGACTGTCAAGGACTTTGTGCTATGTGGTAGCAGCAATCCTACTCTTCCCCAGTGCAGCCCCCATTCTACCTCCTGGCATGACTATGCTTCATTCCTGCCTTCTTTTCTCTCCTTTCCCAAGACACAACAGCTTCTTTCCATCCATTCTAGTCTATAGCTTCGGTCTTTCTGTATCTCCCTACCCAAGGTAGACCAGCCCTGGGCTCTGATCAGCAGAACTTGGCAACAGCAATGGGAATGGTGTGGCAGTGTACCTAGTAGGTAGGACTGACACATTTCTGCATTTCCAGCTTCTGTCTATCCTTCTCCTATGGGGAGCCAAGCAATGAAATATTATCATTCATTCCAACTTTGCTCTAGCCCAGAGGAAGGGAAATGACAGATTTTAACCTGTTAGGTGAAGCTTCCCCCCCCCCAAATAGGACATTTTATAGGGAAAGCTACAAAACATGACCTGGCAAGAAATGACTTGCCTCGAGATAAATCAGAAAAGCCTGCCACAGTGGCTCTGAAATAGGGTACTTACCTAAATGCTCAAGTTAAGATGGGTGTTTGGATAGGAAGGTGTTAAGGGGGAATAAAAAAAGGTAAAATACAAGTCAAGAAGTAGCTCAATATTTTTTTTCTCTAAAAATAACATTTTTTTCCCTCAACTAAAGAAAGACGACATCTATGAAGCACGAACCTCCTCACTTTTCTGCAATACCCACTCAGCATATTTCCACACTAGTTCTTGATCTAAGCAGTAGGTTAGGAAATCAACAATATATTCATAAAGGTCTGAACGAGTAGAGTCGTGGATTTCTCCATTCACAATGTTCACCCATAACTGAAAAAAGGAAAATAAATAGGTTAATTAGTTATATATCTCCCAGAATCAGCTTAAATAAAATCGAGGCACTTTGTTTTTTATTTTTCTTTGAATTTTACTGATTTTTGTGACTTCACTGCACTCCTCAATAAAAACCATTCAATGTAACAAAGAAGTACAATGAAATAAAACATAGCAGTGTATGCCATATTCTGTGCCCTGAGTCTACCACTTCTCAACAGGAAGAAGGGATTACTTATTCTTTTTATCTTAAATAGCATTGTGTATGTAGTTTGTGAAAACAACAGCAAAAAAAACCAAGGGGCTGAGGGCTCCCCTCAAAAAATTAATATAAGGTCATTTCCAGAGAACTCACAGTTATGACTGGACTGTCTAGAAGTATGTGATCTAAGTGACAATCACTGCCTTCACCACTTTTTGCTAAGGCAATGCTACCACATACCAAATTGTGGAATAGTTTTGTTTTCTATTTCAATGTTCATTAGCTCAATTACCATGAAATCTGTGAAGATGTGTAAGGATAAGAAGAAAGCTTTTGGTAACATTTCCTTGGGAATGGTCTTCCTACCAAAAAGATGAGAAAAAATGATTACTAATAACTAATGATTTGAGGAGATTCAGATTTCCTCTTTTTCCTATTCTCCTCATTTCAAGACAGTCTCAGAAGGTTGAGCTAAACTTCTCAACCTGACCTTACAAGGAATCTCTAGTCTAAGGTGAATTTCATTCAGTCAAACTTGGGTGGAGATAGATCCTTCTGTCTAAATTGCCCAAGGCTAGGGGTGGTCTGAGTACACATAGATAGTCCCTCCAAGACTGACATGATGTCACTCTTAGGCCCTCCCTGGAATAAGCTCATTTCTCTTTGTAAAGTCCACTTCTCATTAATTGTTAACCAATAAGAGTTGATTGCCACCTTTAGGAACACTCCTCTTCCAAAAGGGCATATAAGCCTTGAACCTGCCATGAATTTCTTTGGTCTAAGATTCAGTCAAATGAGCAAATCATTAAATTACCCAGAAATTATGCCTCTTGGGCCTTTTTAAAATCACAAAACCAAAAACAGCATCTTTTTTGGTCCTAGAAATGTGCTGTAACTTAAGCTAAGATGACCAATCAGTGTTTAGACCCCTCAACCTGGTGCAATTTAAAAAATATATGTGAGTAAAGTAGTAAGGACACTCCTGCTCTAGAGAGGTCAAACAAACCTGCACTGCAGTGGCATCCTGGCCATTATAATGATAAAGGAGTCCAAGTGCAAAATATCTGAAAGAAAAAAATAAAAGTGGTCAGTGTATGGCCTCCACCATATTGTTCACGGAGCACTGAAGTGTGTGTGTGTGTGTGTGCGCATGCACACACAGCTTATGTGGATGGACATGCTTTGGTTTTCTATGGGAAATGCATATATAGCCCAGGATGGCCAATGAGAAAAGGTAAGGAGGATCAATATCACATAGTTCAAATCTGAGGTACCAAAAAAATGAAAACTTAAGTAACCCTGATGAAATTTTTATTTTAAATACAAAATCTCTTTTAGCATAAAATGTGTTACTGTTACTGCTGAAGTTCAGTGTTCCAAATAATTTTTAAAATACATGTATATATTACCCACCACTTCATAAATAGTCTCTCTTCTCTACAACTGCTAGCTGTAACTGGCTATGACACAAGACGCAATGTAGCATAGTGGATAGAAAAGCCAGGGAGACCTGAGTTTAAGTCCCATCTTGGACACATCCTGGCTTGGTGACCCTGGACAAAAGGGGTTAGAAACTTGGGTTCCAGTTCCAGTTCTGCCAGCTGTGTGGCTTTAGAATGGAAGCCTAATGTAATGAAAACCTAAGGTTCCTCATTAAAAGATTACATAGGCCTATACTAGATGGATAAAGCATTTATTAAATGCTTACTGTGTGCAATGACATATGTTTGAATGTCATTATAATGTCTGTCATTCTGATCTGAGGCTTCAAGCATTTCTTTAAAATATTAGTGATAAGCATGGAACCCAGAAATGTGCTAGGCATCCTATTGAAGAGAGTTAGGTACAGTCGCTTATTCAAGCATTCAATATTAACGGGCAGGGAAAGGACCCAAACTTGTGTCACTCCTGAGGAAGCCATGATATACAAAGGAAATGTCTGGCTCTTTCCCTGAAAGGAGAAACTCCCTGGGCATCTTTCAGCAGTGTTCTGGGTTCCTGGTTCCATAAAGCACTAACGTGTACTTTCTTAACAGAATTATGCTATCAATAATACTTTAAGATCTACTTGAATGGGAGCATTTCATTAATAAGTAAGACACTAAAAATTCTGATGCTCTACATAAGTGCCCACTCTATATAGCAGAATGTGCTAAACTGGTTCAAGGAAAAATGGAAGACTAAATAGTACTACCTTAATTCTGTTATTATTCAGTAGTTCTTACAGAAAGAAGGTAACTTCTTCTAAGGTTGAAACACTCAATCAATAAGAACTGGACTTGTATTAAGAGTTTTAGAAGCTTTTCCTTTCCCCTGCCAGCACTAAGCTTAGTTATCATTCCTTGCAGGACATCATTAGTTTTTAATAAAATGCCAATGTAGCTTCTTTCATCTGTATAAATTTATAGATTTAAGCATAAAGCCCTCCCAAAGTAAAAGAGAAACATAAGAATTACTTTACTTGGGGAAAAAACTGTTTAATGGTGACTGATGTTAACTAACTTTATCAGACTGACAATATTGATTGTATCGCTCAAAGATCCTTTGATATTAGAGTTGAACCTGAAAATATATATAATAGAATAATAGAATCTGACCTAGGTTTTGAATGATTATGCATATTTCTGCCACCATCCTGGCTTAGAAGAATCATTCGTTTAACATATATCCCTGGGAAATCTCCAATTTTATGATTACGCCATCCAGGCTTAACTTCTAGACCAGGGGTTTTTAATTATTTTTGTGTATGTGACATGAACCCATTTGGCAATCTGATGAAGAAGACCACGGACCCCTTTTTAGAATGTTTTTGAAATACACAGGATTGCAAAAGAAACTAATGAGATTGAAATACAGCTACCAAAATATATATTAAAAAAGTTCATGGACCCCAGTTTACAAGCCAGTGTTCTAGACAGTAGCCCTTACCAACCGTATCTTTCAGGAATGAAGGATTTGGGACTCGGTTCTCAATGGAGGGTGGCTAGTACATGCATCACTGCTATCCCATCTTGGAAAGAATGACTCACTTTTTGTGTTTCTCAAGCCATGCCACACTGTCTGTTAAAAGGCAGGAGTTCTCTGTGACCAGAAGGTCCAGCAAGCTTTCGTGATCTGCTTCTGCATACAACTTGAGCAAAGCAGTGTCAATATCTTCTTTGTAGCCATTTGCCACTTCTGTGCTACGGACCTCATTTAGGTAGCTCATGAGGAATCTTTTGCACTTGGTCATCTTCTCTTGGTCCCCTTGGGTCAGCTGGTTCAGGTCTGCATACTCATGCAGAGGGGGGTGAGACCGTGTGAATGAAGAAGTAGTAGGCAACAGGAAGGGATACAGAGATATCAGCTCCCGGACATCAAGCTGGCCGCTTCTGCAATTACAGTGTCAAACTAAATGAAGCAAAAAAGAAAGAAAGAGTACACATAGGCACACAAAAACAACACTGAGGTCGTGTGCAAACAGACACACACTTCTGGTCTTGTGGACATTCTTTTTGAAAAAAGATCCACTTATTTGTAAGTATAAGTTGGCACAGACCACAACCTATTTAGGCTTGTTTCTGTATACATACTAATATATTCAGAACTTAAAACTAATATAAGAGGAAAGAAAGAGATGGTGAGTCATATACTTCCTGAGTAAGGAAGCTGGGAAACCTTGTAAGGATAAAGGTTTCCCAGGGGAAAAAAAGCCTAAATCAATGTGAGGATGTGCAATTTGTTTAAGCCAGGAGGACACAGCAATCTTTAAAACATCTGATAGTAATATATGTTCATGATAAAGGTAGCAGTTTTAAAGGGGTATTTATTTCAAGCCTTAATCTAACTAAATGAAAACCTCTATAATAGCTAATAACTAACATTTATACAGGCCTGTAAGGTTTTACAAAGCTCTTTACACGCGTTATCTCATTTGATTTATCCTTAAAATTTTCACAAACGATTTCTCACAAGGCTAGATATTTTGTCTGGAACCATTTTCTTTTTAAAGAGAGCAAATAAATGCAAGAGGAGAGTGCACTCTTAATTATAAACTACGCTTTATATAAAGGGAATTATGGGAATGTGAGATTATGAAGAAACATGACTTTTCCTTCATATTTTGGTTTGTAATTGCTAACCAAGTCAAATATAAACTCTTTAACTTGGCATTCAAAGCCGTCTACAATACCTTTGCAAGCTTACTCCAAACAATTTCCCCTCACATGTCAGCAGTCCAGACTAACTGGAGTATTGACCATTCACTGCTTTAGTCATGGGAGCCTTTACTGCTTGTGTGCCTTTTCATCTGTCACTCCAGTTCTTTGAATGGTGATCTTCCCCATCCTTACCTGTCAAAACACCTCCCTTATTTTACAGGGAGCTTATGTGCTATTTCGTCCCATGAAGCTATTCATATCTTCTTCCTTGAATTTCTCATACTACTTTCTTTGCACTTCTAGACATTTTTATTATAACTTGTACTATGGTTAACTATATATTTGTTTTATCTCTTGTTAGACTGGGATAAGAACTATTTATTCCTTATCTCACCTTAGTATTGCCAGGTTACAGGATAACACACTGAACAATGTAGACATTTAATGAATGGTGAATTGAAATTAATCCCTGTCAACATTTCACAAGCAACTTTCTTTTTGGCCATACAATAGTGCAGAATCTCAAGCAGGAATGAGTAAGATTCCCTTTGATGAGATAATGGAGAGAGTGCAGGACTCAGAGAAAGAACTAGGTTTGAATGCTGACTGACACCTACTAGCAATGGGAACATGCACAAGTTACAGAATTTCTGAGTCAATCTCTTTATCTGAAAAATGGAGATAAGGATATTGCAGTGTTTACCTCACAGTGTCAAACGTAGAAAGCTTTGCAAATTTTACAATGCTTTCTGTCAGTTATTGTTAGTAGCAGCAGTATCCATAACACACACCAGTATTAGAAGGAAAATCACAACCTTCTTCTATAGGCAACTGTGTTTTAGAACTTTCAAAAAATGTAGTAGGTCTCCTTTTGGTCTGTTTGTAAGTGGGGTGAAAAGTAGGCAAAGCTGCTGCTATCCCACTGAGCTCAGAGACTAGGGAAAGTGAAAAGTGTCAGCCATGAGGAAGTGATGCCCATGGAACCAAGAGGAGCTTCAGGATATTACAGCTCCCCTTCTTAGGAGAAAAGAAAAAGAGGAAAAGGAGGAAGAAAGAAAGAAAAGAGGGGAGCAAGGAAAAGAATTTATACCTCTGAAGAGGGATTAATTATAAAGACGGAGTGCATCTCTAATAGATCAGGGCAAGAACTTAAGATAAGCAGTCTTTTCCATTTTTTTTAATGGGATAGGAGAGACAACATGATGGAGAGAGCATAGATGTAGGAGTCAAAAAAACTCTGGGTTTGAATTCTACCTCTGACAATTACTAGCTACATTGCCTTGGGCAAATCACTTAACTTTTCTGTGCCTCAGTTTCCTTGTCTGTAAAAAAAGAAGGGACTGGACTCTGATTCCTAAGGTCCTTTTCATCTCTAAAACTATGATCCCATGATCATATAAAGTCATGAGAGAAGCCAATTCCAAAATCCTCCTTGGTGGATCCAAAAGCCTCGGTGGCCTGTTCCAGTACTTATGTTTAACCAACTAACATCTTCTTGTTCAATTTTCCATGGAAAGAATAAAAGTAGCATTAAGAGAGAGTGCTCTGAATTTGGAAGATTCAGGTTCAAGCTCTACTCCTGCCTCTTCTGTCTTTTTCCTCATCTGTAAAATGGGGATAATTATAATAATATTATAACAATCCTTGTATTACTTATTCAGAGGGTCATTGTGATGTATGAACTTGGCTAAATATAAAGTGCTACATAAGTCTAAGTACACAGGATCATAGATTTAGAATTAGAAAGGATCTCACATTCATTTTAGAGATGAGAAAACTATGACACAGGTAGGTTAAATGACCACATGGATAATTAAGTAATAGAGTCAGGATTACAACGCAGGACCTTCAATTCCAAACCCAGAACATTCTCCACTTCAGAGAGCATGTGGTCAGGGTCCTCCCAGGAACCTTTCATCTACTACTAAAAGTCATGAAGGTTATCCTGTTGATTTTTTTTGACAGATTAAACAACCTCAAAACCCTTAATAACCTTCTCTTCCCAGAAACTGACATAGCTTGCTTCTCTAATTTCACTCTAATTAAAGCTGCAAATAGTTGGAGAGTGAGGAGATGTAAGTCACGCAATCAGCATTAATTCAGAAGCAATAATTGACATTTAATTTGATGTACAAGATATAATGGTTTTATCAGAGCCATAACTAGCCCAGGGTCAGTGGGACTCTGCCAGAGAAGGCTGTACCTCAAAAACAGGAAGATGTGCTGTCCCCTCTGGCAGTTCTGAGCCTTGTGGCACTTTACGAGTCATGCTATACACTCTCCCTTACCTTTCCTGATTGGACTGCCTGTCGTGAAGTGCTAGGCTTGGGGATCCATGCCATATACACCCAGGGATAGTGGTAGTGGCAGGCATGTGCTGACCTCTCCAGTAAAGGCTTCAGATCTTGATCTCCCCTCAAATTAATTTGCCCTAGGGGCTAGAATTCCTACTTATAACTGGTTATTATTTGTCCTATAGCATTATATTCTAGAAAGACCTTTTGACCTTGAAGAGCATAACCTACTTTTTTTTTTCAGGAGGATCAAGGTGATGATAGCTTTAACACCAACATTCCAATTTACCTGAAGAGTTCTTTAGCTTCTAGGAACTGAAGCTGTGCAAACTGTATAAACCCCGCCTGCTGCAGGATTCTTCTGTACATTACCTGCAAGGAAAGAGACGATTTGCATTTCTAAGAGAGAACAAATCATCACTTCTTCAGTATCTCAAAAGATTCAGGATTTTATCAGTGTGAAAAATTTCCTCTACCAATATACATCAGAAATTCCTCTGTACTTTGGTAGATAATCTTATAAATTCCTATAGTTAAAAAAAATCATCCCAGTGGCAAACCTTTGGGTGATAAGCCTCCCCAAACTTAGACAGGCTAGTCTTCCAATGACACACAGCCTGTTGCTAGGATCATATTCAAAAGCTTTTTCTTAGGTGGTAAGGCCTGATGGAATTTCTGCTCTACCGCCAACATCGAAGTAAAGGATCCAAGGCTACTGCTACAATGTGAAGCGGCATCGGTATTTGGGCTTTAGCACTCTTTGGTTATGATCATAATTATGATAACTTCTCATGTGAGTTCTTTGATTTCAATCCCCTCCTTCTAATCTATCCAGATTAATTTTCCTAAAGGATCACTTTTATCACATCATTTCCTCATTTGAGAGCCTATCGATAGCTCCTTACTGCTTCCCAAAGCAAGATTTCACTCTTCAGTTTGCTATTTAAGTACCTCCCCCAACAGCATTTACACTGTTGTTTGTCCAGACTTCTCTCCCACTATTCCCAGCAGGCTAGTCTCCTTGTCATCCCACATCACCAATGTGCCATGCTCACTCCATGCCAGATCCAAATTTTATACTTTTTTCAAGGCCCAGCTCAAGAGCCACCTCCTTCAAGTGCCCAAAGGAACCAGAGTACCTATCTTGTATCCACTGTTATCATCACCTTAATTCTCTGAACTCTATTTATGTACATAGATTTGAAGAGAATATCTTGATCCTGTGTATATGCTGTCTTAAATTATTCTCTAGTTGTTTGGCACATATATACATTTAGTGTATATATACATGTGTATATCTGTCTGTCTGTCTGTCTGTCTCACATATTTCTTGTTTGTTTAATTGGACTATAAGCCCTCTGAAAGTAGGAACCACTTCCTACTTCTATGTATCCTGCTGCAATGGGCGCAGTCTAGAGGCTTAGGAAATTTGAATGATCCCTCATCTACAAAGGGATTTTCAACTATTTTCTTATTTATAACCAGTTAGTACTTCATAGCAAGAAGTAAATATAACCCAATTATTATCTATATAAGGATATGATCAAATGTATCAAGAGATATTAAGTCATCATACTTAATGTTTTCTTTCCTTCCTTCCCCCTATCTTCCTTCTTGGGCATCCCCTTGTCCTTCCCCTGTTTCCAGGGGCTCTCCATATTGGTGAAGACTTAGTGCAAATATCTTATTGGCTTTAACCCATTAAATCTCAGAACTCCTCAGCTCAAATAAATCACCAACTTCAGCCTCTTTAACTTCAGGGGATATAGGTATGAGCCAGTAACTACCCCTAGCTTAAAGATCAATCTTAACACAACTATAACATTTGGTTTGAACACAGCCTCAGAGGCCTAACATCTTGAGTTAAGTTTAAAGGTAAAGGTAAAGGTAATTAAAAGTAAAAAACTGCTAGGGAAAATAGAAATTGAAGCTATGACCCATACTATTAGTTTGTTTCTGACATTAGGTATACTCTTAAAAAAATTTTTTTTTCAATTAAGTATTATTTCTTTCCCTTTTACTTCCCTTTTTCCAACTCCCCACCTCAAACCTCCAACACAAGGTAAAAAAGAAAAACAAAACCCTTACAAATATTGGGAAACAAAACAAATTCCTATACTGGCCATATTCAGAAACCTATGTCTTACACTAGTTGCAATATTTCATAGACTCAAAAATTTAGACTTGGGAGAGGGTCTTAGTGAAGGAGGGTCAACCTCCTTATTTTATAGAAAAGAAAAAATAAAGCCCCCAAAATTCCCTGAAGTCACACAGTTAGGTCTTCTAACTCAAAATTAAGTGTTCTTTCCACTCTACCACTACTCCCTTTTGGAATCTTTTTTTCATAATAATGAATTATAAAAATCACTGAATGATTGCCCTTGAAGGGATATTAGAGATTACCTAGAATAGTCCTTTATCTTTTTTTTTCTTTTTTCTTTTTTTTTTTTTTGCCTTTTAGAGGGCAATAGCGGTTAAGTAACTTGCACAAGGTTGCACGGCTAGCAATTTTTTTTTGTGTGTGTGTGTGGGTGTTAAGTGTCTCAGGCCGGAACCGAACTTGGGTCCTCCCGATTCCAGGGCCGGCACTTTACTCACTGCGCCACCTAGCCGTCCCAGTCCTATATGTTTTATGAGAAAAGTGAGGCCCAGATGAGCCACATGTTCTTGAAAGAGGTAGGACTGGTACCTAAATTTCATAGTCTAATGTTCCTTTCAAATCTAAAAATATGAATCTGATACTAAAAAATAAAAATTTTGTGGTAAAAAAGAGAAATTTATAACCTGAAGATTTCTGAATCTATTTATAACATCCTCAGTTCACTGAACTGCTTTCACTACTCTTTCAAGCCCTTATGTAGGAGAATATATGCATTTCTGTGTATATACATATATGTATATGTGTGTATTAGACAGGGTGTCCCAAAACTCTTAGTGAAGTTTTAACCTTTACTAAAACTTTTGGATATTGCATTTGGGTACGTATACTGGGCACTGGACTAGTATTTCCTGCTTGATTCTACTTCATTTTCAGAGAAAAGACATCCTTTTCCAGCCAAAGTGTCAGAATAAATCAAGAAAGAAAATTTTAAAAGCACTCTTTCAACTAGACATTAAGAACAGTATAGCTTTAGAAGGTTGGCCTCAGCCAACAACCACACGATGGCAGCAAAGGATAAGAAAACAAGGGTAGTTGTCACTTTACATAATCAATAGGTTTCTGAGGCATTGGATATAAACAGAAATTAGAAAACAAAAGGCCACCCTGAGTTTCCTCCCCTTCCCTCTTTTGGCAAAAGCTCAGAAGGGGAAGTGGTTCTTCTTGTCAAAGCTAAAACCATTACTTGTGCTTGTCATATTTCCATACCTCTTTTGGGAACTTTACACATGTTCACTGATTATTCCTTTTTGATATATTCAATTTAAGAAACATTCAGTGCCAATGTGGAAAGTATTTTGATAGAATGGGTATATAAACCACAAATCTAAACAGACCTTGCCCTTAAAGAGCTCACATTTCATCTTCTGTAATTAGATAAATTTGGCTATAAAAGTTATGTAGGGAAAGTTTTAAAAATTACTCATGGGCTAAGCTTATAAATAAAAGTTAATATTCTAGCAAAAGGGTAGGATAATCATTTTAAGTGACAATTGGTTAAGCTGCCCACGGGAACATAAAAATTGCCATCTCTAGACTAAATAAAATCAAGGTAACATAATTGCAAATAAGAAAAACTTTCTTGAAGATGCAATAATTGAGCCTAGTACATCAAATCTTATTATAAAGACATGAATTTTCAAGTAAAAGGATGGTCAGAAGGCAATTACAGTGCGCCAGTTATGCTACAATGAAAATGCAGTCAGTGGCTAGGGCAATATATTTAATGTTAAACAGAAGTTCTTCAGACAAAATTTGTTTGGAGTCTCTTGTCCCCCAATTAGCCATTGGCTGGCTCAGAGTGGCAAATCATTTAATTCCAGTTAAGGTGTTAACTGATAGCTAAAGTGTTAGAAGATAAAGGCTGGAGGTCTGATCCTTTCCAAATGTATTTGCATTTTTAAAAGGGAAGGTTTAGAGAGAAAAACCAACTGAAAAGGCCAGCCCAGGGCACAGCTAGGGGGTTGGGTACTGCAGATAATAACAGGTTTGGTTTTTAACAAAATGAAGGTTTGTGGTGAGTAAGTCAAGTCAATTGCTGCAATTCTTTCTAATAGCACATGCTCACAATCATGTCTCCTTGTCACGAATTTGGTAATTCTCAAAATATTTCAAAGTTTTTCATTCTTATTTATCTGTTATGGTGATCAGTGATTTTTGATGTTACTATTATAATTGGGGTTTTTTTGGGGGGGTGAATTTAATTGGCAAATGTTGCGTGTGTTCTGACTGTTCCACTGACCTGCTGTCCCTGTCTCTCTTCCCTCTCTCTAGCCTTCCTATTCCCTGAGATACAATATTGAAATTAGGCCAATTAATAACCTTACAATGGCCTCTAAGTATTCCTATGAAAAGAAGAGTCAACTGTCGTAGCCAACTTTATCACTGTCCTACTTTAAGAAATTGCCATAGCCAACCCAACCTTTAGCAACCATCACCCTGATCAGTCAGCTACCATCAACATTGAGACAAGATTCTCCATCAGCAAAAAAGATTATGACTCACTGAAGGCTCAGATGTTGGTTAGCATACTTTTTAGTAATAAAGTATTTTTTAAATTTAGGGTATGTGCATTTTTAAAGACATAATACTGTTACGCACTTAACAGACTGCAGTCTACTATAAACATAACTTTTATATGCACTAGAGAACCAAAGACTTCATGTGACTCTTTATTGTGATACTTGCTTTATTGCAGTAGCCTAGAACCAAACCACAATATCTTCTAGGTATGCCTAGACTGATATGCATATTATGTTTGAGGTGGGAGGTGGGCAATCAGGGTCTAGACCAGGAGTTGGGGACCTTTTATGTATCACAGATCCCTTTGGCAGGCTGAGGAAGCTTATGGACACCTCAGACTGATATTTAGAAATGTATTAAATAAATGATTACAAAGTAAACCAATTATATAAAAATGCAGCTATTAGGGGCAGCCAGGTAGCACAGCGAGTAAGAGCACCAGCCCCAGAGTTGGGATGACCTGGGATCGAATCCGGGCTCTGATACTTAGCACTCACCCAGAAACACCTGGCCATGTAACCTTGAGCAAGTTACTTAACCCCAATTGCTAAGGGGCGGCCAGGTGGCTCAGCGAGTAAGAGCACCGGCTCCAGTGTCGGGATAACCTGGAATCGAATCCAGACTCTGATACTTAGCACCACACCCAGAAATAACTAGCTGTGTAACCTTGAGCAAGGTTACTTAACCCCAATTGCTTAAAAAAACATGCAGCTATTAATTTTTTAAAAAAAAATTCTAGAATCCCTGATCTAGATGCAATCGCAGTTGCTAAAAGGAGTTGGGGGGGGGGGAAGAGATACCAAAACTTGTGGCCATTTCTATCACCCCATATATAAACATTAAATGGTGGAGATGAGAAGTATAACAGAACTATGCCACCAACATTAATATTAAAGTAAGGAAACAGATATTTACACAGATGCTATATTTGATATGATCCTAATAAAGCTGCCCCCAGCCCCAATATTCTAACTTCACTATAGTCCCAGTCCTACTGAAGAGCAGGGCCACTGTACCTACCTAGACCTGACCCCCATCCCTGCCAATATCCTAACTTCTTCATATATGCCTCACTGCTCACTAGAATAACAGGTGTATCCCTGAACACTTTTCTGTGTTCCCACAGAAACAGGAGGTATGTCCATGTGATGGGAACCCAGCTACTTCCTCTACCTAGGCACTGCCCCCAGACCCATTCCCACAAAAACAGGTATGTTCTTGTATTCAACCACAATCACATCATCCATTTAGCCCAAGATAGGACCACAATACCTAACTATCCATCTTGACCAGACAGGATTACAATAGCTAGCCAACTGGGCAGCATGACCAGAATGTTTAACCACCAGACCATAGATGGGACCCCTCCTCCATTACCTAATCCCTTAGCAAACCCCTCCTGCCTTTTTAATATTCATTATTTCTGTTACATAATTGCATCTTTACCCTATAAAAATCCATCTTGCTTTCTCTGAAGTTGCAGATTTCTCTTGGAACTTAGCCCACTTCATGAGAGGTGTCAATCTCAACAAATGCCTACTATACTTGGATTAGATTCTGAATTCTTTGAGATGGTTCTACCACAACACATTATGAAACCCTGCAACAGTTTTTGGGTAGATAGAGCCCCCATCCCAACAGGCCAAATGAGGTTCATTTTTTGATTAAAATATTCTTTTCTATTTTGTACAAAAAATTGTAGGATCAATCTAGTACAAAAAATTTCAAAAGAGGACATTTACTCCAACCACCTCATTTTAAAAGAGCAAACTGTGTCCCAGGAAGGTTTATTTAGTAGACTTGAGGTCACACAGGTTGCGTCATAAGGACCAAAAGTAAAATTGGAATCTATATCCTCTGACTCCAGAGCTACTGCTGTTTCTATTGTATCATGTTATTTTAAAAAATAAATTGTTGAAAGTCAGATGTGGCCAAGAGTCTAAATATTAACTGGCATTATTGCAAGGACTAATGTGAGAAAAAAATTCCAAATAATTAGAGTGATCCAAAATTGGAAAGGGCTGCCTCAAGGTGTCTCCTGTTTGTGCTGCAAGAAAGATCACCAGTAAGATGCATTATCAAGAAATTCTTGTTCAGGTTTGAATTGGACTAGGCGGTCCCTGAGGTCCTTTCTAATTCTGAGTCGGTGTATGAATGTTCTGTTTTGAAATGATTTGGCATCATATAAAGAACACTGGATTTTGAATCAAACTGTACCTGTAGCACTTACTATCTGGGTGACCATGGGCAAATCGCTTCACCTTGTTGGGCCTCAGTTTCCTCATTTGGTCTAGATGGCCTTTGAGATCCCTTTTGGTCTAGAGCTATGATCTAGTGACAAGGTAACCTCTGGGGTCTCTGATCCTATGACCCCCTGCTCTGCTATGTGACCTTATGAAGTTCCATTGGGGGGACGAGAGGATGGGGTAGTTTTGTCTTATTTCCTAAAATGAAAAGATTAGGCAAGATGATCTCTAAAGTTCTTTCTGGCTCTGAGTCCCATGACCTTTCAACTTACTTTCTGTATCAGAAAAGTTTTTCTTCCTTTATTTAAAAAAAGCCTTCTCTTGGATGGCTAGGTGGCACAGTGAATAGAGCACCGGCCCTAGAGTCAGGAGGACCTGAGTTCAAATCCGGCCTCAGACACTTCACAAAAACTAGCCGTGTGACCTTGGGCAAGTCTCTTAACCCCAACTGCCCTCCAAAAAAAACAAACAAAAAATTTAAAAAGCCTTCTCCTGCTGAGTTATTACACAAAATTGTTTCTCCTTATAATATACATATACACATATATAGAGCTCACTGAACAAAAAGAATGATCAATTTTTAAAAGGAGAAAAAGAGAAAGTCCTAGTCAAATTCCTTCAGAACAAAATGGACACTGAAACAAAAACATTTCAAGAGTCAAAATGAAAATCATAGGCTCATAGATTTAGATCTGGAAGGGACCTTTGAGTCATCTAGTACAAAGCACTCACTTTAAGACCCAGAGAGATGAAAGGATTAACCACAGTTTACACTAAGTGACAGAATGGGTTTTTTAATTCAAGCCCTCTGACTCCTGAAACTTGATATGATATTTTATTGTTTAATGTTGTGTTATGCTTAATGGGGAATAGACACTGCTCCTTTCCCCCAACATCTTGTGTCTGTCCTTCTGTTTCGGTTTCTTGAGGAGCTCTAAGCAACCCTCTAAACTTCAATTAATTACTCTGAGTCTAGACTTTCATGTTCCAATTCCTTGCTGTATCATCCTTATTTCTGCAGGTAAATGCTACTTTACTTATAAAGTGGCAATTTGTGATTCTTAAATAACAGTGTATCTCAGGCAAATCTTAGGAAAAACTTTTATGAACCTTGAGAATACTTAGTAGCACCATTTTGTGACAAATCATCTCTCTGTGCCTCATCTATCAAATGGGGGGGAAGGACCAAATCTTGAAAGGTCCTTTCAAGCTCTGAAACTATGAATAAGAACTTCCTCTTTCCTTAATGTCAAGAAAAGCAAGAAGAGGAAAAGGTAGGCCAGAGAAAACAGGAAGGGGTCAAGAAGGCTGATATACTGGTGTCTACTACTGCCTGTTTTCCTTTCTTTCTCATCAGCTTTTCCCCACCGAAGATTTGCCTTAGATACACTTATTTAAGAGTCACAAATTGCCACTTTATGAGTAAAGTAACATATTTACCTCCCCTGAGGGTATACCTCATCAGTGTGTCCATATTCCTAACAACACATTAGCATTAACATTCATCCTCCTTTGAAGTATTTAAATACTGTTACAAGCATTTCAAAAATCAAGTAATGTTGTAGAACCCAGAGATCCCAAAGAAATGCACAAATGACTAAGGGAATTTTATCTTCTAATCTGTTGCTATTTTCTGTGTGTGTGTGTGTGTGTGTGTGTGTGTGTGTGTGTGTGTGCTTCATATATTTACACACACTTTGTGTTTGTATTTTATCCCTCCTCAGTAAATTCCGTGCAGGAATGGGCTGTCTCCCAGCTACATTTGGTATCACCTCATCATCCTTATGCTCTGGGAAAGTAGACACTTCAATAAATGTTAGATGAATTGAATTGATCCTAGCAAGCCTTCTATTTCTACCTAACCTAATCTTTTACTGTTCCGTTCACAGATTTAAGTTCAACCTGGATATCACATTAAAAAAAGTGTAATAGTTTAAGGTTATCAGATCAAACCACTAGTGTTATTGAAAGTCTTCAATCAGAGCTATTAACTAGGAATTTTTGCACTTAAGCCACAATAATCATGTTTTTTTAATGGGGTAGAGTGTGGAGAGAAACCTCAAGCCACTGGCACAAAGATTTGGGGAGAGCTTCAACCCCCAGGGATCTAATATCTTCCAGTACAATGCAGCAAACACTTATCAGACACACAATGTGTGCCAGGAATTGGGCTACCCTCTGGGGATAAAAATATAAAACAAATCACCTCTTCCCTCAAGGAGCTCGAATTCTACTACAGGGAGACACATAAGTATCTAATTATTTTATGAGGGAAACAACACTAAAAACTAGAGGAATCAAGAAAGGCTTCCTGTAGAAGGTGAAATATAAGTTGAGCCTTAAAGGAAACTAAAGATTATAAGGGGCAGAAGTAAGAGGGCAGTGCATCCCAGGCATAGGAAACAGCTGGAATGCCAAGTTCAGAGAAGATTAATAGACTAGTTTAGGGCATGTAAAAAGTATATGAAGACAAGTAAAATGCACTATTAAATGTAAACCAGACTGTGATAATGAAAGCCTTGAAGGGCTATGCTAAGGAGTTTGTATTTTATTGTACAGACAACAGAAGTCACTGAAGCTTCTCAGGAGGAAGAATTAAAGGCAAGACATAGTTAGGAATATTATCTTGGCAGCTTTGTGGAAGATGGGTTTGAGAGGGGAGAAGCTGGAAGAAGAGAGTCCAATGAGGAAGCTTTCATAATAGTATAGGCAAGAAGTGATAAGAACCTCAAACAGGGTGGACTGGAGTGAGTGGGAAGGATGTAAGAAATGTTGAAGGCAGAATCAACAAGACACAGCAACTGACTATATATGAAGGATAAGGAAAAAGGGAAAAGTGGAGGATGATGCTGAGCTCGTGGATCTAAGTTACCAGAGGTGTACTCAAAAGAAAGATGGACGTTTGTTAGAGGGGCAAGTTTAGGCTGGAAGATAAGGAGCTCAAATTTTGATCATGCTGAATCTGAGATGTTATAGGATACTGAGGTGGAGATGACAGAGGGAGGCAGTAAATGGGAACACAGGAGAGAAAGTATGGCTGGATATATTGATCTGGAAGTCATCTGCAGAGATAATAATTGAACTAATGGGAGCAGATTATCAAGTGATAGGGTACAGAGAGAGAAAAGATGGGGGTCCAGGACAGATGGACCATTGGTTATATTTATTCTTAGAGAGAGAATTGTGAATGATGACCCTGCAATGAAGACCGAGAAGGAATGGGCAGTCAGGTAAAGGAAGAAACAGGACAAAGTAGTATCCCAAAAGTTGAGGTGGAGAGAACATCCAGAAAAATGGGTGGTAAACAGTATCAAAAACTGAAAAGGAAGTTCAGAAAAGGCTGAGGACTGAGAGAAGTTTATTGGACTTAGTAATTAACAGATCAGTGGTCATCTTGGAGAATATACTACAATCGTGTGATTTTTGAAGCCACACTGCAAAGGATTAGTGGGAGGTGAAAAAGTGGAGGCAATGAATACAGACAGTTTTTACTAGGAGTCTTGTTATGAAATAGAAAAGAGCTATAAATAATAGCTTACTATTTTAACTAATTATCTTTGCTAACTAGGTTTAATCAGGAAATATATGGTTGGTTCAGAAGCCCTAGTGTTGTAGGGGACAGATGAGTTAATTTCCACACTACCACAATGCTAGCCAAAACTGCTACAAGTAAGAAAGTTATAGACCAGGGGTAAGTTTGGATTAACTTTGATGCCAAGTAGACCGATCTAGAACCAAGCTCTGGGCAACTCTGAGCCAGAGGAGTATAAAAGTTGCTTTTAGGATCTGGACCTCATGAAATCCCATGCAACCTTCTTACCAGGAGTTTTTTATCTTCCTAAAGTACTTTTTAACTACCTCCATCTTCTGAGAGTTTTTACATAAGATTTTAGGAAAAGGGCTGTTTGTTTGAACCTGTGGGTTCTGAGGGACAGTCATCTGGACACCAAGGTAAGTGGCACTGAAGGGGTGTTTGAATGGATACCCTTGTCCAACTACTTGAATCTCCCCTAGATCACTATTATTCCTGTTTTCAGGCAGGCATGATCCTGGTCAATCATCTTCCCTTCTTCATTAAGAGGGTGGTGGCAAAATTCCAGAACCCTCTACCAGCTGTTGAAGGTGCTAGGAGGGTATCTTACCTTTAAACACGTACAGGGGCGCATGCTGAATGAACAGTTTTACCCCGACCATAAGTACTAGGGTGGGCTGGGGGATAACAGCAGAAAGGTACACTGTTAGACACATGTAGCTTTCTCCTACTGCTGGCACCCTCCTACCCCCACCCCAAGGCATTTCTCAATGTCTATGGGATTATTTAGGAACTTAAAATTTAGGCGCCATGGGGAAAAGTCCAATCTTCCCCACTCTCATTACAGCTCTATCTCTAAATCCATGAAGAAAAACTAATTGTAGCCTTGAAAAAATGTTACACACTTAAAGTTTGTGCAAAGAGGCTCTTGAACAATTTTAACATGAGTCTTGTTCAAAACAGCTTAGATTCCAGTGCTTTAAATATAAAACTAATCTAGAAAAATCATCACTTTAAAACAGAAAGTAATTCTTTTTCTTCTACTTTCCCATCTTAGAATGAAAATCAGAAAAGTAGATTTTTTCCAATCTAAGAAAAACAAACAATTTCTTTTCCTTATTTTTCTCTTCTCTCATTTTTCCTTCCCTTTAATTCTCTAAACTCTCTGGTATATACCAGAATACATATGTGCCTTATTTCTCCCCAATGCCACATCAATAATCCCTTAGTTATTATGCCCATTACTATTAATAGTAGAAAATCTTAAGTATATATAATATATGTGATTATATTTTATATACATCATATAATAATATATATAAACACACATACACACACACATATATAGCATGCCACTACTTGGTCAGGTACAACTCCTACATGCTAGATTTCTTTTCAGGCATGTATATATTTTCTCTCTCCATCTAGAGCCTAAGTCCTATTTCTTTGTATGCTCAAAAGTACCTGGCATGATGCCTTGCACAAAATTAATATTTACTGATGAATTTCATAATTTTCCCCACCATTATCAATGGCATTAATAACACTGCTCCTGTACTGTCCCACCAAAGTTTTATATATATATATACATATATATATGTGTGTATATATGTACATGTATAAATCTATTCACATATTAATGTAATATAATATTTACCTATGTATATATATCTCTGCATGTAGTCTTGCTACTGTCAAACATAGAGAATAATTTGTACTAAGCTAACAAAGTACTAGCAAGATAGGAGTTTTTAGGGTCTAATTTAAACAAAGGGAGAAAAAAAATTCATAATTAACATATTAGTTATCATATTCAGGTGTGTCCTTAAGGCTTTAAAACATCTGTTTTCTTAAATGGACTGAAGATTCTACTTGCCCTTCAAAAATAACTCAGCCCATTTAACTTATTTATTTGCTTAGTAAACTTTTTTTCCTGTAGACTGCAAAGGTAAACTTCGGCCCAGCTTGGTTCCAATGATCACAAATTCTAACTGTCAAGTATGAATTGTGCCCTTGATTCATCTCTGTGGGTTCCATGAATAAGAATGACTGGCATGTTTTTGAACTAGGTCTCATTATTGTTGGGAGGTTAAGTTCTTACACAATCTGAAACTACAGACCTGGAATTTTTCTTTCGGAATGTTCCTTCGTGCTCCTTTTGCTAAAACTAAAGCTTCTTCCACTCTCCGACTTGCAAGGAGATCCTGAATTTGTCTTTCAAGGGGTAATGGAACCAAGATATATACTCCTTTACTGGTGGCTACGATCACTCTTCCTGTGCAGAAATATAAGGTTGTTGTATAAGAACGTAAACATCATATTTTACATAATTTTTTACAAATCAGGTTTTTGATAAATGGTGCATTTCCAACAACTTTTAATTCAATCCAAATACTTACTAAACTTATACCTTGTGCAAAGCACTGAGTTAAATCCAGGAGAGAGAGAGAGAAAGACATGATGATCCTGCCCTCTTCATTCAGGGATATGATTTGTCTAATATAAATCTGTAATTTTAAAACACCTAAAAACACTCCATTCTGCTTTTAGTTCAATTAAACTTTGATAATCTTACCATAATTAATGAGTGATTAACTTAGTCCAATATGATTTTCCCTACCCAGGACCATTATACTGTTTATGTACTGCCTGTACCATTTACCAAGACAATAATACCTCACATTATGTCATTAACTTTTGCAAAGCAGTTTACGTACATGATCTCATCCAGGTTTCAATAGCCATAGGTACAAGTTTTATGATCCATATTTTACACAAGTGGGAGAAATTGTTTCAGAAAGGTTGAGTTGCTTATTGTCACAGCATCAGAGGCAGGATTCTATGTCAGTTCTCTGACTTCAGGTCAAACTCTCTCTGTTCTTTCTAGTACAGCATGCCATTACTTGGCCATGTACAACTCCTACAAGCTAATTCTCTTTTCAGGAGTACGTGTATACACACACACACACACACACACATCCATACACATACACATATTTCTCTGTCCATCTAGATCCTAAGCCCTTGTGTTACATTTATTTGTATCCTCAAAAGCACCTAGCACGATGCCTTGCACAAAAAAATTTATTATAATTTTTCCCAACATCTCAATGACATTAATAACACTACTCCTCCACCCTCTCCCCAACTTCCACCTCCCATGAAGCTGAATACATTGTTTGCTATGTATTCATATTTCAAATTCAATATTTCAAAAGATCTATGATTTCATTAATAGAGGCAAAACTCCTCCATGCTTTAGTTCAGAGTTTCATAAATTGTCGCCCTCAAAAATACCAAGTCGTTTATCTGGCGACAAACCTTTTAGTGCTGAGTCTAAGAGTCAGCTAGGCAGGACCTGCCAAAGCTTGTGCTCCTGTGACACAGTATTCCACTACCAAAGGTTAACCATAACATAAGGAGGCATCATATTCAAGACTTTAGGGGAGGATATAATCCTGAGACACTGAACTTTAAAATGCTGTTCTTCCCCTCCCCCCTTTTTAACCAGAAGTTGCCTCTAAATTTAGAGTAAATACATGATCTAGAACAAGGGCTCTTATCACTCAATTAAAGAGTGCTATTGGTAAAACTACAATGGTCCATCACTTAGAAATCGATTCTTTTTTAAATTAAAAAAGAAACAAAAAGGACCTTTGGAGAGTCAGAACATGTTCTACTGAGTTGATTGTTCAAAAAACTAGAGTACAACATTTAGAACAAAAGTACTGCACAGAGCATTTTATACATATCCTTCTCTCTGAAAAGCTATAAAATCTTTACACTGCTATCTTTTTTTCAAAAATCCTGAACTAATTAGGCAGGTGAACAAAATCCTTCTCATGTTACTAATGGGGAAATTGAAACACAGAGTGATCTAAGGCTTCACCTATAGATTGTAAGCAGTGCAGGCAGGATCATTATCTAGTTCTAGCTGCTACTACCAAGAGCTTTCAAATATACTCTGTTGACTCTTGGAAAAGGTCTATAAGAGAGTACTGTTCACCACCTCCCTTTTTATATGAAGAGAAACGTAAAGCTTGCATTGCTAAATGAAAGATAATTTATGACACCATTCAAAAATATTAGATTTTTTTTAATAGTAGTTGCTAATTATTTGTTAATACCTTCAAAATCCTGTAAAATGTGCCCTTCCTTAAAAGGCAGTGTCTGTTTTTGCTGTTGATCCAACATGCTATGCACTGTAATGAATTCATCATCTAGAGCTATTACATATGGAAAGCAAATGGCTGCACCAATCACATTCTCTGACCAATGCACAGGGGCGCGCTGGGATATCCCATCTACTGTGGCAAACATGCCTATAAAAAAAAAAGAGATAAAATTAACTGGTACAAAGATCAATACTTTTAGTGCTGTTTTTATACAGATGTGTTTGACTACACAATACATTTATTGTTCAGTTTTTGGGAAGTAGGCTAGACTGAAAGAAAGGAGGGAAGGTGAACAGTCCAAGGAATTATAAAGCTTAATTTTGTGAAGGGATTATGTATACCTTTTCCTCAAGATCTACATTCTAGATTCACTTCTGAGAAGGAGTGCTTGTGACTAAAAGCAGGGAAGGTGTTTTTATCCAATTTAAGTAGATTTATTCTTTCAAATGTTAAAGCTTGATTTGTCCCAAATACTTTTTTAACTATGCATATAGTTTGCTCCTAAGGCTTTAGGTTTTCTTAACTCTACATATTATTCTCTCTCAACTCTTCTTTTTCAGCATTGTGTACAAGCTATAACTAATTTCCTTATCACACATTGTCCAAAACTGAGATGATCATTCTCTTGAAACCTGCTCCTCCTTCTGATTTGTCAGTGGTGCCCCAGTTCACCCGATGTTTCATATTGTACATTATTAGTCTTCCCTTGCCCTAATTGACTGGATGACCACTTTGTGTCAGTCCCACTTCTCTGGTCTCTCTCCCATCCACTGCTTCCTTTCTATAGCCATTGCCACTACTCTAATACAGACCTTCATTACTACCCTCCTGGTCTTCTGCAACAGTATCTTAACTAGTCTTTGATTCGTCCCTTCTCTTCTGCACTCCACATCACTCTTCACATTAAAGCCCCAAACTGGCTTCCTTCTGCACAGAGCTGGTCAGGTATCTATGTTGCTTCACTCATCCTTTGTCTCCTGAGAACAGATGTCCATACAAGGCCTTCTACAATCTGTTGCTACTCTATTTTTTCAGATGCTACTTCATTAACTCCCCGAGTTATACTTTAGGACCCAATCAAAGAGAACTGTGTGCCCTGAACCTTCCTTGGACTTTCCAACCTGGATGCCTTTGGCTCTGGTAATTTCTTATACCTGACACATCCTCCCTCCTCTGTCATTTAATTCTGATCTATCTTTTAAAGTCCAACTCAAATGCCACCTCTTCCAGGAAACTACTCTGATCTCTCCAGTTTGTAATTCATGTGACCCATTTCAGATCTTACTTAACACTTTGTTTTCCAGCTACCACCTTCTATTTTGCATGATAATTATCCGTGCATCTGTTCTGCCTGGCCTGATATCCTAGAAACTTCCCAAAAGCAGGAACTATATTTGACCTGTACACAAAAGCTTAATACATATAGAATAAATTCTGAGTTAATGAAACAGACATGTGGGGAAAGCAGAACGAAACAAAAGCAATCTAGGAGTAGAACTTTCACCCAAATGTCAGGCAAAGCAAAAAATGGTGAGGAAATAGAGTCAAATCTGTGTTTGGTTCTCCTTTAGGTCAGCTACAGCGGCCTCCCACCATGGTCAGACTGTTGTGCAGAGCACATTCTCAGGATAAACACAGAAAGCTAATAGTATAGTAATCTTCCTCAGCTGATACCAGCTTCTGCGCAGGGAATGAGAGGGTGGAAGTCAGAGGTCAAAAACAAAGCCTGTAGGAAGACAAAAGGAAAAGTGCACCAAGCTTTTGCCAGACTAAAAGAATCACTTTACTGTCTGTACTGAGAGAGGACTGCTGAACTAGCTGCTTATTTGGGAATCACAGAGATTGACTATTGAAAGAAAAAGATCTCTCTCGGAAGCAAGACTGCCTCCTCAAGTATCAACAAAGAAAAAGGTTAGGTTGAGAAAGTACCAATGTGATACAGCTAAGAAAAAAGAGTAATGTTAGATCCACAACAGTATGGAGCAAAAAGGAAAATTATGTGACTTGGGAAAAGAGTTAAGAAAAGTTTTGCCTGAGACAGACAGGAAATCAAAACAAGTGACCAAATGGGGAGGCAGTGACAATAAAAGATAGCAATAATAAATTACTCCCATTGGCATAATGATCTGGAGTTTGTGAAGCATTTCCCCCACAAAATCCTATAAGTTAAAATGTTATTACCCTATTTTATATATGACTCAGCAATTACTTGGCTTGCTTAGGGTTCCACAACCAATAAGTAACAGAACCAGGATACAGTAAATGGTACTATTAAAAATGTTTCTATGGGCATATTAGGAATTGATTTATTGCTGGGAGGGGGGAGGGAGGGGGAAGGAAGGGGGTGGGAGAAAGTAGTGATGGAGTGACCTATGATTTCGTATATATAGCAAATACTGATGGTGGAAATTCATTCTACCTCTATAATTTAGTCTTAGAGAGTTGTGTGGAATGCTGGGAGGTTCAGTGCTCTGTCTATGATCATACAACTAGTAAGTGTCCAAGGTGGGACCTGTCTTCTTGACTCCAAGGCCAGTTGATGTACACTACATTGTCTCTCACTAATTTCAACAATTAGTTTATGAAAAGAGAAGCTATATGGTGACAATGCTGTGTTTTGATAAGGTATTCACCTCTGCAAATATAAAAGGATCTCAACCCAGTCACTTCCTGACATGCCCACAATAACATAAAGAACTTTAGTTGATTTTCTTGTCCAGGAAGAAATATGGGCTATATGGTTCGAGGGAGAATAAGTGAGTATAACAATCTGCAAATGCACTTGAAAAAATTAGTTATTTTTAAAGAAAAATTATGCATATATATATATATAAATTAAAAATTACAATTACTAAAATTAAGGCAGAGGATTCATAATGGCAGAGCTGGAGATTGGGCTAAAGTTTTGTTGACTTTTTTGCTTAAAAACAAAGAAGAAACCTTAGTATATTATGTCCCAGTACTGGAACCTTACTCTCATCTGGGTTGAAGAGAAACAATGTATATATCTGAAGAAGTTTAGTAGTCTTCTGAACTAGAGAGGTGAGAAAATTAGGGGATAGGGTGGGAGAGGGACTTTTAGAAGGGTATATAGATTAAGATTAAGAGGGTGAGTAAATAGATAATAGATAAGGGAGGGACTTTTAAAAGGAAGAGTAAAAAATGAGGAATAAAAGGGTAAGGGGAGAAGATAAGGTAAGGGGGATAAGGGTGAAAAGAGGCTGAGAAGGAAAATAGTGAATAAAAATAACTGGACAGGGGCAGCCAGGTAGCACAGAGAGTAAGAGCACTGGCCCCAGAGTCAGGATGACCTGGGATCGAATACAGGCTCAGATACTTAGCACCACATCCAGAAATAACTGGCCATTATTATATAACTTGAGCAAGTTACTTAACCCCAATTGCTTAAAAAAAAAATAACTGGACATAGACCCTTACACCATTTACTAAGATAAGGTCAAAATGGATACATGACCTATAAAGAGTTTACAAGAAAATTAAAAGAACACAAAACATATTTACTTATCACACTTATGGATAGGCAAACAAGTTATGGATAAACAAGAGACAGGGAGCAAAGTTAAATGTAAAATAGATAATTTCAATTACATGACAGTTTTTGTACAAATAAAACAAATGTAGCCAAGATCATAAGGAAAGCAGAAAATTGGGGGGAACATTTAATAGATACAAGTCTCATATTGAAAATATATAAAGCTAGGCAGCACAGTGAATAGAGTACTGGCCCTGAGTTCAAATCTGGCCTCAGACACTTGACACACTTACTAGTTGTGTGGCCTTGAGCAAGTCACTTGACCCCAATTGCCCTGCCTTCCCCCCTCAAAAAAAATTATATATATATATAAAGAACTTTGTTAAATCTATAAGAAAACAAGTCACTGCCCAATTGATAAATGGTCAAAGATGAAAACAGGCAGTTTTCCAATGAAAAAATTAAAACAATTTATAGTCATATTAAAAAATTCTCTATATCATTACTGATTAGAGAAACACAAATTAAACAACTTTGAGATATTATTTTACACCTACCAGACTGGCTAAAACTATTTAATGGGAAAGTGACAAATGCTGAAGGGGATGTGGAAAAACCTGGACACTAATTCATTGTTGGTGGAATTGTGAAATGACCTGATTTTGGAAAACAATTTGGAATTATGAACAAAGAGTTATTAAACTACCTATACCCTTTGACCCAGCAATATCACTGCTTGGTCTATTTCCAAAGATGATTAGGGAAAAAGGAAAAGAACCTATATTTTCTAAAATGTTTATACCTTTTCTCTTTGTGGTGGCAAAGAACTGCCCTTCAAGTGGGAAGTAGCTGGACAAATTGTGGTGTCTATGGTTGTGATAAAATACTACTGTGCTATAAGAAATGAACTCAATGATTATAGAAAAACACAGGTCTTACATGAAATAACCAAGAGTGAAATGAGTATAACAAAAGGACATTGTATACAGAAACAACAATATTTTTTTTCTTTTTTTTTTTTGCCGTATGGAGGGCAATTGGAGTTAAGTAACTTGCCCAAGGTTACATGGCTAGTTTTTTGTGTGGGTGTTAAGTGTCTGAGACCGGAACTCAGGTCCTCCTGACTCTAGGCCGACGCTTTACTCACTGCACCACCTAGCCGCCTCCCAGAAACAACAATATTAGGTTGGGTTTTTTGGTTTGTTTGTTTTTTTGGAGAGAGGAAGGCAAGGCAATTGGTGTTAAATGACTTGCCCAAGGTCACACAACTAGTTAAGTGTCAAGTGTCTGAGGTCAAATTTGAACTCAGGTCTTCCTGACTTCAGGGCCAGTGCTCTATTCACTGTACCACCTAGCTGCCCCTGCAATATTGTTTTAAGAACAAATTTGAACAAATAAGTTATTTTGAATATTATAAATACCCAAATTAATTATAAAGGACATATGAATAAAGATGCTATCTGCATCCAGAGAAAAAATACATATGTAGAATAATTTTATATACATATACCTATTTGTGTCTAATGGTAACCATCTCTAGGATGGGGAGGAAGGGAAGTTTAAAAAATTACATGGTAACATTGTTGTATATTTGAAAGGAATAGCAAGTTATGCATAGTTAATTTGAAGTTTCATGTGCAATCAATCATCTTCTTTTATTGTACTATGTTACGGAAATGTTTGTTTTATTCCATAGATATAAAAAAAATTTTTTTTTTAAGGAAGATATATTGACTGTTTCATGCTCTGCATTTTTCATTTCGTGAAAAATGTTTTTGTCACATAGGCTTGACAGCAAGTTGCTGCTCAAAACCCCAGGAATGGTGAAATAGGCTTTGGATATCCCCATTCACACTTCTCTCTATCACTACTATTTCCCTTAACACAAACATTCTAATTTCAAGTCTACCAGTATTTGTGCAAGGAACTGTATGAGGAGGCAAAGAGATCCTGTGCAAGGCACTTGGGACAGAAGGCCAAATTGTAAAAGAGGTACTGCTCTCAAGGAACTGACATTTTATTTGGGGTTGGGCTTTACAAATTTAATAGATTAATTTGAGGACAGAGAGTATACTAACAACTAAGAAAATCAGAGACGATTTCTAATAAATAGGAGATAGCACCTGAACTGTACGTACCTTCAATGAAGCTCAAGTCACTAAGAGGCAGAGATGGAAGTTGTGCATGCCAGGTATGTGGGACAGCCTGAGAAAAGGCAAACAGGCAGGAGATAGACTGCCAACTTTGGAAGCTTAAGAATTATTTTTTATTTTATTCAATTAAAATTAATTCAGCATTAAGATAATTTTAGAATGAGTGATGCAGTCATTAATTCTAATCCCAATCATTTTTCTTAAATTCAGGTCTAGCTACATCAGTCCCCTACTCAAATATACTCCAGGGGTCCCTTAAGAAAAAAGAAGAAGAAAGCCAGTGGCCAGTCTGGCTGTTGAGAAAAAAAAAGTTCAGTACTGGCTGACCTTGCTATTCAAATAAAGCCAACAATATTAGCTGTTTTCAACACTGAGGGCAAACTCACTTTCACTAAATTAAGTTTTATAGCAGATTTTTTTAGCTTGGGGGGTCTCTGAACTTATTTAAAAAAAATTTAGATTACTCTTATTTCAAGATCATTGATTTCCTTTGGGATCCTTTGTATTTTATTTTACGCATTTGCAAACATTATTGTGAGGTCATAGGTTTCACCAGACTGCCAAAAAGTCAAGAAGCTCTGTGCTATCTTTAGAAACATGGCAAGGATATGTAAAAAGAGGAAATCACACATAAACACACTCCTGTCCTTTTTGAAAATAAACTAGCTACTAAAAACTTAGGGGAAAAGTTGCTAGAAAAGAAACAGAAAGCATGTACCTGGAATTGAAGTTTCAGTTTTTTAAAGCAGGCTTTAAGGAGAAACCTAGGCTTTTATTACCATTTTGATAACGAAATGATTTCCTTAGAGATACGAATCTTTCATGTTAACAAAAGCTAAAACTAATTTTCTTAAAACCAATCTCATTGCAAAGTGTTACAACCCTCCTTAATAATAAGAGAAGAAATTGCCAATTTTGTCAATGAAGATTCATGCTGACAGAATTCTGACACTTTCTTTTCAAAAGAAAACAGTGGCACCACTCCTACATTTCAGCAATGGTTAACAAAAATAAAAGAAAACAAAACAGGCAGGTATAGGAAGTGAGGGTTTCTGAAAATGCCATCAGATTTTCTTACCTAGCCCTCCAGGCCCAGCCAACAGAAATTCTTGCCTCCCTATCCTCTTCACAATTGGCTGTCTCTCTTCACTGCAATATGGGAACAGATCCTGGGAGGCGCCTGTGTTATAATTCAATATGATATACTGTGTAGTGAGTGCCAAGCATAAAAAGTGGCCATCCACAGCCACAGCAAATGGTTGCTCTGGGGTTGACACTTCTTTTACAATTTGGACTCGGTCTTCGTAGACCATAAACATCTGAATGGTCCTACGTTTGACTGAAATGATGCAAACCTCCACACAAAAGGGGTCCCCACTCACAGGGTTCTCATTTAAAGCAAAAGTCACTGCCCCTTTTATTCGAGCACCTGAAGGGATGGGTTCGAGGTTCATCATGTTAACCAATGCAATAGTATTGTCACAAAGCACCAGGAGCCTATTGAGGGCTGATGCTGCTTTCAATTCATTCACTGGCTTCTTGAAACCCAGATATTTGTGCCGCTGTTTCATGGCAGAGAAAGTGACCTTTCCAGCTGGTGACATATTTTCCTCCAATAGGAAGTGGTAGATGAAACATTCATTGGTACCAACGTAAAGGTTCTTTCCACAGCACTCAATGCATTCAATATTGATGTGATCTTTGTCGCCCATCAGGAGCTCCCGCTCAATGGCGGAGACCAGTCTGAAAGCCTTGATGTTCATCATTTCTCTCAAATGATCTACTGGAAAAGAATGAAGACAAGCATTTTAATTTGCAGTAGCAAAGAGTCAAATAAAAATGTTTTAGACCAAGCTATAAACAGTCTCATATATCAGTGGAACAGACTAAATATAAAAAAAGCAGCAGAAAAAAACCAACTCAGTGTTGAATAAATCTGAGAGTACAAATTACTTTGGGGAGAATTCCTCATTTGACAAGAAGTGATCAGAAAAGTGATTGGAAACAACCTGGCAGAAGTTAGGTTTTGAACAACATTTTACACCATATACCACAACAAGATCAAAATCTGGATTATTAAAGGTTACAAGGTTAAAAGAAAAATTAGAAAGGAAATAGTTCAGATAACTTTCACAGGCATGGATTAGGGGAGAGGTTATTATCATAATCTAGGTAAACAGACATAAGGGTTGGAGACAGGGTGGTTGCAATGTGAATGGGGAAAGGGATGGATATTAGCAATATTGTCCAAGATAGAAACAATAGGACCTGACAAATGAATAGACATGTGGGGGTGAAAGAGAAAAAAGAATCAAAGAAGAATCAAAGATTCTGAGGTCAGTGGGATTTAGAGCTGGAAGAGAGCTTTGATGTCATTTAAATTCTACCTAACAATTTAAGTGACCTCCCCAAGGTCACACACACTAAGTAGCAAAGTTGGCATTTTAATCTAGGTCCTGACTAAATCCCATGTTTTTCTCACTACTTTTGAGTCTGTGAGACTTAAAAGAGAAGCAAAGAAATTAGGGGGACGATCAAGTGCTTTTGTGGAGGAGGAGTCTTAGGGGATGATAAGTTCAATTTTGGTGCATGTTGAGTTTGAGAAATCTAGGTGAAGATGTCTGAGAGATTGCAATGAGAAACTGGAACTCTTGGGGGATGTTACAGGTGATGGTAAAGATGTGGAAGACACATAAATAAAGGTAATAACTGAAACTATAGGAATAGATAAGGTTATCAGGAGAGAAAATGTTGAAAGGAAGGGAAAAAGGACCAAGGACAGAATCTTGGAGGCTGCCTCACTGCCAGTTAGCATGAGACCATGGGTTCTATTAATAAATATAAAATCAGAGAACTGGAGTTGGCTGAGACCTCAGAGGGAACCTAGGCACAGAACCTTAAGATCATAGATCTAGGGCCAGAAAGGACTGCGGAGGTCATCTAGTACTATATCCTTCTTTTATAGATGAAGAAAAATGAGGCCCAAAAAGTTTAAGTGACTTGCCTGAGATCACCGTAGGCAGTTAATGGCGTAGCTGAAATTCAAACTCAGACCTTACAACACCAAAAACATATCAAACAGCCATGCTGAATAAAAACCCTAGGCTATCCCTTGCCTCCTATTCTCCCTATTACTGTAGAGGACAATACCATTCTCCCACTCCTTTAGGATTGAAATGCGAATGTCATTGTTGACTCCTCATTATCTTACCCCCATATCCAATCTACTGCCAAGACCTGTTCATTTCACTTTTGCAACCTCTTCCTAATAAGGCCTCTTCTCTCCTCTAATATTGCCACCACTCTGGTGTAGGCCCTCCTCACCTCAGACCTGGGGCACCAAAGCCTGCCGGGGGGTCGGCCTACCTCAGATCTCTCCCCACTCCAATCCATCCTCCTTTCAGGCACTAGTGATTTCCTAAAGAGCAGGTTCAACAACGTCGCTCCTCTTTGTCATTAGATTCCGGTGGCTGCCTATTGCCTCCAAGGTCAAATCCAGAATCCTTTACTTGGTGCTCAAAACCCTTCATAACTTAGCCCCCTCCTGCCTTCCCAGTCTTCTTACACCTTGCACTCTCCAATCTACTGACACTGGCTTCCCTGCTGCTCCACAAACAAGATGCTTTCAACTCTGGGCATTTTCTCTGGCTCTCTCCTTTGTCTGGAATGTTCTTCCTCCTTAGCTCTGCCTACTGCCTTCTCAAGTTTCCTTTAAATCCCAACTAAAATCTCACCTTCTTACAGGAAACCTTTCCCAACCTCTCTCAATTTTGGTGACTTTTCCTCTCTTGTCTACTTAGCCTGTATTTAGCTCATTTGTACACATTTGGTTGCTTCTTGTCTCCTCCATTATACTGTGAACTCCTTGAAGCCAGAGACTGTCTTTTGCCTGTTTTTGTATCCCCTTAGCACAGTGCCTGGAACATAGTAAATGTTTATTGACTAACTACTTGGAATTCTTTGTCTTTAATGAAAACAAAAACAGATCACTGTTGAGCTCTCTATACTAACACAAAAGCTAAATACTTAAGTTTGTGATCAATTGCCCCATTAAAAAGGAACTAAAAATAAGGAACCACAGTTTATATTTCTATTAAGCTTTTAACAATTACTGACAATCCTGTAACTTTAGTTGCTACGTGAAATGGACCACTGAGCTTGGAACACGTATCTTGCTCAGCTATTCTGAGCAGATTTCTGAAACCTTGATCAATATGGGGCAGTGTGGTGGATTCTTTATGAATTAATTACCTACCTTTAAAACCTATACTAATACTTTAATAATTACTAAATGAATATACAAGTGCCTCAAAGGTTTAAGTAGCATATATATACAAACACATTCTCTGGAGCATTACCCTGCTGCACAAAATATTGTGATCTGCTGACTGACAATAATGTAAAAGAGGGGGTAGAGTGGGGTGGTGAGCTGAGTGATTAATTTTAGTTGTGCCTATGTGATCTCAAGGCCATGAAAAAAAGAAATGTGATTTCTTCTTGTGACCACTCACAGTATGAGCTAAAGTTTAACATTTCTTAACAGTTCAGCAGTTTACTGCCATGATTGGATTTTCAATGAAAAATGCAGAGGTTTAGATTACAGAAAGAGGTCCTGGGATTTTTTTTTTAACATGCCACTGGCTGATCAGAAAAATCTAACTGAAGTCCTCAAGGTAATAAAATGTGGCAATTAGTGGCTGAAGTATGTGGAAATAATAGAGAAAGGTAACAGGAAATGGAAAACATGAAAATGTTGCTATCACTGAAGCTTCCTAGGAGCAGAGGGAAGGAGAACAGCATGATGGTGCCTCTGACACTACCAATAACTTTCTCAAGTGTAGCAGAAACAGCACAGAACTGAACTGAATCTCATTAATGCTGCTCCTGTTGTTTGGGTAACAAGTCTAACCAACCCCAGAGAAAGGGCAAGTGGAGAAAGTTATGATGAGCCTCAATAATAATCATTAAGAATGAAATGGTGGCACGGAATCTGAAGAGAACAGCTAAAAAGTTCCTTTTCTAGCAAGAAGGAAAACTAGCAGAGCAATGGCCTAGAACTGATAGGGAACAGGAAATCTCAAGGGAGATGCGTTCTAGTTGAAACAGGCCAGGAGTTACAGTCTGAAGCCCTGGGTTCAAATCACAGTTCTGCTACTCACTATCACTATGGCCTTGGAGAAGTCAGTTAATTTCTCAAAGCCTTTGTTTTCTTTTCTATAAAATGAAGCAATCAGGAATTCCTAGATTAGGAATTCTGAATCTTTTTTTTAAAGTCTAGAGTCCTAGAATAGTGTTTTTAAAGGCATAAAATACAATGCATAGGATTGCCACAAAGGAAATCAATTATTTTGAAAAATACCTATCAAAAAAAATAATAATAACAGATCATGAAGCCCAGGTTAACAAGCACTGATCTGGATGGTCTCTAAGGTAGCTCTTAGCTCCCTAAGGTCCCAAAGCCTTCAGTGGCTTTTGAGCATGCCTAGCAAAAATCTCTAAGTACAATCAGATAATAAGTACTTCCATCAGGCCACTTAACTTACTTCCTCTCCCTTCAGTAATTACTTAAATGTATAATATAAATATCAATATATAATCAATAACAGCTCAATAAATTTATAGAGCATTTTCTCATTACTTTCATTTCATCCACACAATAATCCTGTAAAGTAGATAGTGTAAGTATTAATAGTCCCATCTTACAGATGAGCAAACAAATGAAGAGAGATTAAGATGCTTGCCCAAGACCACATGGCTAGTAAGGGGGCAGGCGGAGTTTGAACCTAAGTTTTATGACTAAGCCCAGGGCTCTCTCTGCTACAGTCCAATTCAATATGAACATTTATTACTATAACATGCTGGTAGTAAAGTTGGTCTTCTAGAGAGATAACACTCAAAAGTGTTATTTTAAAATATGTAGGGAAAAAATAACTCTTAGGCATCTAATCTTTTGACTACATACACATACACACAAACACACACACACTCTCTCTAACGTATACAATACACCATGGCTAACAGTATTAAATATGATAATCTTGAAACAGAGGCAATGTAGTACTATGGAAAAAACTGCCTCTGAAGGAAGAGGATCTGGGTTCAAATCCTGTGTTTGCCCATGGGCAAATAACTTAACATCTTTGTTTCTGAGTTTCTTCATCTGTAAAATGGAAGGGTTGGACTAAAGGCCTCTGAGATGCCTTCTAGTTCTAGATCTATGCAACTATGATTTCCTTTTAACTGTCCATTCTTTTTTTTTAAAAAAAAATTTAGACATTTTTATTTAAAGTTTTTAGTTCTAAATTCTATCCTTCCCACCCCACCCCCACCTTGAGATAGTCAATCAGAAAAAGGTTATATACGTGCAATTGTGTAAAACATTTCCATTAGTCATTTTGTACAGGACTTGATTAAGGAAAAAAAATGAAAGAAAGTGAAAAATAGCATGCTTCAATTTGTATTCAATTAATATCAGTTCTTTCTCTGGAGGCAGATAGTATGCTTCATCATCAGTCCTTTGGACTCGTCTTGAATCACTGTATTGCTGAGAATAGCTAATTACTTCACAGTTCTTCATCAAACAATATTTCTATTGCTGTGTACAATGTTCTCCTGGTTCTGTTCACTTCACTATGTATCAGTTCATGTAAGTCTTTCCAGCTTTTTTTGAAATCATCCTGCTTGCCATTTCTTATTGCCCAGTTCCATTTCAATCATATAGCACAGCTTGTTTAGCCATTCCCCAATTGATGGACATCCCTTTGATTTCCAATTCTTAGCCACCACAAAAAGAGCTGCTATAAATATTTTTGTATAAATGGGTATTTTCTCTCTTTTTTTTTAATGTCTGGGATATAGACCTAGCAGTGGTATTGCTGGATCAAAGGGTAAGCATACTTTTATAACCCTTTAGGCATATTAACTATGTATTAAATCAAATTAAGTATGGTTTTCTATCTTAATTTCAACCATTCATTCAACAAAATAGTTACGGAGTGCCTATGTGGAAGGAAGGCCCTCTGAGAAATACATAAAAAAGCAGTTCCTACATTTAAGAATCTAGTAAGGAAGATATATCATATATATAAATAAATATAATACAACATTTCAAACATCAGGAGAGGCAGGTGAATGAATGAACTATGAATTTTACACTAGGGAGCTAAACTCAATATACTTTGCTGGACTAAAAGTCACTTAAGAAGGGAGATGTATTTAAATTATTTCCCCCAAACTATAAAGGAACACCACAAAGCCCTCAGAGTCACTGGTGAATCTCATCAGTGCTGTTCCTGCTGCTTCAGAAACAAGTGTAATACTCTAACAGCTAACAGTGCTTTTGGTTCTACAAAGCCCTTTACATAGGTTATCTCACTGGAACCTCACAACTGCCTTATGAGGTAGTTACTGTAGGTATTGCTGTCTTCCCTTTGCAGATGAGAAAACAGGCTCAGAGAGATTAAGTGACTTGCCTACAGTCACACAGCTAGCAAGTGACAGGTGGGATTCAAATCCAGGGCTTTCTGCTTCCTGGTCCAGCACCTCCTCAAGGCTTCATGGAGAAGGCAGCATCTGAGATCAGTCTTCATCTACTTCATGGATTTGCCTAGGGCTAATCCCATACTGGGTGCATGGGAGAGTAAGGGCATGTACAGAGAGTGTGATGGACCCAAACAGCACTGAACAAGGACTCAAGAGACCTAGATTCCTAGTAAGTGATGTTGTCACTAGTAGTGTGACTTTAGACAAGTCATCTCACCTTTCCGAGTCTCAGTTTCCTTAGTGGTAAATTAAGGAATCTGGACTAGGACTAGATAATCTCCAACTTTTCTTCTGGAGCTAAAATATTGAGTGACTGCTCTTCTAGAATATGAGCCAACCTGATCACCCAGTATGGGATTAGCCCTAGGCAAACCCATGAAGTAGATGAAGACTGATCTCAGATGCTGCCTTCTCCATGAAGCCTTGAGGTGGTGCTGGACCAGGAATCAGAAAGCCCTGGATTTGAATCCCACCTGTCACTTACTAGCTGTGTGAATGTAGGCAAGTCACTTAAACTCTCTGAGCCTGTTTTCTCATCTGCAAAGAAGAGATAATATGAGGTTCCAATGAGATAAGCTATGTAAAGTGCTTTGCAAAACCAAGAAAGTACTGTCAGATATTAGTATTCATTAACTCCCCCCCCCAAATGATATTTTTTGCTCATCTTTCACATGACATTCTGTCTAGACTTCTTCTTTGCAATTAACTTATCCTTTCTACCTCATATCTTAGCTATATATGTACTTGTTCTTATCCCCAATTAGATTATAAAGTCCTTAATAACATGGCACGAGATCCATATTTCTACACTCTGCACTTGCCACAGCATCTCACAGACTGTACCTAGCAGTGGCCTACAACGTAATAGGAAGTCTGATGAATGAAGTTTGTCCAGCAGGGCTGTGCCCACAGTTTTAGTGGACCTGCCCCTTCCTTTCAGTACTCTGCCTCCCAATTTCCAACCAGGCATCCAACATTCTCATATTGCCCTTGTTTTTGTTATCAAAGAAGTAACAAATTAATTCATACAGAGGTAATAAAGACTTACTGTATTTCTTTTTCCAGGAATACCTGAATTTTAAAAGAAGGCTGAAATGCCAATAGCCTGGAGAACAAATTGCTGATGCAGAATTTTACCTCTATGCTAGGTACAGTAGGGGAGAAAAGATTAAGGTATGTTTCTTACTTGGTAAAATAAGAGTTTTAAGTAGTCAGTAAGGTCCTACATTCACAAATTCTGAGAGATGTAAGGGAGCTTACAAAGCATCATGTTCTAAAAGCACATTCTATGTGAATTCCAGGCACTGGTGATTCTTCACAAAACATAATACATTCTCATACTCACCTAAACCTAAATAGAGAAATCTGCACAGGAAAGTATCTTATTTCTGCTGTGGTCCTGATGACACTGGCAGAGAAGCCCTGTAATCTGTAAAATTGTGTTAGGTTTGGGCTATGGAATGAAGTACTATGGATAGCTCCCTATTTGAAATGATTCCCTGAAAAGAACTTATGCTTATTCTCACTGACTACTTAATGGCCTGCCCGGGCCCTTGTGAGAACACTGAAGGCCAGAAAGCAGTTTAGAAAGTCCTGATGATTTTTGTCATAGAATAGTGAAAAAGGAGCTGTGAAGTCTTCTGAACACTCATTTTAAGGGGTCTCAGGCTAGGAACTGAATTCTGAGGCTTGTTTTATCTAAAGACAAAATCTTGTCTTACCACAAAGAAGGATAGGTTGAGGGCTTACAGAAGACAAGTCCTGGACTGGAAAACCAACCACTTAAGTGGAGCATTACTATCGATTTGAGGTAGATCCTGGGTTAGTAGTGTATGTAGTAGAAAGAATACCTGGCTGTGAGTTTGGAGACCTGGTTTCTAGTCCTGGTGCTGCCAGAAACCAATTGCTTGACTAGGTAATTCAACCTCTTTGGACTTCAGTTTCCTCTTCTGTAAAATGAGGGTGTTGGGCTATTATACTGGATCATCTTTAAGATCTCATTCATCTTGAAAACTCAAAATTTCATGGTTCCTTCTGGCCAATATATGACCTTTTGCAATGGACCACTTCCTTCTGCAAAAGAGAGAGAGAGAGAGACAGAGAGAGAGACAGAGAGAGTGAGAGGAAGAAAAGGGAGAAAGAAAGAGAAAAAAGGAAAAAATTTTTAAATAATACAAAAAAATTGTGAAGAGTACAGGTGTTGCCTCAGATTGTTGGGGTTTTTTTTTGATCCTCAATGCAGATCAGTACTTTCTCTGCAACTTAGAGTGTTAGAAAAAGTCTAGGGCCACTAAGAAGCTAAGTGACCTGCCCAGGGTCACCAAGCCAGTATGTATTAAAGGTAGGATTTGAAACTAGATTGTAAGATCTTTGAACAGTCTTCTATCAAGGACACCAAACTGCCTCCTTAATATGTCAGAAGACCTGTCTCCTCAATTTTTCAGTCCTTCAAAAAGACATGCAATGAAATTCTAAAAATAAGTCTTTACTGGGAAGTAAGTTACTTATCATTTTGGTTCAGCAACCCTCCTTCCCCCCACACCCCCATCACATACATACTTGGTTCCTGCCAACTGTATATCATTAGTAGTGTCACCTAACAAGGAAACCTTTCATGAAAAGAAACTAGAAGATTTCTGCTTCTCCAGCACTTTCTTTCTAAGAACATGTTCTCTGCCCTCAAAATGTACTTACCTTACTTGGTTCTGTCTTCCAAACACAAACCCTTATACTCTATTCTTGATCTTCATTCAGTGTCTCTATTCTATTCTGTTACTTCTATAGATCTGCTCAAATAAGTGCCTAGACTGTAAACCTGGGCTGAATGCAAATTAACTTAAGAGTCCCTAGGAACACACAAGGAAATACTTAATAAGTGATATGAGATACTGAGGAACCATCATGATATCTATAAAACTGTGCTTTATTTTTCCAATATTTAGTAATAGCACTTTAAACAAGATATGGAGTCCATAGGTAAATGAGGTAATGTATAGGAGTGGATAAATATTTAGTATCAAAGTCAGGAAGAGCTGGGTTCAAATCCCATGTGTGACACATACTGGGTATGTGACTAAGGACAAGTCACTTAATGATCTAGTGTCCCAAGCAACTCTTAGAATATAAGCTGCAAAATAATCATTGATCCATTATTAGCAGAGATCCATGATTTCACTATGCCAGTGAAATCATTGGTCTGGAAAAAATGAGTTCAAAGTTATTTTTTGAACCAGTTGTCTTCAGAGTAATACTACATTCACTCCTCATGGGCCAAGAAGGCTTTACTTAATTTTAAAGAAAACAAATATTCAATATAAACTGTGCTGTACTATGCTTGATTAAGCCCCACAGGGAAAAAGGCAAGGCTTAACAGTCAAAGATGTAAGGGGCTATTACTGTGCTGTAAGAAATGATGACTCTGAAGAAGCAAGAGAGGACATAAAAAGACTTTTTTGGATATGTTGGTTACTTTTGCCGAACTGTTTTTGTCCCTATTCTTTTTTATTCTTTATTATACCCTGTTTCCCCGATAATAAGACACTGTCTTATTAATTTTTTTGGACAGAAAAACACCAGAGGGCTTATTTTCAGGGGAGGGCTTATTTTAATGAACATTGACAGCAATTTTAATAAACAGGTAAATGTGAACAAAAAAATGTACCTTTATTCAATAAGCAAATCACTGGGGAAGAACAGGATGACGCGCTCACTGCTGCAGCTCTGATTGGATGCAGCTCGGAGCGCGGCATGCGTTTCACCGGGGGGAGGGGGGGGCGGTGCATACAGAGGGTACCGTAATGTAGCGTGTAGCACAGGGGATCACCTTCACTACAGTAGCAATCTCAATAGGGCTTATTTTCGGGGGAGGGCTTATTTTAGAGGAATCTTACACAGTAAGGGGAGGGCTTATTTTCAGGATAGGTCTTATTATCGGGGAAACACGGTAAAAGAAGGTTCTCTAGGATGGGGAAGGAAGGCTACATTGGAAAATGTAGGTTAAACAAAAGATGGAAATAAAAATTTATTTTAAAAAGCCAGTGGTGGCGTCCCAGCTGAGCAACTATGTAACCTGAAGGGGGCCAACTCCTGCAGCGGCACCTACACCTGGCACGGCCACATCCTCTCCTTGGTCTCTGAGCAACAACAGCAAGCTTCTAGTGGTGTCAGTGACAAAAGAGACCGAGTCCCTTCTGCTGTCAGATACAGGAATGATTTTAACCTGTAAGGTCTCCAACATTAGTTCTCACCTTTACAAAGAATCTGTCTTATATGTGGAACACATACCACTCAAGAACTCCTTTAGAGGAACGATCAGAAAGGAAGATGTTCAGGCTACTGAAAAAAAGACAAGGTTGAAATATTTGAGTTTCTACTCATGTGACACTGTGCAGGATCAAGTGATTTCCCTTAGATGATGCACAGTCCAAGTACATGGTGACAACTGTAGAAAATGAGCTGGGAGTAGGGGTGGCCCACAGTGAGTCAGCAGGTGTCTTGATGGTACTCATTAGACCATGCAAGATGCAGGGCTCTAGGACACACAATAAAGAATTCCGCAAGGTAGCACAAGTACAGCCTGAGTTCCTGTAGATATAGTAGCTATATACTTTCCCCATATTGGGGGAATTTGTTTCTTACTGTCCACATGCATATAAAACAAAAAGACCTTGGGCTTACCAGAAACCACATTTGGAAATAACTGTCTGAAGTTTCTACTATATATGGAGGATTATTTCTATGAGAATTTCACCACAAATAAACTTTTTTTACCCTTTGAAATGCCAGCAAAAAAAAAAAAAACTGTTTGATGTTGGAAGTAGCCAAAAAAGTGGTTTCCAGTTTCTTTCCTACTCCTCTGATAGCCCTATAAATATGGCTTGTTTGTTTTCCTTCAGGCAAATAAAGCATTTTTACTAAAAGGCAAAAAAACCACAAAAAACCAGTGGAGGATATTCAGAGACTCATGCTCTAGCCAGTGCTATATGTAGCCTTGATTTCTTTCTTTCTTTCTTTCTCTGGTCTTATATTTTTATTCTCATTGCTCTCTTTCATAGCCACTGACTGAGGACGTGAGAAAGTGGCTTAAAAAAAATCACTTCACCCTGTGACAAAATAAAAGTGGGACTTGGGGCAAATAATTTTACTTCTTTGATTCTTAGTTCTGTCCATAGAATGAGAGGATTGCATTCAAAGTCTTTTACATTTCTAAATTATATTATTCTAATGGCTAAAATAAGTGTTTTTCCTACTTTTTTATGGAGTTTTCACCTCACAAAACAGCAAACAGCAATGGAAAGGGAAATAAGTCTTCAGAAACCTTGGTTTAAGACCAACTAAGCCAGAATATTTAAAGAGCATTCAGGGATGAAACTGGAAGGAAAACAACAAATAGATGAAAAATAGGACAGACCTATAGGCTTTTCCATAACAAGACATCATCACTGGTTATAACAGAACAATGTTTGGACTCAACACTTCAGTGCCTGGTTTGCATCAGAAATAGGTAATCAGAAAGAGCACTAAAGACAAGATGGAAAGAACAACTGCATTGGGCTGAGAAGAAATCTCAGCTGAAGGTAATGACTGTGAAAGCAATGAAGGGATCAATTTTTATGACATCTAAAAGAAGATACCAAATCATTACAGAGATGGCATGATACAGTATAAAAAGCTAAGGTTCTGAAATATGAGGATCTAAGTTTAAATCCAGTCTTAGATTTTACTACCTATGTGACTTTGGGCAAGTCACTTAAAGTCTCTATGCCTGTTTCCTCATTTGTAAAATAAGATGAATGAATTAGGTGGACTTTTTGATCTCTAAGTCTACAATTCTATGATTGAGGGTAAAATTACACCATATTTTTATTGAGGCCTTATACATCTTTATTAAATCTTTATATGAATGACACATAGACATTAAAGTATCCTTATGGTTTTCATGCTATTATGAGACAGAAATAGATAAACTTTCCAAAGTTTTCTCCAGCAGACTACATTTTCACACTTACAGAATTTACTGAGAATTACAAAGAATATGAGATCCTTCGATACTATTCAATTCAGTCAGTATTTATTATATGCCAAGAATTGCACTATGCAATGGGAATACAAAGACAAAAACCCTCAAGGAGTTTCTGTTTTATTATAATGTTGGATTTTTTAAAAAAAAATATAGCAAAATGTAGTTAGATGTCAGGTTTTCTGACATCTAAATTCAATATTCTCTTCATGGAATATGAGAATAAAAAAATAAACCTAATTTCTTTACCACTCTTCGAATACCTAAAGACAGTTATCATGTCACTCCTTACTCTTCTTTTCTCCTGTCTGACCATCCCTGGTTCCCTAACCTGTCTTTAAACAACATTTTCCAAATCCCCTTATCATCCTAGAAGCCTTCTTCTGGACATACAATGTCCTTCTTAAAATATGACAACCACAAATGCACACTATCTTCCCGATGTAGTCTAATGTATAGAAATTTTACCTCCTTTAATATATTAAAGTATATTAATATATACTATTAATGCAGGGCAAGTTGGACTATATTAGCTTTTTTAAAATAAATTAACAGAAGCATAACAATGGCTCACAGGGAAATTTCAGACTTAAAACTTTTAGGTCTTCTCCAGAAAAACTCTAATTAAGCCAGATTTCCACCATCATGTATCTACAGACATTATTTCAAACTGAACATCAGACTATACATCGATCCTTGCTATATTTCACTTTCTGGTTTGGTGAATTGTTCTAATTTATGAATATCCTGTTGAATCCTGATTCTATCAGTTGATAGCCTTTTATTAAACATCCATCATATGCAGGGTCCCAGGTGACAGAAAGAAAAAATTAAATAATTCTTGCTCTCAAACAGTCTACATTTCTTTCAGGGAGACAACATGGACATATATATATATATATACACACACACACACATACACACACACTCACTCTTGCTCTAAAAAGCCAGTTTAGTGAGGGAGGGCACTAGCCATTCTCAGGGAGATAAGAAAAGGCTTTATGAAGAAGGCAGCACTTGAGCTTTCTTCATGAAGAAAGTAAAGGATTCTCCAAGACAGAGATGATGCAGGAGAATATTCCAGGAATGAAGACGGCTAGAGCAAAGACATGGAGACTGAAAATGAAGGCTGTATGTGAAGTAGGTCAAGAAGATCAATATGGTTAGACTGTTAAGAGTAGAAACAGGAGCGATATACACCAAGGCTGGAGGGTAGGTAGGGCCCAGGTTGTAAGGGGCTTTAAAAACCAAATAATACTTGATATTTTTGCCTAGAGCCAACAGGGAGTTCATGAAGTTTATTCACTGAGGAGTGACGTGGTCAAACTCATGCATAAGGAAAACCACTTTGTTAGATCTAGAGTATGGATCAGAATAAGGGGGGACCTGAGAAGGAAGAACAATTGGAGGTCACTGCAATAGCTCAGGGAGAGATTAAGGATCTGAATTAAAGTGGTAGCTATGTAAGTAATGAGGCAGGGATGTGACAGATGTTGTCCAAGTAGAAACAGCAAGATTTAGTGACATGGGATAGTAAGGATAAAAAAGAGTGATGAGTCCAAGATCAAGCCAAGATTTCAAACCGGAGATGACAGACAGTAGTGCCCCAAATGAGGAAATTTGGAAGAAGGTGGGTTTAGGGGGGAAGATAAGCTCTGTTTTGGATATGCTGAGTTTTAGATGCCTATAAGTTATCTAGTTTGAAGTGTCCAATAGGCAGCTGGTGACACAGGATTGGACCTCAGACTGGGAATTAATATATAAATCTGTGAGGTTGCAAAGCAATATAATTAAACCCATGGAAGCTGATAAGGCTTCCAAATGAGAAAGTATAGAGACAGAGAAGGGCCCAGACTGGGACCATGGGGTACACTCATCCTTAAAAGGTGTGAAGAACCAAAGGACAATAAAAACAGCTAACTTGACATTAGCTCTCCTTCTTAGTTTTATGCCATCCACAATTCTGATAAGCAAATTTTCTACACTTTTGTTATCTATAACTTTATCTAGGTCATAAAAATGAACAGGATAGGGTAGGAGTAGAGAACCTGCAGCCTCAAGGTCACATGTGGCCCTCTAGGTCCTCAAGTGTTACCCTTTGACTGAATCGAAACCTCAGAGAACAAATCCCTTCAATAATACGATTTATTCTGTAAAACTTGGACTCAGTCAAAATCTACACCCAAGAACTTAGAAGACCACATGTGACCTCAAGGCCACAGTTTCCCCATCCCTGGTATACAGTCCTATGGAACCAAACTAGAAATTCCTCTACAAATTGATAGCAATCTACTAATCAATGCTTTTTGGATATGATTACTTAACCAACTATAAATCTACCTTGCTGAAAGTTGAATCACATTTCTCAATTTTGTCTACAAGGATATACTGACTTTATCAAATGTTTTAGAAAACACCAGATCTTGATCCAGCAAGATCATTATTTGGTCTGTTTCCCAAGGTGATCAAGGGAAAAGGAAAATATGAACCCATATGTTCTAAAATATTTATAGCAGCTCTCTTTGTGGTGGTAAAGAACTAGAAAGTGAGGGGATGCCCATCAATTGCAAAATCACTAAACAAGTTGTGGCATATAATTGTGATGGAATACTACTGTACTGTAAGAAATGATGAGCTGGTTGATTTTAGAAAAACATGGAAACACTTGCATGAAATAAGGAAGAGTGAAATGAGCAGAACCAAGACTATTTTGTATAAAGTAACAGAAATATTATTTGAAGAATAACTGTGAATGACTAAGTTGCTCTAAGTATTATAAATGCTCAAATCAACTACAAAAGACCTATGAAGGAAGTTGCTATCTACCTCCAGAGAAAGAATTGATAAACAGAAGTATGCATAGTAGGATTTTACATGCATACACATGTGTACAATATGCACACAGGCATGCATGCATGAGTGTGTTCGTGTGCTTGTGTGTGTGTATAAAATGGTGGCCTTCTGTAGTGGGGGGGAGGGACAGGAAGAGACAGGTTGGAACTTAAAATGTAACCAAAGAAATTAAATTAAAAAAAAAAAGACAATACCAGATCTGGGCATTCCCATGGTCTTTTAATTTAGTAACCTTATCAAAAAAGAAAATGATGCTCGTGTGGCGTGACATTCTTAGTGAACCCATACTGGTTCCTAGTGTCCAACTTTGTTTTTTAAGTTCTCAAAAAACATCTGTTTAATAATTTACTCTAGGGGCGGCCAGGTGGCTCAGCAAGTAAGAGCACCGGCCCCAGATCTGGGATGACCTGGGATCGAATCTGGGCTCAGACACTTAGCACCACACCTAGAAATAATTGGCCATGTAACCTTGAGCAAGTTACTTAACCCCAATTGCTTTAAAAAATAATAATAATGATAATAGGTGGATGGCACAATGATAAAATGGTCCAGTCAGGAAAACCTGAGTTTAAATCCTGTCTCAGACACTATCTGTGTGACCCTGGATAAGTCATTCAACCTCTCTCAGGCTCAGTGTCCTCATCTGTAAAATGGAGATAACTACAGCATCTACCTTAGAGGTTGTTGTAAGGATTAAGTGAGAGCATATAAAGCACATTGAAAACCTTAAAGTACTATATAAATGTTAGCTGTTACTCTTATTTTCTCTGGGATAGTCACCAAAGTTTTACCTATGTTTTCCAAAATTTGTTCTTTCCCCCTATTTGAAAAATGGCACTATGTCTACACTTTATTCATAGTCTCCCTACATTCCACTAATAGACAAAAGAGTTCATTAAAAAGATTTGTTCCAACTATCTGTAAGGATATAAACAACCATGTTTTATATATTTACTATCCTCATTTAAAGTGTTGCTAATAGTATATGACCTATGTGTACAATTATAATTGCAAAGTTTACATGACATTCCCAAATGTATTTTTTAAAAAATCTGGGTAAATCCAGTTTAGATTCTGATCTGTTATTATCAATCCAAGAAGGATCAGTTTGTAAGGGTGGAGTGAAGATCTTTAGAATAGAATATTTAATAAACAGTACTTTCCTTAGTGTTGTATTTCCAAAATATTGTATCCCCCTTTTTTAGCTACATTTTTAACAGTTAACAAATTAGCTACTTTAGATTGTGCTATTAAAGAAGTATCTTAGTTTGATGTTACTTGTATATTTTGAAACTAGTGTTTAGCTTTTTCTTACATGAGATAGTAAATTTTCTATTAATATTTAACATTAGAAAACTTTAGCCAATATGAGAAGTTATTCTACATTCATTTAGCAGTTCTTTGAGGTGGTAGGGTTGGTGTTTTCTTTTGTTTGTTTGTTTATAATAAAGAAAAACCGGTCAGGCTTGCCACAGAGGAAAAGGGTTCTAAGTATGGGCCAAATTACTGAATATCTTTCAAACACCTGGCTCCAGAAAATAATTACTTTAATGTATTTCTAATGAGGACTGGATTCTAACCAAGATGAAAAGGCTTAAACTCATTAAGTAAAATACCTAGAGTTTTGTTTAAGAGAATCTAAAATTCTTAATACAAGCAGGAGGCAATCTATTAAAAAACTTTTAAATATATTTCAACTTCATTTTCCTTCAATAAAAGGGCCAGTAGAACATTGGAATTTGAATCTGTAGCATTTTAAAAGAGTAATAGTTTCTGTTCATTTTCAAAGACTTCAGTGACTAAATCCATCCAACAATAAAACAAATCACTTTATAAGGTATTGAGTACCCTCTGACTATACATATTTAAGCAGAAACTGAAGATCATATATCAAAGATCCTTTAGAAAGGATTTGACCCTTGAAAGAGAGGTCAAATTTGATGACCTCTGCATAATAACAGTATCTTAAAGTTGGATGAAAATTATCTCAGAAATAAATACATGACTGAAAATGACACAGAAGAATGAACGAAAGCTAAATGTGTTGTTATAAAATTTCTATTCTAACTTACCATTGCCTAAACAGAAATTAGGCTACAGAATCCACAAGTGAACTTATTCAGAAATATAGATCACTTATTGTTAAAGAGCACTCAAAGCACACAGAAATGAAGAAGTTTTGTGCTGGAAGGAAATCTTAGAGGTCTTCCAGCTTAATTTCCTAACTTAATAATGACAATGAAAAGAGACCCAAAAATCAACTGACTTTTTCCCAGGTCACTGTAATGATACATAATGTAACGATCAGTGCTAAAACCCCAGTCTCTGACTTCCTAAACCAATGCTCTTCCCACACCACTGCAGCTGCTTAAAAAAAATGCTGAGCCAAAAAGGAGTGCCTTCAGTGGATGTTTTGGAGACAGGAGGCAAAGGAAGCAGACTCAGCAAGAAGAAAAGGAAGGGGGAAGGCCGAAAATGTCCAAATGTTTCCCCTATCCATGTTTTGTAGTAAAACTCAGATGTCTTCCTACTTTGGTCTGATTATGAAAGAGGAAGCACAGAAACTACAAATGAGTAGTGGGCATCAATTTCAGGCTTCATTTGGGCTAAGAGCCAGTTCTCAGACATCAATTCTGACTTACAAATAAAACATCTCATATTATCGTACTATTAAACGCACACACAATTAATCAATGCTTTAATCTGCCAAATATAATAATGCTAACATGCTGACTTCCCTGAGAACAAATAGATGAAGTCTCTCACAGTGCAGCAATTTCAATAGTGATTTACTTACTTTAACCTTACTCAGTTAAATTTCAACCTACAAAACTATGCCTTCCTTTTACATTGATAAGGACTACATGGAATCCTTGTGGGCAGCAGGAAATCCACAGGCCCTGGTAGCTTTGTGAACAAATGCAGCTAAAAGAGATTCCATACAGGTAAGCCTAACAGTTCTGGCTGCAGTGCTGACCAGTACAGGTGCCTGAAGGCTCCCCATACTCAAGAGGAGGTAGTATCGGCTACAAGTGAAAACTAATTCACTATTTGCACCTCACAACTGGAGACATGAGAACAATTTCCCAGCATTTTGGCTTTGAGCCCTTCTATGTGTGCTCAAAAGCTATCCATTTGAATTCAACACTGGGCCCAATACCTTTTCATCCATGAAGTTCTCTTGTCCACTGGGGCAAAGATAAACCTTCAATATTCTAAAACTTCAAGAGCCTAGGAACTATGATTCATACACACTTGTATCTTGCCCCCAAACAACCCTAGGAATAGAAGAGAAAGACCCATAGGGGTATTCTCTTCATTCTCTTTCCAAATCAATGAGTCAGATATCTAGAGTCCCATCCTTTTAAAGCGCGCACACACACACACACACACACACACACACACACACACTCTCATAATTTAAGCCACACACATACACACCCCTAACCTAAAACACACCCACACCCACAGAGTCCTGTTCTCCTAAATCACACCTCCCCACCTAAAACATACAAACCCCAGGAGGTCACACACACACACACACACAGAGTGCCATCCGCCTAAACCACATACACCTCCCCAACCTAGCATACACACAAAAAACTATAGTCCCATCCTCCTCCCCCCCAGAGTCCTATCCCCCTAAACCACATACAGCCCCCAGCCTAACACACACACACACACACACACACACACACACACACACACACACACCCAAGAGATCAGAGTCCCACCCTCCTGAAGCACACACACATACACAGCACGAGATCACACACACGCATCCCACCCTCCTAAATTTCACACACAC
>NW_027185863.1:3091278-3176997 GCF_028583685.1 Petaurus breviceps papuanus
CTCCTAAATTTCACACACACGCACCCCACGAGATCACACACACGCATTCCACCCTCCTGAACCACACACACATCCACACAGCAGGACATCACACGCAGTCCTAGCCTCGTACACCGCACACACACGCACGCACCCCGGAGTCCAGTCGCGTCCTCCGGGTCTCCGAAACCCCGCCGCCCTCCACAGGCTGGCCCGCCCCCGCCTCAGCTGGCTGTGACAGCCCGGCCCGCCCGGCGCCCCCTCCTCACCCGCGCTTGGCCAGCCGAGGCCTCCTCGGTCCGCTCCGCACCGAGCCGCGTTCCGCCGCCGCTCGGCGCCCAGCCTCCCGCACGCAGCTCCGGCCGTGGCAGCCGCCGAGGCCCGGGACTGCTGGGCCCCGCACACGCGCCCTCCGCCCGCCTCGGCCCCGCCCGGCCCCGGCTCCGGCTTGGCTCCGCAGCTCCCCCAAGGGCTCGGTCCGGGCCCCGCCGCCGCTTCCCGTCACGTGGGGGCCCGCCCCGGAGTACGACCGGACGACGGCCTCCGCCTCTGATTGACGGGAGCAGAGAGGGGAGCCGGCACCCTCCCGGGAGGAGGAGGAGGGTCCGTGCGGGCGGGGGCAGGGCGGCCTGAGCTTGGAGGCCGGAAGGTCACTGCGCTTCTGCGGGAGAGAGCGGGTGTGGGGGCGCCCTTAGCCGCGCTGCGTGACTCCTGGGGCTGTGCGGGGCCGCGTGGAGCTCCCGGCCCGGGCCGTCGGGGCGCCCCGAGCGCAGCTGGCCAGGTGTTGTCATAGCCTCCCTCCTCCCCCTCTTTCCCTGCTTCTCTCTGTCTTTCGGCCTTTCCCCCTCTTCTTTCCCCTTCTTTCCCTCCTCCGAGTTTGTTCTCTCCCCTTCTTCCTCTCCCTTTTATTCTCCCCTCATCTGCCCTTCCTCTCCCCCCCACCATCCTCTCCCTTCTTTTACCCATTCTCTCCTATCTTCCTTTTTCTCCCGTCCCTCTTCATCTGTCCTTTCCTCCCTCTCTCTTCCCTTCTTCCTCTTTCTCTGTCCCTCCCTTTTTTCTCTCTTTCCGGCTTCCTCCCCCTCTCCCTTTCTTCCTACCCCTGTCCACTTTAACCCAGAGCAAAAAGGAAGGTAGAGCTTCCCATCGTGAAATAGGAGAAGAAATTATCTAATATCTGGAAGGACTTTCAACTTTCTGTTGAAAATTGAGTTCTAGGAAGGTACCCCTTGACCCCAGATCTTTTTCTTCCCAGTTGCTGAAATTATGCCATTAGGGATTAATTCCTCTGGGTCAAGTATTGCCCTTTCTGGTTAGTTTTCTTTTAAAATCCAGGTTCTACTCTTGGGGAGTAATAACCCTTTAAATGTTTCGTGACTTTAGTGTAAATCTGGATGTTGAAATTGTTTAGAGTGCATTAATGTTAAACTGTTTATTATAAAGATCAAGTTTGACTTTTTGCTGAAAGAGAAATATACAATTCTGATTGGGAAAAAGGCTTGGCCTTTGGCAGAAATTCTGATTATGAACGAGCTTCTCCCAGAAATCCTAGTAAAATGCAAACCTCTCTCTTTGCAGAGGCAGGGGACTGGGTGCTATTTCCCCTTTTTCTTCTCCTCCCTTTAATTACAGGAAATGGCTCTCTAGATGGGAGGGGGTGATGGATTTTTAGGAAATGCATACTGGTGAAGATGATGCATAAACAAAAGATATCAAGAAAAATAGAACTTAAAAGCTACAACAGCAACACCTTTCCTCCTGACAATCAGGACCGGCAGTGTTGAGTAAGAATGCTGGACTTGGAGCAGAAAGGAATGGAGGTGAAGAAGACCCTGAGACAAATTTTTGCCTACAGCTACTTTACCTGGGGTTTGTGCTGGTACCAAGACAAAGCTGCTCTTGACTGCAAGTCTCCCTCCTCAATCCATCTCTCATTCTCCCTAGTCAATCGTCATCCCCACAAATGCTCAGTTTTGCGGGGAAGGGGGGGGGGGCAAATTCATTGCTTTCTGGAATAGTTTAACCCAGAGAAACAAGGATATATACCTGAAAGAAATTCAGTGTGGTCAGAAGAGTGTACTCTTTTTTTTTTTTTTAAAGCAATTGGGGTTACATAACTTGCTCAAGGTTACACAGCCAGTTATTTCTGGGCGCTAAGTGATGCTAAGTATCTGAGCCCGGATTTGATCCCCAGGTCATCCCAACACTGGGGCCAGTGCTCTTACTCAGTGAGCTACCTGGCCACCCATAGAAGAGTGTACTCTTAATTTTTGGAAATATTGATATATATCCCCTACCATCACCCAAAGAGCCATCCCTTATAACAATAAAAAAGGAAGAGGGAAAAACAATTTGGTAAAACTAACCAACACTTTAGTGAAATCTGACAGTATATATAGTGTTCCATACCCTTAGTTTCCCACTTATGCAAAGAAAGGAAAGAAGTAATATCTCTTTTTCCACTCCAACTTCGGTCATCATAATCAGAAAAGATACTCCTGGCAAAAACAAACACCACTCTAGGAGGCAAAACACTTCTCAATTGATAAAGCAAAGGGGTTAGTTAGAGCCAATGACATCAGAGAGGGAAGGTCTTACATGCCTGATGGCCAGAGGAGCCTACCTTGTTCTATCTTCCCCTGCCTACCAACTAAATCAATAAATGTTGTGCCCTTCTCATGCTCCTAAAACCCCACATTCCTGGAGGAATTCTTCCCTAAATGGAAGCAAAATGACATTTCATACATCTATCCCTGAAATCCCAGCCATATACCTATACTATATATATATATAGATATATATATACATATATTATATGTGAATTATGACTAATTCACACTTTGAAAAAGATAAACTCCTCACCAATATACATTTTTTCTAAAGATTTGTATTTTCCATTTATATGTGCATTTATTTAATATTTTTTCTTTGTTCCTCTTTATTTATATCTATATCTATCTAATGGTCTTCTTTGAGTTCTTCCACCTTTTTATAATAATCAAAGTTTAAATTTAAGCAAAGCAGTCTTTCAATTCCATCCCCATTATTTTTGTAATGTTTGGTAGTAGATGTTCTGATCTTAGCATTACAGTTTTAAATAAAATCACTGTATGATCTAAAATATATAATTGTAAATAACTATTTTTATCTTAAGTTGAATAGGAGGAAGAAAGCAAGCTGGATTTTCTTTCCACAGTTCTTTTAATTATCCCAAGCTTTACCTGAAAGAAAGGCTTATCTTTTTGATACCAATAATCTTCCACTGATGTATGACTATGAGTCATGGAATACTATAGTCTCCAAAGAACTAAAATTGATCACCCAAAAAGCAATGGAGAGTCATATGGTGGGTTTGAATAGGCTGCAAACTGTTATATGTGACAAATTATTCAAGAAATGTTATCAACTATGTGTGTGTGGGGGTGGAACTAGGAGGGATAGTTGATGGATAATGCTTACAACTGTTACCTTCTTGATGTCAAGAGAATTCAAGGAAGGGCCTCAGCAAGTTAGGACTCAATATATTGGATTTATTGGAGGATATGAACAATAGTCATATAGAATTGGCAGATATGGATGGGTAATAATCTACATAATTAAAAGATACCCACATGAATGAGATCCCAGTTCCATTGGAATCGTTGTTTTCCTTGTTTATCATTTGTTCTAGAGGAAGACCGATGATATCATGGGGGTAATGACTTGACCTGCAAGTCAGTCAGATTTAAGTGAGGAAAAACTATGCAAAATCATCAGCCTCACTCTCTCCCCCAGAGGCATGGGGTCCAGTGGTAAGATATAGGCGCAGATAACTGGCGGTGACCCCAGAGGTAGTTGGGGACTAGTTTAGAGCAGCTATATAGCTATCCTGCCTGTACTGGTACATACAGATGCTTTGATGATGTATTTTCATTTATCTGCTATGAAACAGCAGAAGCAGTGCCTGTGGTACTGCTTTGTATAGTCTACAATGCTGATAGTTCAATGCTTAGGTCTTCTTTATCTGAAAAAACAAAACAACCCTAACACTGACCTTGACACTTCCTTAAGTTGTTATCATATATGTCCCTACCCATTCACTGCTATACTTCCAAAAAGTCCATATTTGGCTGTCTTTACCATCCACTCATTTCTCAGTCCCCAGAAACCTGGCTTTCTTTTCTACTGCTTCACTGAAACTGTCTTTACCAAGGTTCACAATATGACGTATGTCAACCGTGTGTGTGTGTGTGTGTGTGTGTATACGTGGTTAGAAATGAGTCCTGAGAGGCAGCTAGGTGACGCAGTGAATACAGCATGGCCCTGGAGTCAGGAGGACCTGAGTTCAAATCCGGTTTCAGACACTTAAAAACTAGCCGTGTGACCTTGGGCAAGTCTCTTAAACCCAATTGCCCTACCTTCCCCCCTCCAAAAAAAGCAACAAAACAAAACAAGAAATGAGTCTTGAATAAGACATCCAGGTGACTATTAGGAGATGGTTTGCATTAGACTTGTTTGAGATTTTATAGAGCAAGAAAGAGACATGAACTAAAAGATGATTAAACACATTTCAGACTATTAATACATGCAACTGTATAAACTGAATTAATAGTTGTCAGATCTTTATGTTGTTTCAAAACCCAACTTTGATATTGAATAACTAGCTGCTGAACTATATTCAGTTCAATAAGCATTTTATTAATCAGCAAGCAATTATTAAGTACCTACTGTGTACCAGATATTGCTATGTTAGGAATCCAAAGAACATTGAAAAGTACTAGTGGTCAAGTTGTTTCTATGGACAGATGAGTAAATACACACACTTAGGTAAACAAAAAAAAAACCTATGCAAAATACATACAAAGTAGTTTCTAAGGGGGACACTACTAAAATTCAATTTTATTTTATTTTCAGTTCCAAATTCTTCCCCTTTTTCCTCCTCTTTTATATATGAGAAGGTAAGAGAAGCAAAATCCATCACAAATGTGCAATCATGCAAAACAAATTCTCACATTAGTCATGTCCAAAAAAATTATTTTTAATTTTATTAAAAAAAATTTTTTTTTTTGCTTTTTGGAGGGCAACTGGGGTTAAGTGACTTGCCCAAGGTCATAAGGCTAGTTTCTGTGTTAAGTATCTGAGGTCACATTTGAACTCAGGTCCTCCTGACTCCAGGGCTGGTGCTCTATTCACTGTGCCACCTGGCCACCCCAAAATTTCTTTTTTAAAAGAAAAGAAAATATGCTTCAATTTGTACTTTGAATCCATCAATTTTCTATCTGGTGGTAGATGGCATATTTTATCATGAGTTCTTTGAAGTTGTGGTTGGTCATTGTGTTGACCAGAATTCCTAAGTATTTCAAAGTTAATTCTCTTTACAATACTGTTATTATGTAAATTGTTCTCCTAGATCTGTTCACTCACTTTTCATCAGTTCATATGTGCCTTCCCAGGTTTTTCTGAAATTGTCCCCTTCTCTTACAGCACAATAGTATTCTATAATATTCATATATCATAATTTTTTCCTCACCTGATGGGCACCTGCTCAGTTTCCAATTCTTTACCTCCACAAAAAGAGTTGCTAGAAATATTTTTATACTTGTGGATCCTTTTCCTCTTTGTGTGATCTCTTTGGAATATAGACCTATTAGCAGTATTGCTGGATCAAAAGGTATAAACATTTTAATAGCTTTTTAGGCATGGGGCCAGATTGCTTTCTAGAATTTTTGAATTAGTTTACAACTTTACCCACAGTTCATTAGTGTACCTAGTATACATCCCCTTTAGCACCTGTCATTTTATTTTTTTGTCCACCTAGCCAATCTGATAGGCATGAGGTAGTACCTCAGAACTGTTTTAATTTGCATTTCTCTAATTATTAGAGAATTTTTTCATGTGACTTATTGATACCTTGGATATCTTCCTTTGAAAACTACCTATTCATATCCCTTGGCCATTTATCAATTGGAGAATGGCTCTCATTCTTATAAAGTTGACTGATTTCCCTATATATCTTAGAAATGAGACTTTTATCAGATAAACTTGCTGCTAAGGTTCCCCCCTCCTCCAGTTTTCTGCATCCTCTAATTTTAGCTGCACTGGTTTTGTTTGTGCAAAAACTTTTTAATTTTACATAATCAAAATTACCCATTTTACTTCCTGTGAATCTCTCTATCTCTTGTTTGGGCATGACCTTTTCTCCTACCCATAGAACTGACATGTAATTCCTTCCATTTTCTACTAATTTGCTTTTGATGCTACTCTTTATGTTTAAATCATGTAGCCACTTTGAGTTTATTTTGTTATATTGTGTGAGATGTTGGTCTCTACTTGGTTCCTACAAGAATTTTTTTCATGTTTTCCCAACACTTTTGCTGAATAGTGAGTTCCCCAAATAGCTGGGATCTTTGGATGGATCAAATGATAGCTTACTATGTTAATTTGGGGAGGGGGGCAGGGGGTCACAAGGTGTTGGTTGGACATGACCAAAGCAATTGAATAATTACAAAAATGTTCTTTTGCTTCTGTATATTATATGCTTAATCTGTTTCACAGATCAACCTCCTTGTTTCTTACTCATTGTTTTGTGATTATAGATTTGTAATAGAGTTTCAAACTGCTTCCTTCCCATTTTTTTCATTGATTCCCTAGATATTCATGACCATTTGTTTCTCCAGATGAATTTTATTATTTTTTCTAGCTCTATAAAATAATTCGTTGATAGTTTGATTGGTATGGAACTGAATAAGTATATTAATTTAGGTAGTATTGTCATTTTTGTTGTTTTGGCTTACCTATAAGAAATGACTATTTCTCCAATTATTTAGATCTTTATTTTTGTAAAGATTGTTTTGTAATTATGTTCATATAGTTCTTGTATATGTATTGTCGGGTAGACTCATACATATTTTATACTATCCTTGTTTATCTTAAGTGGAATTTCTCTTTTTATTTCTTCCTGCTGGATTTTATTGTTATTTACAAAAATGTTGATGATTTGTATGGTTGATTTTATCCTGCAACTTTGCTGATAGCTTTGTTAATTGTTTCAATTAATTTTTTAGTTGGTGCTCCAGAGCTCTCTAAGTAAACCATTATATCTGCAAAAAGTGATAAACTTTGTTTCTTCTTTGCCTATGCTTATTCCTTTGATTTCTTTTTCTTTTCTTATTTCTTTAGTTAGCATTTTGAGTATAATATTGAGTAATAGTGGTGATAATGGACAACCTTGCTTCACCCTTGATCTTACTGGAAAAGCTTCTTAGTTTATTCAAATTATAGATAATTTTGGTTCTTGATTTTAGATAGATAGTACTTATCATTTTAAAGAAAGTTTTTTTGTCATGCTTTCTTGTGTTCTTTTTTAAACAGGAATGGGTATTGTATTTTGTTGGAAGCTTTTTCTGCATCTATTGAAATAATCATATGATTTTTGTTGATTTTGTTATCAATATAGTAAATTATGCTTATAGTTTTCCTAATACAAACCAACCCTGAATTTCCAAATTCATAAATCCAGCCTGCTCAGAGTGTTTGATCTTTGTGATATACTGCAACAAGAAAGGCCTCTTATGGGGCGGCTAAGTGGTGCAGTGAATGGAACACTGGCCCTGGAGTCAGGAGGACCTGAGTTCACATCCGACCTCAGACACACTTACTAGCTATGTGACATTGGGCAAGTCACTTAACCCCAATTGCCCTGCCTTCCCCCCTCCAAAAAGCAAAAAAAGAAAAAAAAAAGGTCTCTTGTAACAGGTGACACTTGAGTTGTACCTGGACAAGAGCTCCAGGCTTCAAAAGGCAGGAGTGGAGGGTATTCCAGGCATGGAGGACAGTCTGTAAAAAGACTGGGAGAAATGCCATGCATATGGAAAAGCAAGTAGCCCAGTCTGACTGGAACATAGAATGTATGAGTCATAGTAATGTGTAATCAGCTTGAAAATATAGATTGCAGCTCTATTGTGAAGGGTTTTAAATCCCCCAAAAGAGCTTGTATTTTATCCTCCAAACAACAGGGAGCTAGCTACTAAAGCTTCTTAAGCAGAGGAGTGACATGGTCAGACCTCTGCTATTAAGTAATATCAATTTGGAAGCTGTGTGGAGGATTGTTTGGAGAGGAAGAGACTGGATACATGGAGATCACTTAGGAAGCTATTGCAGAAGTCTCAGCGAAAAACGATGGGAGGCAGATTGAGAGCAATAGCTATATGAATAGAGAAAAGTGACTGATGCGAGATATGTTTGAGATGGAGAAGCAACAAGATTTGGCTACTGATCGAATAAAGGATTAAAGAAGAGGGAAAAGTAGAATATGGTTTTTAAGACTGTGAACCTGAGTGATTGGAAGCAATGAAAAGAGGAGAGGGTTTTGGAGAAAAGATAACAAATTCTGTTGTATGTATGTTGCGTTTGAGATGCTCATGAGACATCTAGGTGATGATATCAAGCATGCCTTTGGAGATGTGGGACTAGAAATCTGGAGAGAGGGAAGGAATGAACTTGTAGGTGACAGAAACTGTAAAGTTTATAAAACTCTTAATGTTTTAAGGCTGAGTCATATTAACGCCATTCTCAAAGAGGTAGTAAGTAGTACACTGTGACTATTTTCACTTTAAAGAAAGACTTTTTAGCCAGTCTTTATTTTTTTAGAATTCACTCAACAGTTTATCTTAAAGGTTGTGCATATGCCAGGGTCGCCAGGTGGGGCAGTGAGTAAGAGTGCCAGCCCAGGATTGGGAGACGCAGGATCGGTTCCGGCCTCATATACTTCGCACCTACACAAAATAACTGGCCGTGTAACCTTGAGCAAGTTACTTAACTCCAATTGCTTTAAAAAAAAAAAAAGGTTGTGCATATGCTGGAAGTTCACATTATGACAACAATAGCTTGCTGGCCTGTTGCAGCTTTATAATTTACAAAAGTTATCTTTTTACAACAGTTCCATACTGCATTAAGGGAGGTTGTTTTCATTAAGGGAGCATGCTGCTTTCAGGACCAGTTTCGTGTCTACCTCTTCTGAGCAACCTAGGGAAATATCTGTTCTGAGCTCTATAGATTTCCTCTATAGGAATCTAGTTTGTGATTTTATTGTTAGCTTAACACTTAGATCTCTTAACTACAACCATCATTAAGGAATTGAGGCAATGGAAAAAGGATTTGACATCAGAAGATTTAGGGTCAAATCCCAGTTCTGCTATTTATTGCTGAGTGGTTTTGGATAAGTCACTTAGCTTCTCAGGACTGAGTTTCATGTGTAAAATGAGAGGATAGGACTAGAAGACTTAAAAGCACCTTCTAGCTCCAAATCGGTGATCTAAGATTATGCATAAATAATTTGACTCTGTCTCCCAAATTTTATTTAATTCTGTTTCCCAAATGGTAAGGGTAATGTCTGGATGGGCAGTACCGACTCATTCCTTTACTAAGTATAAACTAAGCGCCTGCTACGTGCTCTATGAACTTTGGTTTCCTGACGTCACAGAAAACGCAGCCAATTATCTCGCGTTCCGTTCCTTTCGTTCTTTCCTCTATTCCTGAGGTCTTTCCATTAATGTTTTTGCTTCTTGCTTTTTTTTTTTTTAATCCCCTTAGGGCACCATGATGAATGTACATATTATGTAAGGCTAATGTTGCAAGGTTCCATATAAAATGCAAAACCGTCTTGTGCACCAGCGGACCCTGGGAGAGGAGCAACAGGGCCCAAGAACGCCTGTGCAGAGATAAGACCTCCTCCGGGGAAAGGTCATCCGGTCTGAAGGGGAGAGGGCGGGGCGAGACTCGCTCACGGAACTGCCCCTGCCTGTCCCCGCCCCGTTACGTCACTTCCTGCCAGCCTCCCTCGCCGGGCATTGTGGGTGGCCGGCAGGGGTCTCCTGGAGACGACCATGGCCGGGGATGCGGGAGGTCGCGGTTGCCCAGGCTCGGAGATGCTCTTGCACCCGGAGCTGCTGTCCCAGGAGTTCCTGCTGCTCACGCTGGAGCAGGTGAGGCGCCGCCCGGCCAGGCCAGGCCAGGGAGTGGGCCCGGCCCGGGACTGGGGGCCTCCGCCCCCAGGCCGCCGCGACGCTGGCCCTCGGAATGGGTCGTGCTGGCGATCGCAGCCGCTCCCGGGAGCCCCGGCGGGCGTAGTGGGAGGCCCTCGTGTTCTCCCCCGAGGCTTGTCTGGCGACCGCCTGCCACACCCCTCGGCGTCTGAAATGGTTTTTCTGGACGGCGAGGGGGTGCGGGCCTCCTCTCTTTCATTCATTGCACCTGAGCTGCTAGGTGCCACCTGCAGAGGCCCGGGCAGGCCTGCGGAAAGAGGCCCGTTAGGTGAGGACGGAGGTAGGGAATGACCGTAGTGATAAGAGCCCTCCTGTCTGTGGCGCTTATATCCCATTATCCTGGTGAAGAAACTGAGACTCAGGGTCTTGAGGGATTTGCAAGGGGCTGGTAAGTAGTAGACTAAGTCCTTGTATTCTGACTCCAACTCCAGCACGTATTTTACCGCAACATGTTGCTTCACGGAAGGAAGGAAGGAGAAATGGAGAAAAGGAGGCAGGACGGAGGGAGGAAGTGAAAAAGAAGAAAAACTAAGGATGGAAAAGACCAGGATGGTAGAAAACCACCCAAAATGTGCCTGCCTTTGGGTCACCTACCCTGCCTTGGTCTTGGTATCCCTATTAATTGTAGGGCCTTCCCTCTGTTGGTTATTTGCAGTTTATCCTGTAGAGAGCTTCCTTGTACATAGTTGTTTGCAGTCTTTTCCCCCATTCGATTGTCAACCCCTTTAGAGGGTCCTGGATTTTGCTTTCCTTCTCATCACTAGCGCTTAGCACAGCAGTGCTTGACACATCTTAGGCACTTAATAAGTTGACTGATAGTTGAGGTAATTTCCCATTTTTTCCTACTCAATCATATAGACTATTAAGTTAAAATAAGCAGAATGTTGTAAGAGGAAAAATACTGGATTTAGAGTCAGAAAAATTGGGTTCATTTATACCAGTTAACTAGCTGTGAAACTAGGTAAGTCATTTGATCTCTCTATACATCAGTTATTCATCATAGTTAAGATGGTAATATTTGCATTACCTCCTTACCTGATAGGCTTGTTGATCAAATGAAATAATGTCTATAAAACACTTTGTAACTATGAAGGTTTTACACATTTATGTTTATATTAACTAATGAAGATCTGAAATCCCAGAGTGTTTTTTTTTAAACTGTTTTTAAGTTGGTAAGGGATTTAAATTTGTAGGAAAGTTACAGTTCATCCTAGAGGGAAAAAATTGATCAGAGAAGTTTGTGTTCATTTGGAGGAATAACAAATAGTATGTTTAGCAATGGGTGGTGCTTTTGAACAATTGTACTAAAAGATATCACTGCACTTTCAGGCCTTTCTGGAAAGAACTAATGGTAGTATCCACTTAATTTCCCATTCCCAATTCTGCCTCTATTCTTGAGTCAACTCCGAAGAAGTAAGTGTGTCAGCCTCTTAATTGGAATTGCAATGTCGTATAAAATTGTGTATTATAGAGCACAGGGATTGTAAGCTTGAGTGAAGGCCTTGTTTCATTCTCTATTCAAATTTCATTTGTGTTTTCGTCCTCTGGTTCTCTTAACACAGTGCCTGGCACCTAGTAGGCACTTAGTAAATGCTTGTTGATTGATTGTTTGAACTTTTTCATCCCATAACTACCCCTTGAGCCCTATAAATGGATAGGGAGTTGGGTAGAGGTAATACAAGATTTCCATTCTGTTGATAAAGGAAAAAAGTTATAATTAGATCTTGCCTTTTGTTTTCCAGAATAGTTAAGAGTACAAGGGAATGAGGTGACAGAGAGGCATAGTTAGGATGTTTGTATGATGGATGGGAAAAACAAAACAAAGACAAAACAGAAAAGCAGTAGTTGATAGTGTATCCAGAGCAGATTGCTCTCATGATACAATGCTGCCAGCCTCAGAAAGAGCTTTTTGAAGCACCTCCTGCAGGTATCATTGATGAAGGGCTTTAAGGAATAATGCTTTTAGATGCTGGCATGAATACTGTGCTAGATCATACCATTGGTTGTCCAACATGCAATTGGGACTTAGTGACAGTAAAAAAAAGTTTTGAGGGACGATGTAGTAGATAGTCATTTTTATACTTGGGTAAAGTTTATACTACTGAATGTTATTCTCTTTGTGTTTGTGTGGCTAAAGTGACCAATGTGTGGTGGCTAATCAATCAGTCTTTTTGCTTGTAAAGGTAGTCTAGGTTTTAGCTGTAACCAGCTTTTTCCAAGCTTGATACTGTTACAATGCTTCTTATATTTTTCCACTATGTGCATCTTGGTCTTTTATAGTTGTTGTTATTAGACTTTTTTAGCAGCTTGTAGATTATGAGAATGGTCTAAAAGCTTATTTCATTATCATGTTAACGTTTTGAAAATATCCTTGTTCTCTTTTCCACAGAAGAATATAGTTGTTGAAGAGGAAATAAAGATCAACAAAGATGACCTTACTGATCTCTATGTTCAACATGCCATACCATTGCCTCAAAGGGAATTACCAAAAAGTAGATGGGGGAAAATGATGGAAAAGAAAAGAGGGCAAAATGAATTGAAAAATGAGCATAAAAGGTACTTTTGTAGTGCTTCTGGTTTTAATTTTATTTCATATAGTTTGCACCCTTGAAAATATTTAAGGTATTAGGAAAATGTATGGTGTAAAGGTACTAATACCTAGTCTAATGCCTTCTTTCAGAACTGGAGGATTGGAATTCTATAGAATGGAAGAAACATGCATTAAAAAGATTCAGTGGTTACAAGCTCAGGATGAGTCGATAGTGTGACATGAAAGCTAAAGCTAGTAGAGTCTTGGACTTCATTAGAGAAGTACAGTGTCCAGAATGACTACCCTGGTCATATCCTAGCTAGAATATTGTTTGCAGTTCGATGTACTACATTTTAGAAGGGATATTTGTAAGCAGAATCATGCCCACAGGAGGGTGAGCAGGCTGTTTAGGGGTCTGGAAACAGCCATATAAAGCCTACCTGAAGGAACTCTAGATGTTTAGCATGGAGAAGAGAAAACTTGTTGCAATGGAGCAGTGTGGGGAGAGACATGATAGCTGTCTTTAAGTATCTGAAGGACTATCATGAGGAAAAGAGATAATGGACCTATTTTACTTAATGCCAGGGGATAGAACTAGTTGCAGAGAAAGAGCCATTGGCTTAATGTAAGGGAAAGCTTCCTAACAATATAGGGCTGCCTCAAAATGTAATATTAGGTTTTCCTTTCATTAGGTCTTCAGGTGAAGGTTTGGATGGCCATTTGTCAGGAATGTTTTAGAGGCTACTCCTGTTTAGGTACAACTTGGATAAGTCCTTTCTTCCTCTAAGATTCTGTGGTTCTGAGGTTGTCAGAGCCTGTGTGCTGACAAAGCTGGGCATTGGAAAATTAGGCTGTAGCATTAGATTCATCTTTCCATTTTACTGGCTTTCTATCCTTGGTTCTGTGTGTTTTCATCAGAATCACTTCCAGATTGGCAGGGTTACATTAGAGATAATTTCAGACCATGGAAGCCCTTCGAGCTCTCTCTCTATTGTGTCTTTTTATAGGGGCTCATCATTTTTTTGGTACCTGTTCTTATGTAGGTGATGCCTAATTCAGGAAACAAGGAATAACATTCTGCTTCAGTTATAGTACTTTGATGTTCCAAGGATAGTGTCATGAGTTCATTTAATTAGAGCATCCTAGTGAAGAGATCATCACTGTTGGTTCCATCCTAGGGTGATTCAGAAAGTTTTGCTCTATTCCTTAGCTACAGACTGCACAAGAAACCCTACCTAGGCACCTCACAGATATATGCCATAGATCACAAGGTAACAAGTCTAGGAGGGAATGGTAGATTGATCATTAGGAAGTTCATTACTACTATTGGGAAGACAGTTCAAAGCCCTTGCCTTATTTATGGTGTGGTACCAGAGCCATCTTCATATACAAAATCCATCAAATTATTATATTAATATTGAACATTCTGTTATCATTATTTCAGTGTCAGACTGGTTGAAAACTATTATTGCATACAACCTAACTACATTAGATAGTTGGGCCTCTGAGTGTAAAGCTTTTTGTTTGCTTGATGGTGAACATGCAATTTTAACTCAAATTATGTCACCCTTTGTCTTAAAGGTTATGTGATACAACAGTTTATATGTTGCTATTGGTTTCCAATAATTTGTAACAATATATACTGTGCCAGTTTCTTTAGGGCTGTCAGTGAAAAGACTATACATACCTTGCTATAGTTGCCTGTTTTGATTTATAACATGACAGTTTTCACATGATTGGCTCAGTGTTTTTTTGAGCAAAGATTTAACGATAGCATAGCTATACTTAAAATCTGGCATGTGAAAGTCCAGATTTGCCCAAAAAATAGAGGGTGATTTTGGTTTACAAAAGGTATCACAATACAGTTTCCTTCATCAAGTTCTTCCTCATGCATTTAAAATTATTTGACTTATTGGAATGAACTAGCTAACTACTTTTTCAGAAACAGATCTATTCCATAAATTTAGGCCCTTTATTGTATAGGATTCACAAATGAATCTCATGACCAGTTTACCATTTATGATTGAATATATAGATTAGCTACCAGTAATTAAAGTATTCCAGACACTGGATGTGATGCCATTGATAAGACTTTACAGCAAATATCCAAGGTACCCTTTCTTTATATATCTTTTATTTAAGGAAATGGAATTACTGAGGTACATTGACCATAGATTTTGCTAACATGTCGAAGGTTTAATGCAGTCTTATAATTCAGTATGTAATCTAAACTATCGCTCAAGGCAAAGACAGTAGGAGTGAAACAGGTATTTCTAAAGAACCAGGAGGGTGCAATTATCTAAATTTTTGGAGAAAGTTTGGTTCTTAGTGTAGATTTCCATTTTTAAAACAACCTTTGTATTACCTTGTCTGCACATTAAAGCTGAATTTCAGTGTATCGCTCTTGTGTATACAAAACATTGGGATAAATTACTGATAATTATTTTCCTTTATTTTGCAACTATAAGCCTGGTTACTAGTACTTAGCTATGCATAGTTTTACAAATTCCCCTCACACACAGTGCTTCCTACCTCCTTTTCCCCTTTTAAAAAACAAAATAGCTTATTTTGCATTTGAATTTCATTTAACTGATTTACTAGTTCAGATGATATTTTTCAGAAGTTAAAAGGTTTCTGTATTTTTCAGGGATATGAGTGTGGAAGGTTTACGGAAAAGACCCCTCATTGTCTTTGATGGAAATTCAACAAGTACAAGCATAAAAGTGAGAAAGACTGAAAATGGAGCTAATGATCATCTGAAGCCTCCTCCTTCAGTAGGCATTACTAACAGTACCTTTAGGAAGTTACCAAATTCCAATGCTTCCTCCCTTATTCTGCCTTCCAGCTTGCCTACAGACATTAAAGTGGAAACCAGTAATGACACTAAACAGAACCACGTGCTAATGACTAGTAGGAGTACATTGGCCAATGTAAAATCGCCACCTTTATCTCCTGTTGGGGGAACTACTGTTGTGAAATTAAAGAGAACTGTTCCAAAAGAAGAAGCAGAATCAGTGGTAGGTAGATGATGGCTTTCATACTAATTAAGGAGCATGAAAAGTGAGTGGTGAGGCTGAGATGTTACTTGTTCATCTTGGGTCTGTTAATGGTTGTTTTTCTTTTTCATTTTTGAATACTTTGAGGCTTAGAAAACTAAAAAATAACCATGAGTTCAATCTCTGTCTCATTCACTTTTGTATCCATTTTTAATATGTCTTTACATGAACTACTTTTAGGTCAGAAAAACACATTCTACTCTTTAATTCTAACTTCATTTGTTTTTACTGATAGAGAGTTGCTATATGCACTCTTCTTTTTTGATAAGTCAGTGTTATGCTATATTCAGTTAATATCATTTAACATTTGAATGCTTGGAATTATCATAAATTGATAAAAGTTACTGTGGTAGTTTAATATACTTGGTGAATGTATCTGGTACAAGTTTTAATCTGTTAGGTATTTCAGGATGGGTTAGCTAGCTAGCTAGGTAATTCCTCTTCAAAAGAGTTTATTTTGTGATGCTTGTGTGTGTGTGTGTGTGTATACACACACACACATATATATATGTGTATACACATATAAATATACACTATTCATACAAAGAATTCACTTTTTTTTTTGCTTTTTGGAGTAGGGGAGGTAGGGCAATTGGGGTTAAGTGATTTGCTCAAGATGACACAGCTACTTTTGTGTTAAGTGTCTGAGGCTGGATTTGAACTCAGGTCCTCCTGACTCCAGGGCTGGTGCTCTATTCTTGCGCCACCTACCCGCCCCCAAAGAATTCACTTTTTAACAGTTGAATTTAGGTTAGCTCATTTTCCTAATTTGTTTCTCATTGTGCTTGTGGAAGTACTCTGATAGTCATTCTTAACAACTAACTGTTGGGTGATATTTTAGTTTGTAAGATTTATGCATTTGGGGGCAGCTAGGTGGTGCAGTGAGTAAAGCGCCAGCCCCAGAGTCAGGAGGTCCTGAGTTCGGTTCTGGCCTCAGATGTTTAACAACCACACAAAAAAAACTAGCCGTGTAATCTTGGGCAAGGTACTTAACCCCAATTGCCCTCCAAAAAGGCAAAAAAAAAAATTATGCATTTAGATTGGGGAAGGGGGTGGTGTCTTATTGATAATTATTCAAACACCACCCTCATTTTACAGACATGGAAGAGGTCTAGAAATCACTTTTGTGATAAGATATTTTGGGGGGGGGAGGGATCACATGGGAGAGCATAGCTCCAAATAGTACAAGTGAAATAGAGTAAGTCTTGTTAATAAATGAGACGCATAAGACAACTTAAAGATGGGCAAGAGATCTGCTACAGATATTGGGGTAGATCATGATTTAAGTAGCACTTGTATAAATAATATTTTTGCACCCATCATATGGTTTACTCTTTTTCAGGGAGGGTCCAGGACTTGTGATTTTATTGGTGTAGGGAGCTTCTCATGAAGAAACCCTGTCTACCAATACAGATTGGCTACAGCTTAGTTTTAACGTGACTTAACTAGGGTCACAGAGCCAGTACGTCAGAGGTAGGACTTGGAACCAGTTCTTCCTGACTTTGAGGCTAGCTCTCTAGCCACGATACCATGCTGCCTCTCCTTGAATTAGAATTTGCTGTTTAATTTTCAGTTTTTTGGATAGTTAGTTAGCTCTCTTCCATTTTTCCAGTTATCTATGGCATTTATTTTGCTGAACATGAAATAAAATCTATTTCCACCAGATGGCAGCAGTGATCCACTGTAGCACCATCTTCATAAACCTGTGGCCCTTGTGTATATAATGTTTTGTTTTTCATTGAAATACATATAATAATTTATTTAATCATCTTTCTTTTCAGAGTGAATTAAAGCCTACAGAAGCAAAGAGGAAGATTCAACATGTCACATGGCCATGAATGAATGGGGTTCCCCAAAATGTAAATATATCCTATAACCATAGATTTCAGAACAAAAAGGTCACATTTATTGACCAGTTTAAGTACCATATTTACAGGGATTCTGATTGCTGTGGAGTTTTCTTAAAAGGTTTAAGACAGCCTTGCAGATAAGTTCCAAAAATTTACCTTCCCCTTAAACATTTTTTTCTTTTTTTAATCTTTCCCTCTCAAACACTGGTAGTCAAAATCGTTAAAAATCAGTATTTTTTACTAAAGGCCTGATATATGTCATTGATCACCTTGGCCAAATGGCTATTTGCAAGTTTGATAATAAGCTTTCTGATTCAGCAGAGAAATAATTTTCACCAGACAACTTCAGAGTATGTGACAATTTTCTAAATTTTTGTTTATCTCCCACTCTTTGTTAGACCCAGTTTAGTGCGTTTCCTTCATCAGTATGTGCTCAGTGGAAGAATGTTTGTCATATAGATGTGTCAGCAAATATTACTAAACTAATTCCCAAGAGATCACCAAGTAAAGTGAATTCATAACATGGCTCTTAAACATAATCAGAATTTATCTCTAAGTTGCTGCTGCTTTTATGGTTTCCTCTAGCCACAGGTAACAAAAAGAAGCAGCTGCTGTTATTTCATTGATGGAACTAGTAATAATGGCAGACTGGTTTAGTTATGAATTTATTGGGTATAATGATGTTTAATTTAAAGTTTACCCACCTGTTGGAATTTACATGTCACCCTTTGATCTGTTATGATCTTGAGTTTGAGAATATAGATATCACTCACTGCAAGTGAATTTGAGGTTAAAGAAATTTTGAACATATAGAAATGATCAACTCATATTTAGCCTCAAGGCCTATTAAAATAGTAGCAGCTGTTGACAGTGTGTGCCACTGTAGGCAACACTATTAGATACTGTCAGTACTGCTAGGTAAGAAAGAGAATTAGCTGTATGTATAGAGGGAAGAGGAAATGGTCTGGGATGGGTAGAAGAAAAGATTCTGGAGCTAGAAGTTTGCTACAAAGGAAATATGAACTGCCTGATTGAAATCTTTCTTAACTAAGTATAACACTGCTGGTATATTTTAATGGCTTGCCTTGTGAGTGGCCATTGTCTTAACTCTTTAATCACCAAAACATTTTAATTTATTGAATAATTTGTTTCAGTGGGCATGCAGCTCTGATTTTGCAGTAGAAGCCAGTGGTAAAGAAGGATTCACTTTACACTAATATGCTTTACATCTAACTTTTCTTGAAAACATTGCTTACGTAAAGTACTTGTGTGGTTGACCTTCAACTTGGGGTAGGATTTTTCCAATATTTTGTGGACTAGTACCTTTACTTTTTGATGCTAAGTTTACTTACTTGAGTTTTCTTGACTAGCCTTACAAACTGTAATTTAGCTTTGTGGAGAATACTTTATTACATTCCAACCCATGATTTCTTTTTTTAAACATCATATTCAGCTCAGGCTGTATAACCTGTACTATGTATAGTTCAATAGATAAAGCCTAGATGTTGATGATTTTTGGATATGTGGTAATCTGCAGGGCTGAATTTATATGATGTTGGAGGGCAACTACAGTCATAAATGTATATGTTTGAGTATTTACACAATTGCAGATTTGGAGTAGTATGATAGATTATATTTTGCTTTCTCTGGTCACACTTAGCTTTCATTTCCATTTCTCTCTCAGTTGAGTGAAAATTATCCTATTGGCAATTCTTAGTCAATGGAAACATTGTAATTGCTTTTATTACTCAATGAAATTAATTTCTTATTTGTGTGTTTAACATACAGGTTAAGTTGGTAAAAACAGCTGAACTGTGTAACACCATTGCTTCAAATTGAAGTTTATATTATGGTCATTCAGAGTAAATGCACATATGGCAGCACATTATTAAGCTATTTTTTCTGTTTGAAACGTGGAGAAGTCAGAATAGAAGAGTGCCATGCCACGTACGTATGTAATATGAGCATCTTCTCAAGGTATAGATGCATTTTCTCTTAATCCGGGAAAAACCTTTTTCCACATAATAATGCACGTTGAAAGGACAGATGTTGGGGAGTAAAAGTGTTGGAAGCTCAATGGTTTAAATTTTTGTGTAGTGTGTTTATGTCTCTCTTTTTATAATGGTTTTAAAGGGCTTTGGAAGAACTTGGTATGAACTTAGAAGAACTTCTTTCTGGATCTTCCTTTATTCACTAACATTTTTCAAGTCTAAGTTGTAGTTTCTAATTCTACCATCTGCAAGAGCCAGATTCTCTTAGTGTAGGGGTAGGCAGTGTGGTATTGGTGTCGCTGTGCGGACTGATAAAATTTTAGTGGCATTGCATCACTTCTTCTCCCATCATAATATACCTTTTTCTTTAATTTTTTTTATTCCTTTTTTCTTCCTCTTGAGTTTTATGTATTTTTATCTATTTTCCCCCCTTCTCCACTGCCTAATCTTGAGTCTTGCCAGTGGAATCCCTGTGCATTTGGTCTGCTGTTGACATTGAGGGCAGAAGGGATTACTTGCTCCTGCCTTTTCTCTAAGCCTTGGGTGTTGCTTTCATTTTTGAGCCACAAGGTTCCTGTTAACTATAGATAGCATTTTACAGATATACTAAATAGCATCACTGGTCTAAAAGGTAATGTACCATTTAAAAATCTCATATTAAGACCTAGAAAGTTACTAGGCACTAGGAAAAGCTGGCTCAACTAATATTATGACCATGATCTGTATGTTTTTATTGAAGCTCTTTACAAAGCGCTTCTTGGAGTTATATTTTCCTTGACCTAAGCTGTGGAAGAGGGTCCTAAAAGTGATCTGAAAGCTTATGAAGTAGCAATTACCTTTTTTAAAGTTTACATTAAGTAAAAATACCAATAGATTGTCATAAATAAGTATTAGCTTCCCTTCTTCACTATTGTGGATTTTCAATTACATTTAGATGCTGTAAAATGGTCAAAATGTTCTTTTTTAAAAAGTGTGCTCTTTTACTAAACACTTGTGCAAGTTTTGTACTTCAGTACAGGAAAGTTTAATATTGTAATGTACATTTTTTTGTATGTAAAGATTCTTTTAAGTAGTCTTATCCTTATTTAAATAAAAATAATTCAACTCTTAACTTTTGAAGAAGTCTTGTTATTTGTAAAATACATTCTACTAATATGTGAATATAAGGTGACAATCCTTTTTATTTTAGCCAGCTATCCTAAAAGAAGAAATGTATAGATTTTCATAGTATATACTTCCATATCTTGATTAAAATATGGTCCAGATTTCCTCAAATGCCAATAATTTTGTTACCTCACTCTGGATCAGTTTAATAAAACCATCCCTATCATTTCTTATGGTGCTGTGATGTTCCATTACATTACAGTTGTCTCAAACTTTTTTTTTTTTAGCTTTTTGGAGGGCAGTTGGGGTTAAGTGACTTGCCCAAAGTCACATGGCTAGTAAGTGTGTCAAGTGTCTGAGGCCGGATTTGAACTCAGGTCCTCCTGACTCCAGGGCTGGTCCTCTATTCACTGCGCCACCTAGCCTCCCCACAAACTTTTTTTCATAAATAGATAGGTTAGACTTCTTCCTTTGCAAAAACTGCCTGTTCATATTTTTTTTATCATTTATCAGTTGGAGAATGGCACTTATAAATTTGAATCAGTTCCCTAATATCTTGGAAATGAGATTTTTATCGGAGAACCCTGTTGTGAAGATTTTTGTGAGAGTCTCTTTTTAAGTTTATATAAGATTATAAACTGCTTCAGTGTATTCTAAATTATTAGTTTTTTGAGGCACCCGCTGTAATCTCAACACAATTCCCTAGTGCAGCCTGAACCAAATTAAAATGCAAAGTTAAAATTGGGAAATATTTAACAAAATAAAAATACAACGTAATAAAATAAAATAAATAAAAATACAACGTAATAAAGATTGTGTTGATTTGTAGTTTTCTAAGTCAGTATGCTGTGGGCTCCAAAACAAGAATCCCTATCTATTTTTGAATGTGTCACAACTCCATTATATTAATATAACATAATTTGTTCTGTCTTTTACCAGTTAATAGCTTACCCCTTAGTTTTAAGTTCTTTGGCTCTATTAAAGATTACTCTAAATATTTTTGCACATATATATCCTTTTCCTTTTTTATCTCTTTTGGGGTATAAGTTCTAGTATTGGTATTGCTGTGTCAAAAAACATGCACACTTTGCCAAGTTTTAGCTAGTTCCATGTTGCTTTCCACAATAGATGGACCAGTTCACAGCTATACCAACAGGGTGATAATGTGCCTGTTTTCAAGTAGCCCCTCCATTATTTGTCATTTTCTTGTTTTGTTAGCTTTGTCAATCTAATGGATGTGAGGTGGAACTTCATAGTTGTTTTAATTTGTATTTCTCTGATTATTAGTGATACAGAGATTTTTTTCATATAGTTACAGATCTTAGATTTCTTCCTTTGCAAAAACTGCCTGTTTATATCCTTTGATCATTTATCAGTTGGAGAATTGCACTTATAAAATTTGAATCAGTTTCTTAATATCTTGGAAATGGTATTTTTATCAGAGAACCTTGTGAAGATTTTTGTGAAGATCTCTTTAAGTTTACATAAGTTTACAAGCTGCTTCAGTGTATTCTAAATTATTAGTTTTTTGATGTATCTAGATCCATAATCTCAGTAATATGGCATATTCCCTCCAGATGTGCAAAATAAAACCCTTCCAGTTTAATCAATATAATAGACAAAAAGCAATATAATGACAGAAGTTAATAATCTGAAATTTATCAAATAAAATTAGTCTTTAGACAAAATATTTTTCCATTAATATATATTTCTGTCTTGGTAATTTTTGTATTACTGAAATTTAGGAAAATGTCACCAGTTGTACTGTTAGAGAAATATGTAAAACAACTACCATATATGTAAGCCTATTCTAAATATTTTACACTTCTACAAAATGAAATTAACTCTAGTGTAGTTGAAGTTGTAATGATGGAAGAGATAATAGATTTATCTCAGTTTGAGTCTCATTTGAATTTTCGCTATGTATTGAGAAAAACAATGGAAGCAGATGAACGCATAAATTTGAGGGCTTGGGAGTAGACAAGATCATAATGTCTTATGCAATGGCTACTTTCTCTTGGTATTATTTCTTTCTTAATATCTTATATTACTTGTCAGGTATTAACAGGTGAGACTAAAACAACAATTAGTTCATTGCCTCTGGATTCAGAGACTTGGGTTCAAGTCTTGACTCTGGTGCTTAGCACCTCTGTGACTTTGGGCAAAGGGAGTTGACTTTTCAGGTTCTTTTGAGATCTATAAAGCTTTAATCCTTTGACTGTATAATGCATGGGTGATTTTTCACTTATTTCCAATTCCTTTCCAATTGCAATTCCAGTTCTTTCTTAGACACTTAGCATTATAAGCATCATGTGACTGGAATTTTATTATTGACATCTTTAAGGAAAAATTTCCAGGAGGTCTTAAAGTGTCAGTTCCTTAATTCATACATTGTTTCAAATACTGTAGACAGATACTTTACTCCCAGATGTCCATAACATCAACAAAAAATTATGAATATTCAGTTTATTTTATTGATCATCTTTTGTAACATGTAAGAAATGTTATTTTAGTTTTTAATTCTTATCCTTCAGAGCATATCAAATAAGTAAATACCAAAATGTGACATCACGGTAAGATGAGAAATAATCTAATTCATTTTCAACTAGTTTTAGTCTTACTCAAGCCATTAAACACCATTTAGCTAATGATTACTTTTAGAGGTGTCTACATCAATAATTATATGGAGAGAAAAATAAGTCTTTGAAATGTATGCTTACCAGTCATCATTTAGAAAAGAATGTTAGTGCTTAAGGGCACGTACCGTGTTTCCCCGATAATAAGACACTGTCTTATTATATTTTTTGGACAGAAAAACACCAGAGGGCTTATTTTCAGGGGAGGGCTTATTTTATTGAACATTGACAACAATTTTAATAAACAGGTAAATGTGAACAAAAAAATGTACCTTTATTCAATAAGCAAATCACTGGGGAAAAACAAGATGATGCGCTCACTGCTGCAGCTCTGATTGGATACAGCTTGGAGCGCGGTGTGCGTTTCACGGGGGGGATGCGCAGGGGATCACCTTCACTACAGTAGCAATCTTAATAGGGCTTATTTTCGGGGGAGGGCTTATTTTAGAGGAATCTTACACAGTAAGGGGAGGGCTTATTTTCGGGATAGGTCTTATTATCGGGGAAACATGGTAGGTGGCACAGTGGATAGAGTGCCAGTCCTGGAATCAGTAAGACTCGTCTATCTGAGTTCAGATCTGGCCTCAGACATTTGCTAGGTGTGTGACCCTGGGCAAGTCACTTAACCTTGTTTGCCTCCATTTCCTCATGTGTAAAATGAGCTGGAGATGGACATGGTAAACCACTCCAGTATTTTTGCCAAAAAACCCAACCCTAAATGGGGTCATGAAGAGTCAGACACAACTGAAAAAATGACTGAACAACAAGAAGTTAGTACTTGGTCCATCTCCTTCATTTCGCATATAAGGAAACCTAGACCCAGAGAGGTGCACAAGAGGTTAGTAACTGAAGTTAATAAAGTGGCACTTTAATTTAGGTCTTATGGCTCCAAGGCCAGTATTCTTGCCATTATTCTATACTGCCTCTCAATAGCATATAGTTTAAACTCTTAGCAAGTGACTTGCTCATAGTAGGCATTAAAAAAAAAACAGCAACCAAACTTAAATTTGTTGAGCTGAATGGAATTAGGCTGCTTCATAGGTAAGCTCATGTAATGTGGGTATTTTGTTGCTTTTCTATTGATACCATTCCAGTGTGACTGGTCATAAACCGAATTACCTAAGTTAATAGGGAGCAGAAGATATGAGGATAATAAAATACAAGAACATTGTCTTGACTTTGTATGCAGTTACATTCAGAGATAACCTACCTTGTGCCCAACCTTCACTCTTTAACCTACTGTATACCCTTAAAAGCTGGGCAATGAATGACAGCAGATTTCAGGTCTTCATATGTAAGTTATGAAACAACAATTAATGGTAGATTTTAAACTTACAAAGCAGTATGGCAAATTAAAGTCAATTTGGAGTGTGTGTGGGAATAACTTCCAAATCTATACGTCTGCCTCCAGCCTGTTTGAACATCCTCAGTTCTTGAACTCCCCATTTAACATCATCAGGAGGCTCTGCTAACATCTCATATCTAAAACTGAACTAATCTTTATCTCCCCTAACGCTGATCCTCACAACCTCACTCATTTTGTTGATGGCAATGAGGAGTTACCTGCATTTGAAACAACATTTAATACATCTTTGATGTCCTTTTATAAATTCTACCTTTAGAATGTCATTCATTACCTTCGTTCACACTGTGACCTCACCTCAGGCCATGTTATACTTGCTTGGTTATTGTTCCAGCTCTTCCCTGCCTCCAGTTTCTTCTCCATGACAATCCCTCTTTCACACTGCTGCCAAAGCAATCTCCATAATTCACAAGACAGTCTTGTTAGTCTCTTTTTCAAACACTTTCAGAGGCTCTTTATTGTGTACAGGATATAATTCTCACTCTCCTGGCTGGGGTGGGAGGCGAAGGTCCAAAATCTCACCCCAACCTGGTTTTCTAAATTTTTTTATTTGCACCATACATTGTAGCCAAACTCAACTTCTTACTGTTGCCTAATTTTGATCCTTCCTTCTCCCATGGATATTGTTGATGCTGACTACCATGCCTGGAGGGGACTCTTCCCCACTGTCCTCCTTGAAACTGTCTTCCATTTCATGGCAGTTCCTAATCCTCTTAAAGCCAAGCTTAAATGTTCCATATTCCAAGAACGCTAGTGCCCCCAACTAGAAGTGTTCCTTTCTCACTGGAGTTTCTCACAACGCTCTTTTTGACCTGCGAACATCAAATATTTATTAAATACTTAGCATGTGAAAGACTGCTAGGCAACAGAGATGTGTAGATGAAAAATGGCACAGTCCTTGCCCTTCGCTAGTGTAGCTTGAAGTTAAATATGAATAAGAACATGTCATGTTGCTTGAAAAAGCATGATAATGTAGGGGCAAAAGAAAGATCCAAACAAAGTGCCATAAAATATCTGAGGAGTCAGAAATTACCTAAAACTAGGTGGGTCAGAGAAGATTTTATAAATATTGTGACCTCAGCCTTCTTCTCTAATTTGTACCCTAAAGAAATCCCTTACTAACCTCTGCTTGAGGATCTTCATCAAGCAGATTTAAGGTAAACAGGGGTTAAGTGACTTGGCCAGGGTCACACAGCTACTAAATGTCAACTCAGGTCTTTCTGACTCTAGGCCCATCCAGACTATTTAGATAACTGCTAAAGGACCATTCAGCTCCAAATCTGTAATCCTATGATCTTGCTCCTGCTCTTCTGCCACCTTCTGTGGCACCTCTAGTGGTCATTAGGAAAAAAAAACTCAACTCTTTGGTATAGCATTTAAGGCCCTTCACAATCAGGCTCCTAACTTCCTTTTTAGTTATATTTCAATTGACTTCCATTCATGAACTCTACCTTCTTATCAAACTAATAGCTTTCCTACAATCTACTTCTCCTCTTCCCCTTCATCCTGAGGCTTCACTCTCCTAAGTGATAACTCTCTACATGGATCACTATTCCAGTCATGCCCCAACCCCACTCCCAGCTCCTGCTTATGAACTGTCTTTCCCTGTTAGAATATAAGCTCCTTAATGGTGGGTACTGTCTTGGTTGCTTGTATTTGTATCTGCAGCACTTTGGCACAGTGCCTGATAAGTGAAATGCTTAATAAATGCTAATTTATGCTTTATTTCCCACAAGCTATTCCTGGAATAGACCAATCATTTAATATTTACTAAGCACTAGATGGTTAGGATGCTGTACTGGGTCTGAAGTCAGGAAGACCTGAGTTTAAATCCAGCCTCAGACTGTGTGACTCTGGACAAATCATTTAACCCTGTTTGCCTCAGTTTCCTCATCTGTAAAATGAACTGGAGAAGGAAATGGTAAGCCACTCCAGTATCTTTGCCAAGAAAACCCCAAATGGGGTGGCAGAGTTGGACACAACAAAACAACAACACATATTGTGCGACTGCCACTAGGAATATAAATACGAAAAACAATATATATGTACACATATATATTTATATCATTATTATATACAAATACATAATTTATTTTATATATATGAATTCCATGGAATCTTGTGTGTGTGTGTGTATACACAGCATATACAAATTATATGAATGCAGGGTAATTTGGGAGAGATAGCACTAGCAGCTGGGAGAATCAGGAAAGGCTCCATGCAGAAGTCGGTGCTTGTGCTATACCTTAACAATTAAGAGGTGCTCCACAAAGGGGAGTTAAAGAGTGTATTTCAGACCCAGGAGATGGCCAAGAATAAATAGCCAGTGCAAAGATACAAAGACAGGAGATAGAGGGTATTGGGTACAGCATAGAAAGATAGTTTGATCGGATCTCAAGAGGGCAAGAAGGCGAGTGAGGTCCAATGAGGTTGGAAGTATTTTGTTGTTGTTTGGTCATCTGAGTTATGTAGTGAGTGTCTGAGGCTGGATTTGAACCCAGGAAGATGAATCTTCTTGACTTCAGGCCCAGCACGATATCCATTGTGCCACCTAGCTGCTGAAATATAGATTGGAAATATAGATTGGGGCTAAATTATTAAGGGATTTAAAAGAAAGGATTTTATATTTTATTTTAGAGGCAATAGGAAGACATTGAAGTCAATGGAATCTGGGATTACATGGTCAGATTTGCAGTTGTATAGGATGGTTTAGAATGAACAGAAACTTAAGGCTTGGACACCAATTAGGAAACTAATAAAAAAGATCTAGGGGAAAAGTGATGACTAAAAGATGATAACTAAAATTAGTAGCTGTGAGTAAAGAGGATGGTTTGGATATGAGAGTTTTTTTGAAGATAGAAATGATAAGAATTGGCAACTAATTTGATACATAAGGTAAAGGAGGATTCCAGAATAATGTAGTTCAAAATAATGCAATAATAATCTCCCTAACCCGGGAGACTAAAGGGATGGTGGTGCCTTCAACAGAAATAGGAAAGTTTTAAAGAGGAGAGAATTGGGGGGAAAGATAACATGTTCAGTTCTAGCACATTGAGTTTAAGATGTCTGGCACATCCAGTTCAAAAAACAACTGATGATTCAGGGCTAACGTTCAGGGGAGGTAATGAGGAATGGACATATAGATCTGACAGTCCCCTGCCTCGAGATGATGGTTAAATCCATAGGATCTCATGAAGTTACCAAGAGAGTATGGAGGAAGAAGGAAAAAGGGCCTAGGGTAGAACGTTGGAGAACAGTTAAAGGGCATGATGTGGACAATGAGCTAGCAAAGGAGACTGAAGAATGGTATGACAACCAGGAGAAACTATAATCGTTAAAACCCAGAGAGGAGAGAGTATCCAGGAGGAAAGAGTGGTCAACTGTGTCAAAATTAGCAGATGGGTCAAGAAGGATCAATCCAAGAAAAAAGCACTAGATTTGGCAATTAAGAGATCACTGACAGTTTTGGAGAGAGCAGTTTCAGATTGCAGAGTGTGGAGAAGACAAAAGGAAGTGAAGGCAAATGGAGCAAATGTAGACTTTTTTTCAATTTGAATGAGAAAGGAAAGAAATATAGGACAAAAGCTTAAGGGGATAGTAAGGTAAAAGTTTTTCACATATAATTTATTGTATTTTTTCAATATTATAATTTTTCAGTTATTAATCAATTCTTTTCTCTACCTCTCACCTCCCTGTAATTGGAAAAAACTAAAAGAAATATGCATAGTCAGGACAAATCCCAACATTGGCCATATACAAAACTGTTCAATTCATTCTGCATCTTCAGTCCTCTGGAATTGTAATTTGTCACTTCAAGTCTTTCAAAGTTATTTTTCTTTAAACTGTTATTGTAAAAATCTTTTTCATCATTTGCCTTACTCTGCACTAATTACTGCAGGTCTTCCAAGGTTTCTCTGAAACTGGCAAGTTTGATGTTTAAGGCACAATATTCTTCTATATTCATATGCCAAAGTTTGTTTAGTCATTTCTCAATAGGTGAGCACCCATTCAGTTTTCAGTTTGGGGTTACTACCAAAAAAAAAAAAACCAAACCTATAAATGTTTTTGTGCATGTAGACCCTTCTCCTTTCATTGATCTCTAACCACATCAAAGAATATGAAGAGTTTAATGACTTTTGGGTTATAGTTCCAAATTTCTTTTCAGAATAGCTTTAGTAATTAAAAACTTCACATTAGCATGCCTGTTTCTCACGTTCTTTTTTGTAACTTAACACTCATTACTCCTGGTTCTGTCCTTACTAATTAGAGTTGGCCAAAAGTGAAATGTGGTTGCCTCCAAGTTAAATTGCTTGCACAAAGTCACCCAGATAATAAACATCAGGTGGGATTTAACCCGAGTCTTCTGATTCCAGAGTCAGGGCTCTTTTCACTATACCATATCAAGCTTGTGCATTAGGAAAACTATTTGGGCAGCCATGTGAAGGATAGATAGGAAAGGGGAAGGGAATGGAACTAGGGAGGTCAATTAAGAGACTTTTATAATAGTTATTTCTAGACTTACCCCCTTCCCCCCATCTTAGAGTATAAAAGCTCATTGCAGTTTGTAATTTTAATCTATGTATTCCCAGTGCCTAGCACAGTGCCTTGTAAATAGTAATTTTAAAAAATTAAATGTTACATGACTGAACATGTATAACTGTATCAAATTGCTTACTGTCTCAGGGAAGAGGGGATGGGAGGGAGGGAGAGAGAAAATTTATAACTCAAAATAAAAAAAAATGAATGTTAAAATTGTCTTTACACATAACTGGAGAAAAAATGCTATTTAAAAATTAAATGCTTCAGGTCTGCCTTATAGATGAGGTGATCTATCCACAGCTTAAAAATAGTTTTTTTGGTAAGTCACCTGCTTCTCTGTAGTACAGGATATCAAGATCTAAATGTAGAGTTTTCTGTTTCCAGATGTTTGTGTATTTTTAAGATCAAAAGAAATCATAAACTTGGGAAACTAAACAGGATGATATTGTAGCCCAGGGCCACATAGGTGGTAAGAAACAGAGCTGGGATTTGAATCCAGGTCTGACCCTGTAGTGCCAATACAATATTCATAGCACCAGCGGTCACTATAAATATGCCTGCATAGTGTTCAATCACAAAATATATCAGACTCTCTATATAGAATACAGAAACAAAACATTTATTCAGGGACCAGAAAACCAAATCCCCAAACCAGTAAGCTGATTCCTTCATAGTAGCAAAGAAGTTAATAAACCATAATGGCACAGAGAGCCACAGCATCCTTGAGCCTTCCCACAAACCAACATTAACTCACAAGCCTAACTGTCTCCCTTGGATGCATCCTCTCCTCTCTCCATTCTAGCGGCTCTGCTCTACCCTGCAGCAAACTCCTCCCACCACAGGCTCCATGTGATTACATTCAACTTATTGGGGGCAGGGTATATCTTCAAAGCAGGGAAGGTCTTCAAATTCCATTAGACTTAATAAAGAGCAGGGAAGATCTTCAAATTTCCATTACCATTACAGACCCCAAATCTCTTTCCATCACATCACATCACTTGTATCATACTGTTTAGTTTCCCAAGTTTATAACCTTTCTGAATCTGTTTTCTTAAAATGAGTAAAATGAGTAGACTGGATAGGCTCTAAGTTTTCTTCCAGTTCTGATTATGATTCCATGACATAAGATGTGGCAGAATGACAGGTTATAACCTTAGTTCAGGGAATAAAATGAAAACTGTCTTGTTCTGGGCATTGTATAAAATTCTAAGTGGTGGTTTCTTTTAAAAGATAAAGCTACAGATGTCATATAGTCTTAGAATTTTAGAACTGGGAAGGACCTTAATGGTTTAGCTCATTCCCTTTATTTTATATGTGAGAAAACTGAATTCCAGAGATATTAAGCAAGTTGTCTTGAGTTAATGTGATTAGTTAGTGACAATGCTGGTAGCAGAACTTAAGTCCTCCAACTCAATCAACAAGTATTTATTAAATGCTTACCATATACCAGGCACTGAGTCAAGCTTTGGAGATACAGAGAAAGGCAAAAATGGTCCCTGCCCTTAAGGAGTTTACATACAAAGTGTAATAATTAGGTACAAAAACCACATTTGAAAATATGAGAGGGGGGAAGGCACTAGCAACTAGAGAAACCTAGAAAGGCCTTCTGTAGAAGATAGGATTTGAGTTGAGCTTGGAAAAAAATTCAGGGAAACTTCCAGGTGGAGGTAAGAGGGCAGAGCGTTCCAGGTATAGGCTGTGTGTATAGGGGCAGCTGGTACAAAACTGCAGAGATGGTAGACAGTATTGTGTTGGAGTCAGTGTAACTGGAATGTAGAATGCATGAAGGGGAGTAAGATGTAAGACTAGAAAGGTAGAAAAGGTCTCTGTTATGAAGAGCTTTAAAAGGCAGAGGTATTTCTATTTGATTCTGTAGGTAATAGGGACCCACTGGAACTCACTGATCAAGGGAATGATGTGGTCGTATCTATACTTTAGGAAAATGACCGTAGGAGCTTAGTGGAAGACAGACTGAGAATAGAAAGAGTCTTGGGGCAGGGATATCAATTAGAAGGATATTATGGCATGTCAAAGGATATGAAAAAGAAGTTTTCAGAGGAAGAAATCCAAGCTATCAATAACCATACGCAACAAAAAGTAAATCATTAATAGAAAAATGCAAATTAAAACTACTCTGAGACGCCACTTCATATCCATCAGCTTGGCAAAGTTAACAGAAATGAACAATCACCACATTACAGGGACTATCAGAAAACAAGTAAGTTACTGCATTGTTGGTAGCTGTGAACCGGTCGAGTCTTTCTAGAAAGCAATTTGGAACTGTTTCCCAAAAGCTGTCAAACTGTGCCTGTCCTTGACCCAGCAACAGCTACTAGGTGTTGGTGGTGATCTTCAAAGAGATCAAAGAACCATGTGTACAAAAATATTTGTAGCAGCTCTTTTCATGGCGGCAAAGAATTGGAAACTGAAGGGATGCCCAGCAATTGAGAAATGACTGAATAAGTTATGGTAGATGTTTATGATATAATGTTACTGTGCTGTAAGAAATGATGAAGGGGGGTGCTTTCAGAAATACCTGGGAATACCTGTATAAACACACATGCAAAATGATGTGGGCAACACCAGAAAATAATTTATAAAAAACAATACTGTAAAGACAACTGAAAGACTTAGGAACTCAATACAGTGGAACCAGCTATAGTTCCAGAGGACTCATGATGAAATATTCTGTACTTCCAGATAGGTGATAGACTCAATACATATATATATATACATATAGTGTTATTTTTGGTTTTTGTATTTTTATATTTTGTTATTTTATATTATTCTATTTGTTTATATTTATATGTTACTATATATATATATTACATTTATTTTTCTTGCTTTCTCAATTAGTGAGGAATGGGGAAATGGAAGGGAGCAAATTTGTAACTGAAAATCAAATAAAATTGAATTTTTTTTTTTAAAAGGGGCTATTGCAATACTCTAGGCAAGACATGGTGAAGGCCTAAATCTGGGTGAAGGCTGTGTAAGTGGAGAGAAAGGTTCAGATGTGAGAAATGTTGTGAAGGTAGAAATGGTAGGCTTTGGCAATGGATTGGATATGTGAGGTGAGTGAGTAGTAATTGAGAATAACCCCTTATTTGTGAACCTGGGAGCCTGTGGAAATGGTAGTACTTTCAACAGTAATAGTGATATTGAAGTTCCCTTTCCGTAATTATTTTGTTTCCTTCTAATTGGTTCTCTTAAGATAAATGTTGTAACATAATAATAACTACTAATTTAGCATTTGGCAGTAGTTTGGGCTTACTTGTGAACTTGTAGTATTTGTATTGAGTTTCTAAGCAATGAAAAATTTTAGCTTTTGTGACATAAAGGTGTGTTTTAGCTACAAATGGCAGCTCAGTGCTAGGTCTATGGTCTTTTACCATGAAACAATATTCAAGCAAAGAATAAGCCTGTGATGCTGATCTCTTTATCATTAGGTTCAGTGAACTGTACATTTGAACTTGTTTAACTTAGACATTATGTGATCATAGTGTGTCATTCATATTTCTTCTCTCACTCTCTCCTCTTTTACTTGTTTCACCTGAAGAGGTAGTCATCCTTGCCAAGGCTAATAACCCTTCTACATACACTTTGATCCCATTTCATCTTGTTTTCTCCAGCAGATTGCCCCTCCACCATTGCGAATCTCTCACAAATAATCTTCAGTCTCTTCCTGGCTACCTCCCATCCTTTAAAAAACTCACTTGATCCATCCATCCCTAATAGCTACCTTCTGATCTCTCTCCTTTTTGTCAAAATCCTTAAGAAAGCTGTCTACAAATGGTGCTTCTACTTTTTGTCCTCTCACTTTCTTCTAAACTCTCTGCAGTCTCACTTCTGACCTCATTATTCAGTTGAGACTGCTCTCAAAGTTTCTGATGATCTCTAAACTGCCATATCTATGGCCTTTTCTCAGACTTCAACCTTCTTGACCTCTCTGTAACCTTTGATACTGTAAATCACTCTCTCTTCCTTAATACTCTCCTCTTTCTAAAATTTTGGGACCCTGTTATCTCCTAGGTCTCTTCCTATCTATTTGGCTCTTTAATCACTTGGTTGCTCAATCCTCCTCAGTCATTTAGGTGATGCCTACTAACCTTGGGTACCTTTCAAGGCTTTTGTCCTGACCTCACTTCTCTTCTCTCCAAATACTAACTCATTTGGTGAGATTGGCTCCAATACTTCAATGACCATCTTTATTCAGATGATTACTCAGTCCTAAACTCCTTTTCTGATCTCTAGTCTTATATCTTCAATTACCTATTGGGCATCTTGAACTAAATTCCTATAGGCATCTTAAACTCAGCATATTCCCAAATAAACTCATTACCTCTTCTCATAAACCCTCCCCTCTTCTGAACTTCTCTGTTGAAGGTAACATCATCTTCCCAATTACCCAAGCTACCAACCAAGATATCACTTGTCACTTGCATTCACCCCACATATCTAAACTGTTGCCAAATCCTGTTACAACATCTCTCCTATATGCCCTCTTCTCTCTGACATTGCCATCACCCTGGAACAGATCCTCATCTCTCAACTTGGACAGTCTCCCTATCTGAAGTCTTTCCCAATTCCAGCCCATCTTCTATTCACCTCCCTATTACTCTATTAATTCCAGGGTCCTCTTTTTTGGTTTTAAAAGCCCTTCATATACTGGCTCCTTCCTACCTTTCTAGTCTTCTTACACCTTTCTACCTTCCACTACTAGTCTTAGTGACATTGGTATCCTCACACTCCACCCAGTGTATTTTCCCGGGCTCCCCACCTTCTACAAGTTTTTCCCACTTAATGCTAGACCTTCCAATTTAATCTGTATATATCTTTTATGTACATAGTTATTTGTGTGTTATTGCCCAGCCCATTAGAACATGCATTCTTTGAGGTCAGGGATTGTTTTTGCCTTCCTTTGTGGCCCCAGCACTGAGCTCAGTGCCTGGTACCATAGTTAAGAACTTAATAAATGCCTGTTGACTTGAAAAAGCCACAAATTTCAAGCAAAAATATTTTGAGGGAGAAACAGACAATTAAAAGGGAATTGTGAGGTTGTTGGCTGACGTAATTTTTATTATTTTGAAAAAGATAAGGCGTGATGCAATTTCAGTTAACACTGACACAATCACCTAATCATGCAACACAGTGGGTGCTTGTTACACAACACTTCTGCCTTAATTATCATTTCACACCATGTGTAGCTCAATATTTTGTTCTGACAATATGCACATTCTAAGCCACAACAATTTGCTCTACACCTTGTATCGCATGTGGTTGGTTACACAGTCCATGGACACCATTCTCAGCTAGGACATTCCCTCATATATTCTGGAAAGATTTTCAAATCCTACACTGACCATATTATCTTCTTGCATCAATTATTCAATCAAAGAAAGAAAATAGCTCGAATTGATTGGTTATCTAACCATTCTTGGACCTGCTTCAGTTGGAGAAATTCAGAACCACTTTCCCTGCTATAGCTAGAAGAAAAAGTATTTGCTGTTTCCTCTGGACATGTCAAACCCAGGGGAAAAAATGTTTTATAGATGTGAAGCCCTCTGCAAAACCCACAAAAAAAGTCTGCATGTGGCTCATTAAAGCTAGTATACGACATAGGCATATTTCAGGAAAAAAATATATATATGTATGCATGTATTTGGCAAGCACAGCTTTCCCCTTGTTTTTGAGCTTCAGATATCTTTTCCACACTCTGGGCAAAGGATATCATCCCTCTCGGTGAGGAAGCCACGTCCAACTAAGGACAGAGAACACTTCTTGCAGTTGAAGCAGTCATTGTGCCACTGGCGTTCTTCAAAAGAGATATACTTTGTTCCTCCAAGTCCTGGTGAAAGGAAAATTTGCATCAGATAAAGGAATAAGGCATATCGACCAAGGGTTTCTTGGACTGAGGAGAAGAGTGAAATAGAAAGAATGTTCATTCATGGCTAAGATTTAAATGAGGCCTATGGAAGCTGGGGCTAGTTTTTTCCCTCTAAGCTCGTCTGCTTGGTCTTTCCTATTTGTCTCTTTCCCACAAAGATCTTTTAGGAAATTGTCTGATTGTGACTAAAAAACTCACCCCATTAGAAAAAAATAGTAGATTTGAAAAAGGGGATTAAGAGGTACATTAAATTCAATAATTTAGTCAACCAATATTAAGTGCTTGCTGTGTGTTAAGCACTGGGAATAGAAATATAAATAGAAAAAAAGAATGTCCCTGCCCTCACAGAGCTTACATTTCTAATGAGGGAAGATAACATAGAAAAGGAGAGAGGGATGAGGACAAAAGGTGCCCCACAAGGATTTTACCTTTAGTTCTGAAATTCTGTATGTCATCTGGAAATAAAATGCAGTCTGCTATAACTTCCAAATGGGCATGCCTTCTGTGATTATTAAAACAAATTCTAGGGAAATTTTGTATTTGGATTTAAATTACAGAGAGGAGTTTAAAGCAAAATGCCCCTATGATATTTACTGAAGAAAAAACCCTCCATTGTTGAGTAATGTCTGTGGTTCATAGAATCCTTAGTGCTAAGTAACTCAGGCCATTAAATGGCACAGGGAATAGAACACTGGACCTGCAGTGAGAAAGACTCGAGTTCAAATCATGCCTTATATACCAAGTAGCTGTGTGACCCTGAGCAAGTTAGTTAACTGCTCTCTGCTTCAGTTTCCTTATTTGTTGTCTGTCCTTCATTCTCAAAGAGGACCAAAAATATCAGAAGAGCTGTATCTTGACTTGCAAGTGAATTGGATTTAAGTGAGGCAGAGCTGTGCAAAGTCATCAGCCTCACTCTCTCCTCCAGAGTCACTGGAATCCAGTGGCAAGATGTAAGTCAAGAAAACTGGCAATGACCCTATCCTATTTGTAAAATGGGAACAATATTTACACTTACCTTCCAGGGTTATTTTGTAAATCAAATGAAATAATGTTTGTAAATTGCTTTGCATATCTTAAAATGAGATTACATACACATACACACACAGTTGTGGTTGTTGTTCAGTCATTTTCAGTCATATCCAAGTCTTTGTGACCCCATTTTCTTGGCAAAGATACTGGAGTGGTTTGCCATTTCCTTCTCCAGTTCATTTCCAGATAAGGAACTGAGGACTAAGTGGCTTGCCCAGGTTCACACAGCTAGCAAGTGTCCAAGGTCAGATTTGAACTCAAGAAGTTGAGTCTTACTGACTCCAGGTCCAGCATAATGTCCACTTCACCACCTAGCTGGTATGTATGTATGTATGTTTGTATGTATGTGTAAGCTGGCTACTATTGCTGTCAGCTGCTTAAGCTGAATTTTAAACATTGATTACCTCCAGTCTACTATAGATAAAAGAATACTAATCTAAATTCCACAACTCTTTCTTAATGACTTTTAAATAAGTGATCTTTTTTTGTTTTACCTTCATTTCACATGAATTGATGCAGAGTAAAGCAGGGTCAAGAAAACAATATAGGCAATGACTACAACAATATAAATGGAAAGAAAAATTACATACACACAAATCAAAAGGAAGTGTTGCAAAATTATAAAGAATTAAGCATGGCTCAAAAGAAAAGATATGAAAGGATTATCCCAAGCCTTCTTTTTGAGGAGTTGGGAGGTTCATATTGCACATGTTTTTAGATTTTTTCAAATTATTGATTATTGTACTGATTTTTTTCCTTTTCTTTTTCTTTTTCCTTTTTTTTTTAATCTTTAAAAATACTATTTGTTATATGAGAGGGCTCATACCAGGATACTGGGGAAAATATAATGATGTAAAAAAAAGATATCAATAAAAAATTAAATAAAACATCATATTCATTTTCACATATATCTCCTCGCCCTCATGGATGATATCTCTCGAGAGGAACCAGACTGAGTTGTAATGAACAACCAGCAAAGACCCAATGACCAGAATATTAAGTAATTTTGTTAATTTTTGTATTTTAAGTCAATGAGTGACTACTTTCTAAACCAAGAGTACATGGTCAAAGAAAATTATGTTTTGTGAATTTTAGTAAATGTACCCCTTCTTTTTAAAAATTAATTTTTTTTAGTTTTCAACATCCACTTTTATAAGATTTTGATCTCAAATTTTCTTCCCCTTCCTCTGCTCCCCTCCTCCCCAAGACAGTGTGCAATCTGATATCGGCTATACATGGAATGTATACCTTCTTTCCTTGAAATTGGGGTTATCTTGGAAAATCAAGGACATAAGAACATCATGGCTATAAGGTGCCTTGAAGTTACTTAACTTACCATAGGTAGGAATGACTTTGAAGTCATTTAGACCATCCTTTGAGTTACACAAAACCCAAACCAAGAGTTCAGTCCAAAGAAAAAAGCATTAAATACTGTGTGTAGTACATAGACTCAGAGGCATAGTAACTGATAAATAAATGCTTGTTGACTGATTAAAAGAGACACAGAATTTTGTGTGATAATGTGTAGTTCTTCCTGCCCTCATGTAACTGAGAATAAGACATATAAATATAATATACGATATCCTACAATAAATGTACTAGATAGGTACAAAACAAAGTACTTTGTGAGTTTGGTTTCTCATTGGTAATTTTTCCTATAAGACACCAGCCTTTCTTCCCACTGTGGAAGAATATAGTCTCATTTATTTATTCCTTGTTCAATTTCCTCATTTTAGAGTGGGGAAGGTGGTGCAGTCAGGGTTAAGTGACTTGCACAAGGTCACATGTCAGTGTTAAGTGTCTGAGGTTGGATTTGAACTCAGGTCCTCCTGACTCCAGGACCTGTACTCTATTCACTGCACCATCTAGTTGCCCCAATTTCCTCATTTTATATTTAAGGAAACTGAGACCCCAGGGAATTAAAAGTGAGTTCTCTGAAGTCACACAGGCAGAAAGTGATAGAGGTGACATTTAAACTCAGACCCTCTGATTCCAAATTCATCCCACTTTTCAATACTCTACCAAATTGTGAAATTATGGAGAAGTCCTTTTATCCCTGCTGCTATTTTGCTTGCTATGTTTTACAGGTTGGAGTCAGTTGTTAAACCCTGAGAAGAGAGAATACAGCTTCTATCCCAATAAAAACTTAGTATAAGAAGCACCGCTGTTTGTCTTACTAAGCCTGATAGAAAGAAGATAGCAGAGGAGGCAGGAGGGATGGAAGGAGGCTATAATCTCAGAAAGAGAAGTATGAGGATTCTGATCTTTTTTTTTTTAAAGCAATCGGGGTTAAGTAACTTGCTCAAGGTTACACGGCCAGTTGTTCTGGGTGGCTAATAAGTGTCTGATCCCAGATTCGATCCCCAGGTCATCCCAACACTGGAGCCGGTGCTCTTACTCACTGTGCTACCTGGCCGCCCCGAGGATTCTGATCTTTAAAAAGAAATAGTCCCTACAATTACATTTTTCTCAATCAGGATGAAAATCTTGGTGTTTGTCAGAAATTCACTCTACCTGACCCTTGTGCATTAGTGCGAAAATCCAGATAACTAGCATCTTTTAACTATGTTTTTGATTTTTTTTTCTTTTTGGAGGGCAATTGGGGTTAAGCTACTTGCCCAAAGTCACAAGGCTAGTTTCTGTGTTGAGTGTCTGAGGTGGGATCCGAACTCAGGTCCTCCTGACTCCAGGGCCAGTGCTCTACTCGCTGTGCCACCTAGCCGCCCCTAACTATGTTTTTGAAAGTCCTCATGGGTCCAAGATTTTACTTCTCTTTTTCAGAAAATTAATTTCTCTCTTTTCATGGAATTTTCTATTCTACTAGTTTCTGCCTAGAGAAGACTTTGTTCTTATTGTGAAGCATGTTGCAAACCTTCAAGTGCTAGATTGTTATTATTCTTATTCCTACAATAGAAATTACTACGAGGTTGTAGTGAATTCAATATTTTATGGCCCAATCAATGCCGTGGAATTGTATGATTAATAAAGAAATCTAAAAAAGAAGCATTGGAAGGTAAATTTCAAATAAAAATAAATTTCACAATTCCTTTTTCTTTATATTTTAATTCTAAAAGGTCCCCTTACTTTCTGGGCCTCAGTTTCCTTATCTGCCAAAGGACCAGATGACCTCCAAGGTCCCCTTTAGCTCTAACATTTTATAATTCTAGGATAATGGTAAGATATGCAAAGTCACCGATTTGCATTATAACATAAGAAAATCAACCAATAAACACTTATTTTGTGCACTGTGCTAAATGTTGGGCATATTTTAAAAACAAAAGGCAAAAGCAGTCCCTACCCTCAAGGAATTTATAATCTCAAAAAGACTTTAAAACTAACAACCTGTACATGTAATGCTTTAAAATTTGTCAAGCTCTTTACAGATATTCTTTTAAACTTTACAGCAGGCCAGTAAGGTAGGTACTATGGGTATTATTATCTCTATTTTACAGGTTGGGAAAGTGAGACTCAGAGAAATTAAATGTTTGGCCCATGGTCACATAGCCACTAAGTTTTAGAGATAGGATTGTAAACTTGTATTTTTCCAACTAGGCCAGCTAGGTGGCAGAATGGATAGAGTTTTGGGCCTGAAGTTCAGAAAAACTACTCTTCCTGAGTTCAAATGTAGCCTCTGACACTTAGCAGCTGTGTGACCCTGGGCAAGTCACTTAACCCCATTGGCCTCAGTTTCCTCATCTGTAAAACAAGCTGGAGAAGGAAATGGCAAATCACTCCATTTTCTTTGCCAAGAAAACCCCATTTGGGGACACAGAGAGTCTGACACAGGTAAACAACAGTTTTTCTAACTCTGACTACCAGCTTTGCCACGTTGCCCATTTGATCCTTTGATGTGTTTATTACAGTCCACAAACTTCACAGAACAAATCCCCTTATGTACTCAGTCAAAAGGCCACACTCAAGGACCTAGAAGGCCCCATATGGCCTAAAGGCTGCAGGTTCCCCACACCTGGTCCAGTCAACCAGTCAAATATTTTTTGAGCTACAGTGAGCCCTGGTTAGAGGTATGAAGTTCAGCAAAACTAGAAACAAAACTTCATTATGTCTGTCCTCAAGGAGCTATGGATTTTTTTTCTTTTTTATGTTCTGAAGCCCAGTGAGAAACTTCCACCATTCAGATGGGCACCTACTCAGAAACTCAGAGTTTCACAGGGCACTGAGATGTGAAAGGATTTGCATAGGGTCACACAGCCAACATGTGTTAGAGGGGAAACCCGAACCCAGATCTTTCTGTCTCCAAGGCCTGCTCTAGATCCACTATACCAGGTCTTATAATTTAAAAAGTCAGCTTGACCTTGAACAGGAGTCCCAACAGGGCAAAGCTGCCAAGCCTGAAATCACCTGCTTTCTTTTATCTCAAGGGCTTGTCATGTGTTAATAAAAAGCAGTGCAGGAAATAATCCAACTTGTAGCAGAAATAGTAAACTCCATGACAAAAGAGCCAATAGATTAGAAGTGACCTAGACAAGCTAAAGTTGAATAGCATTCTGTGGCAAGGGATAGGTCAAGGAGATTAAAGCAGAGGTTTTCTCAGAATATTAGCCCATAGCAGGGGTTTTTAACCTGGGGTAGATTTTAAGGGGTCCATGAACCTGGATGGGGAAAAAAAATTACACTTTTATTTTCACCTATTTCTAGCGGAAACATTTCCTTCAATTATGAATATAGGCTACAAGCCATGGTGGGATTAGAGGCTGCCCTGACTGCCCAAGGGGTCCATGCTCCCCTGACCATGGTGAGTAAAGTTCAGACAGTGAACAAAATCATACTCATTTTTATAAAACGCTGCCCTTTCAAACTTGAAGCTGACACGTGCCAAAACGGATCCTCCCTGAATTTCTAGGCATTTCTGCGTAAGTCAAAGCAAACACCTACCACTGATGGGGTTGGTGCACCCAGCACACTTCTTGGAGTATAAATTACAGAAGCAGCTGAGGCAGTAGGCATCGTCATCCCGAGAAGTGAAGCGTTGTCCAGAAAGCTGCTTCTTGCATTCAGTGCAAACAAAGCACTCTTTATGCCAAGGCTGCTCCCTATAAGTGACTCCCCCAGTAGTAATAGCCTAACAAGAAAAACAAAGGTTTTTAGAGGGACAATTGCCTGTGTGTTCTCAGGAATAACGAACTTTTTTACCTCTAATATTTGGTCCTTTCAGGATTCTTCTAAAGCAAGATAGGTAAATTTTTGGAAATTTCCCTAATAGATGGCTTTACAGACCTCACTCTTTCTTCTTGTAGCCTCAAAACAATTTTATTCACTCCCCTTTGGCTCTGATTTCTTTAATTTCAAAATAGCGTTTGAAATATTTGTCCCTGGGGAGGATTGTTGTGACAATCTGCAGTTTGGGGGCATGATCAATCTACATGCCTTTGTTGGGGTCCTATATTAGGTGCTAGGGATACAAAATGAAAAATAAAACAATACCTGCCCAGAAAGGGTTGACTATACCATAAGGGATACACTGCATTCCAAGGCTTAGGGTGGAAGTATTGGGTACTCCAGAACATTTTCTCTTATGCAACTTCTAGGGCACAATAGAGAAATAAGAGGGCCAGCCTAAGCTCAGCCCTCATTAGAAAAAAAAAAACCTCATGAATGGAATGAAACCATTGTAAAATAGCTTTTTAATAGAGCTTGTTAACTTGTTTAAATACTGTAGAGTTTTTTTCTTAGAGGAATTTCTGGTCCCTTTATAAGGTTTGGTCATTTCTCTGTAGTGTCCAACTAAATGTGACCCCATTTAGGGTTTTCTTGGCAAAGATACTGGAGTGGTTTGTCTTTTCCATCTCCAGCTCTTTTTACAGATGAGGAAATGAGGCCAACAGAGTTAAGTGACTTGCCCAGGGTCACATAGCTAGTAAATGTCTGAGATTAGGTTTGAACTCAGGAAGATGAGTCTTCTTGACTCCTGGATGAAGTTAATAGTGCCCAGAACATAGGACCTGGGGTGAGTTTTGCTAATTGTTAAGACCAAGAAATATAGGGACACAATCTATGAGGGTTTTTGCTTTCATAAAAGAAACTTTATTTGTCTGTTTATCTATCCATCCGTCTATCTACCTATCTATCTGCATAGAACTAAATTAGGTTCTGAGAAGGATGCAGTTTGGTGCAGCTCTATGAATATACCTAGACCTGTACTCAGAAGGACTGAGGTCAAATGACAGATATTGAAGTCTGAAAGACCCTTAGGGATCACTTAGTATGAGCCTCTCATTTTCTTTTTTTATTGATGAAGAAGCCAAAATGAGTAAGGGTTAGTCCGTTTACCCAGGATCACACAGGGAGGGAATAAGTGGCAGAACCAGGACTAGGCTTTTAGAATCCAAATTCAGTGTTCTTCCCATTGGCTCTGCTACTATGTGACTGGGTCTCAGTTTTTTCCTCTCAAAAAAAGTAAGCACCTTAGACTAGATAATAGCTGACAGGTATACCATCTTCTAGGCCAAGCTAGGTGGTGCCATAGTACAGAGTCAGGCAGACTCATCTTCCTGAATTCAAATCTGGCCTCAGACACTTACTAGCTGTGTGACCCTGGGCAAGTCACTTCACCCTCTTTGTCTCAGTTTCCTCATCTGTAAAATGAGATGGAGAAGGAAATGGTACATCACTCCAGTATTTTTTGTTTTGAGGGGGGAAGGCAAAGCAATTGGGATTAAGTGACTTGCCCAATGTCACATAGCTAGTAAGTGTCTCTGAGGCTGGATTTGAACTCAGGTCCTCCTGACTCCAGGGTCACTGAGCCACACTCCAGTATTTTTGCCAAGAGAAACTCAAATGGGGTCACCAAGAGTCGGACATGACTGAAATGACTGAACAACAACAAACCCCATTTTCCAAATAAGGAAACTTAAAGTAAAATGACTTTCTAGTGATCACATAACTTTTAAGTGCCAGCAGTGGAACTCAAACCCGTTTCTTGATTTAAAGTCTAGTATTTTTTCTACTATATCATGATAATGTTACTCCTGTTACTTAACACTATCACCACTACTATCACCACCTAGCATTTGACTAAGGTTTGAAAACACTTTACATATGTTAATTCATTTTGATTATATTGTGATTCTTAAGACCTCTTCCAGCTCTGAAAAATCTGAAATTTGAGGGAAAGAAGGATCTAATTAATATCAAAAGGAAGTGGAATTGAAACTAGAGGTATATAGTAAATAGTGTATGACCTCCTCAAGAAGACAAAGGATGACATGAGCACCCTTCCTTCATACTGCAGAAGAGTAGTATGTGAAAAAATCACATAGCAGCATAGCAAAGAAGACTAATGAGAAAAATGAGGGTCAAAATTAACATTTACATATGTGAAAAATATTTGGAAGTCTTCTATAAGAAGGTAGAGATAAAAAATTTTAACTTCATGATATACCATAGTGCTAGAGAACTTTAAATGAGGGTGAATCTAATGAAGGAGCAATATTATGGTATAAGAAGAAAGTCAGGGTATGTTAGTCACGCTATATATGTGGTGTTAAAGGCCAAAATCAGGGAAAGTCCAGAACCCTGGGAGGCAACCACAGGAGCAAACAGACGAAATTGTGTCCGAGAGAGTAAAAGATACCTTCTTGCACTGAACACACTGCATGGCAAATTGCTTCTCATAGCAGGGCACGCAGAAATTCTGATCATCCTTAGGAATGAAGCTCTTAGTTCCAATTGGTTGCTGGCAGCGATGACAGATAAAGCAGGTCTCATGCCAGCTATTGCCCCTGTACTCCATCTTGCGGGTACCTGCCACCAGGACCAAGGACAAAATTATTTTTTTTTTCATGTAAAACAATGCACAGTTTGGAATACTGAGGTCTTTATAGTGAAAGATTCACTGATGCAGGGACCTCATCTTTGACAATATTTATGTACTCTATAGGCACAACTTGAGCTGTCAATAAATGCATCCCTTCTCCTTTCTGGGGAATTGTAATGTAATGCCAAGCAAAGGCAACTTCCCAAGGTTCAAAATACCAGCATAGGTGCTCTCCATTTTATTTAGTGACAAATTAAGAACAGATAGAGTCAAAATTTAACATCATTCAAAATACAGCATTTACTAAGGGTGATTCAATAATTTCCAAGTACTACCCCCAAGTATGATTTAATCAAGTACTACTCCTGAACATTACATTCATTTAATCAATCACAGAGTCCCTCTTCTAAGTACTACACCCCTAGGCTGTACATTCATTTAGTCCAAAGCCCCTGTTCTCAAATGGAGATTAGTTTCCAATCATAAGTAAAGTACATTCATTTGTTCAATCACAGAGCACAAAAAGGTCAAAAGTTCCCTGCCCTTGGATCACAATTGAATCTACCCCAGAGTTACAACAAGCTTAAGCACAGCATTTAATACCCAAATGGAGGTCTTTTCTTCATCTTGACATGAGGCAAGTTCTCAGCAATCTTTGTTTCTGGGGAGACAAAGCTTAGCAAGGCCACAAGATACATTGCCAGTCTCTTCATTCGTTCTCTGTCTGCAGAACAGTCCTAGGACCCCTGAAAATATTAGCAAAACCCCCTTCCAGGATTTCTGTAAACATACAACAAGAAAATCCTTCTTCAGGGCTTCTGAACCAACAGCAAGGTTCCAAGAATTCTGCAACAACAGCACTGTCCTTCACCAGTGGACAAATCTGGCAAAACAACATCACAACAGACAGACAAACTACCAGCACAACAGCCATGTCTCCTCAGTCCTTGGCAGCTCTGGGTGGCAGCTCTCAAAGTCCTGGGCAATTCAAAGTGGCCCTCAGCAATTCTCTCAGTCTCTCTCTGCCTCCAGGATGCTGCTTCTAAAAAGTTCTTCTGCCTCTTTCTTTTCTTTTGTCTCTCTAAATTTACGTCACCAGCTCCTCCCAGTTCAGCCCTCTCTTTTCACATCAACAAGTCCATCCCACAAGTGGGATTCACAAGCTCTGGGTTTTAACACAATCAATTTGAAAACCAAGCCAATACAGGGGGATCTTTAAATTACATTACTATTACAGGAGTGCAGTTTTCTATGAGTATATCTGAGGCTATATTGATAAACCAGTCTCATAGATTTCAAACAAGGGCCACAGGCCACATTGCTGCCCACAATACTCCAGAGTACATTGCAACCATATTAAATGTAATTGGGAAATATTTAACAAAATAAAAATGTAAAAGATTATAATGTTAATATGTGAATTTCAAAGTTTAAGTCAAAATGCCACTGCAAGGATCCTTATGAACATTTAGGCCTGTTTCTATTTGAATTTGATACCACTGCTCTACAAAATTAGCTATTTAAACCAACTTGTGATACCTGTTCATAGTTTTTGATCGCTATGATGTGTCAGACACTCAGAAGGTCTTAATAATAGGTGTCTTATGTATTTCACTTTATGCATCTAAAAACATTATGCTAAGAAGCGGTCTATAGGTTTTACCATAATGCCAAGTGAGTCCATGACATAAAAATGGTTAAAAACTTTGAAAGGTTAATGAAATAGACCTTTCCTGTATATTTGTAGGCCTATGTGACTACATATGTTGTCCTTTCTCCTTGGAACAGGGGCCGAGTTCCCAGGACTAAAAGATCAGCTTATACCTGGCCAATTCTTCTTCCTGGAAGAGTTTGCCACCCTTCTAGGAATATATGGAATCAATCCTGTGACCTTTTGAACACAGACATTTTGTCATATCAATCATGGATACATTGCTTCTTTGAACTTTGGCCCAGTCCACAGCCACAACACATCCTGTGCTGAGTCACCTATGGCCCTAGCACGAAGCCTATCAGTTGCTAAATCACGCTGTGCCAATTTCTTCTTTGTTTGAAACTGGATATAATCTGGAAAAATCTCTATGCTGAAATCAAGGGACCCCTCCCTCCCCCAGCATGTGAACCCAGATGTTGGTACTTCCCTGGTTTGGTGATGTATGTAAATATTTCTATTTCTCTGTTAAGCTTTGTCTTTATATTTCTATATTTCTTTAATACTGCTTTATATTGTCCTTGTGTGCAGAATAAATATTACACTGATCCTAGTTTGGTGTGAAGAGTGTTCTTTATACTATGCAATTTGATCCTCAAAATACTTAAAGCAGTTGCACATATCTCCTTAACAATACAAACCTCTACTCTAAAAGAAAAAGGCTTGAAGTAGGGGACTTGCAGAGCTAAGGGTCTATAGGTATGGAATATTGCATATGCTTCCACGTGGCTGACATATTGGTTAGTTTTCCTGAACTGTTTTTCCTCTTATCTTTGTTATAAGGGATGATTCACTGAATAGGGAAAGAGGAAGGCTTAAGTTTGTAGATGAAAATGATGCTAGAAAAAGACATCAATAAAATATAAGATTAAAAAAAAGGTAGGTAGCATTGTACAAGAGAAAGAGTATATGACCTGGCTTCTAATCTTGACACTGCTACTTAATACCTGTGTAACCTGAGGCAAATTACTTAGCTTCTCTCAAATTCTGTTTTTAGTAGAGTAGAGCCCAAGCTCCTTGAAGCTAGGGACAGTTTCATTTTTTGTTTTTCTACCCCAAGCACCTAGCACAGTGCCTTGTATACAGTAGGTGCTTAATATAGGTATATTTTCTTGAATTGAAATTTATCTATGAAATGAATAGGTGACCCCTAAGCTTCTTCCAGCTGTAAATATATGATATGATATATGAATAATATAATCATGCAACATCATTATTCCTGTACACATGTTGCATGTAAAAATATCACATGCATCTCACATACAATGTGAGAATATCACAATATCATTTCTCAATATGCCCTTGCCATTTTCTTTTTGAAAATTAATTTATTACATACAAAAATCAAATACTCCCCAGTAAAATGAATGTAAAGTAGGATCCTAAATTGACACGAAGCAAGATGATAAAACAGCATTCTTGATGGGTTTTAGAATAACTGTCTTATATTGACACCTGTGCAGAGGAAGCTCTAATATGTCTGGAATATATTCACTCACTCTGGTAGCTGAAAGAGATTGAGAAGTTGCTATTTTCAGAATAGAGGATTGGGACAAGTAAACAGCAAATCTTACAGGAAGCAACTCTAGAAAATTCTGTGGGTAATTATTCCCAAAACTTCTCCCTAAGCCTGATTAGGAGTCCTTGTGTAAATTCTAGATTTGTGGTTTTAAGAAAAGTCCCACATTCTCATTTTCTCTTAGTTATATCAGAGGCAGTGTGGTATAGTGGATAGAGAGGTTCCACTCAGGTTCCAGATCTACCCCTAATACACACTGTCTCTGTGATTCTGGGCAAGTATCTCAGTGCCTGAGGCTACTCTATAACTATAAATTGCAGAGAAAACTGCACCACTTACAAAAACTTAACCCAAGAAGGACCAAGAAATCAACAAGCATTTATTAAATGTTTACTGTGTGCTAGGAAATGAAAATACAAAGACAAAAAAAAAAAAACCAGACAAACCCAGTTTTTCCTCTCAAGGAACTTATATGCTACTGGGGGAGGCATTATATTTCTATATAGTAGGGGTTGCACCTCAGGGAGCATGCATGGGTATGGGACTTAAAGTGGTCTTTCCATAGAATTGTATTAGAGCTCCCTTGGCAACTTCCAGAGAACCATCAGCAAGAGAATGAGTCCAATCAGCCTCTGGCTTGGTTTGTTAGAAGACATGGAATTGGAAGGAATTGTTTGGACAGTGCAAAGCAGAGATATGAAATACATTGAAGTCTCAAATTTCCAGGAAAGGGTAACAATAGTCATATATTGTGGCTGATTGTTTACATTTCTGTCATTTTCTACTTGTGGGTTTTGTGTGTGCTAAGAATTTTAAAAAATAAAACAAATATAAATTATATAATATAATAAAATACATAATATAATATAAAATAAATGTAAGATATAATAATATAAATAGCTGTCCTAAATTTTCTCTACATTGAGAACACTTCTACTTCTTTTGGGAAGACTGTAGGCATAAGCCAAATGTAAATTTTAAGTTATCCTCCTCTGGGTAGGGGTATAAAGACTAAGAGTGCAAGAAAGAGTCATATCCATCTTTTTTTTTTTTTTTTAAGCAATAGGGGTTAAGTAACTTGCTCAAGGTTACAAGGCCAGTTATTTCTGGGTGTGGTGCTAAGTATCTGAGCCCAGATTTGATCTCCAGGTCATCCCGACACTGGGGCCGGTACTCTTACTCACCCTGAGCAATTGGGGTTTAGTAACTTGCTCAAGGTTACACGGCCAGGTGTTTCTGGGTGGGTGTTAAGTGTCTGAGCCTGGGATTTGATCCCCAGGTCATCCTGACACTGGAGCTGGTGCTCTTACTCTCTGTGCTACCTGGACACCCCTCATATCCATCTTTTATAGGCTAGTCTCCCCCAGGATTTAACCTGGTCTCTGGTTGATCTTATGTTTGGATTCAGAGGAGAATTATATATCCCTTGTATTGGAGAGGGAGAGGACATTGGTTTTTTTTTTTTGTTTTTGCTATAAATTATATATGTACTATATATATATATGTATATATACATCTATAACATGCATATATAATATATAACAAATAACAAAGTTTGTTGTTCAGTCATGCACCAACTCTTTGTGACCCCACTTGAGGTTTTCATGGTAAAGATCCCAGAGTGGTTTGCCATTTCCTTCTCCAGCTCATTTTGCAGATGAGAAAACTGAGGCAAACAGGGTCACACAGCTAATAAGTGTCTAAGGCCAGATTTGAACTCATGAAGATGAGTCTTTCTGGCTCCAGGTCCTGCACTCTATCCATCATGCCACCTAGCTCCAAATACAAGGTTGCAAAAGGTAAAGTTGTTAAGCAGGGAGGGCACTAGCAATTTGTTGCGGGGGGGGAGGATCAGGAAAGGCTTTGTATTTAGGTGATGCTTCATCATATTCTTGAACAGAAATTACCCCATTGACAAGTTATGTTAATTTCCTGACTTCAAAAACACTACCCCAAAGGTAGGACATTATCACAAAAATGGATGCCAGAAAAAATTCATGAACATCTCCTGGTTTCAATCTATCAGTGAGACATACTCAGTCTTGCCTCCTGAGTTCCTTCTGTCCTTACAAACCTTCATCTTACTGAACTTTCCCTGTGAAGAATGAAAAATATAATACTCTTGGAATCTCCCCTTAGAACTTAATTTAACAAACTTTGTTAGGTGCCAGTTATGGGCAAAATGCTGAGGCATTGGAGATACAGAGACAAGATTATAAACAGTTCCTGCCTTAAAGGAACTTATATTGTGCTGCAGTGATATTGCAGACATGCAAATATATTCATATATGCTAAGTTGGAAAGGAAGTGAGAACTAACCACTGAAGGGACCTAGGAAAGTTCCATGGAGGAGGTGGCCCTTTAGTTGATACTTAAGAGGGGTGAGGGGGAGAGAGTGAGAGCAAGGGAGAGGGAGAGCCTAGAGGGAGGAAGTGGGAGGGAGGAAGAAGGAGAGAGGGAGATGGAAGGGGAAGGGGAGAGGAGGAGAGGAAGGAAGGGAAGGGGAGAAGGGAAGAGGAGGAAGGAGAGATGAATATGAGAGAGAAGAGAGAGAGAGACAGAGAGAGAGAGAGAGACAGAGACAGAGACAGACAGACAGACAGAGAGAGAGAGAGACAGAGACAGAGAGAGAGAGACAGACAGACAGACAGACAGAGAGAGAGACAGAGAGAGACAGAGAGAGAGAGACAGACAGACAGACAGACAGACAGAGACAGAGAGAGACAGAGAGAGAGAGAGAGAGAGAGAGAGAGAGAGAGAGAGAGAGAGAGAAATCATTCTAGTCAAGGGGAATGAGTACCAAGTTTGTCTAGAATAGAGGTATATAAAGGGAGGCAATGTTAAATAAAACTGGAACGGTAGCTTAGGGCCAGATTGTGGAGTGTCTTAAATGCCAAACTGAGGGGTTTGTATATTTCCTAGAAGCAACATGGAAGCTTTGAGCAAAGGAGTACCATGGTCAGACCTGTGCCTTAGGATATGATTTTGATAGCTGTGTGGGGAATGGACTGGATAAGGAGAGAGACTAGAATCAGGAATATCAACCAAGAGGCTATGTCAGTGGTCTAGGGAAGAATGGATAAGGGCATGAATCAGGGTGCTGGCTAGTATGAATTGAGAGGAGACAATACAAGACACATCATGAGGATAGAACCATAAGAATTTTGCAAACGATACAACAGTGAGGGAGAGAGAAGCCTCTTAGAATAACGACAACAAACAATATTTTATGTGGCTCTCCAAGATTTACCAAACACTTTAGAGATATGTTCATGTGACTCCAGCATTATCATCCTGGGTGACTGGAAGGATAGTGGTGGTCTCAATAGAAATAAGTGTAGGAGAGAAACACATAATGAAAGAGATGTTGAGGTCTATTTGGGGAGGTAGAGATTAAGATGTTGATTGGACATTCAGTTGCAGCGAGGTGGCAGAGTGGATAGAGCGTTTGAATTAGGAAATAACAGATAGAAAAGTCAAAGGTAAGGACACATTTATCTTTTGTGCTCCAGATCATCATTATCTTTCTTACAATAAAGGACCATACTACTCACTAACACTTCTTGAACATAAAAGATGTGATTTGACCAGAGTAGAGTATGATGAGACTATTACTTCTATAACTATTGAGTGTTCAGGAAGACCTGAATTCAAATCCCGTATTGGACATTTACTAGCTTTGTCACCCTGGACATAGGACTTAACCTCTCTTAGCTTCAGGTTTCTTAGCAATAAAACGTGTATAATAACAGCAACTACCTCATAGAATTTTTGTGAAGATCAAATGAGATCATGTGAATAATCAATGAGTAAAATGCTTTGCAAATTGAGGGAGCTATCTATATGAATGCAAGATATTTTCATCATCAGGTAATTAGTGTTGCAGGAGTATAGTTCACAAGAAAAATTAGGAGTAGCTCGGGGAATAATTTATGTAAAGAGGAAGATCGAATCCGTAGGAACCAATGACATCATGAAGAGAGAATGTAGTAAAAGATGAGCAAAAGTTCATTGAAGGAGCCCTAAGAAACCCCTTTGTGTATCAGTCTGGCAATAAATCATTAACCAGCAATGGCACCTGAGAAGGATAGTCAGGTAAGGGGAGAACGGAAAGAGAACAGTCATGGAATTGAAGGGAAGAGAAAATAGTTAACGGTGTCAGAAGCTTCAGAAAAGCCAAGGAAGGTGAGGGCCGAGAAAAGACCTCTGGGTCTAGCATCTAAGAGATCTTTGGTAACCTTGCAAAGAGTAGTTTCAGTAGTGATGGAGTTAGAAGCAAGATGTTAAGGGGTTGAGAAATGAGTGAATAGTGAGAAAGTGGAGTCAATAAATATAGATGACTAGAAGAATTTGGCAGTGAAAGAAAGGCGAGATAAAAGCTTGATAGCTTGAGGGATTGGCAAGGTCAAAAGATTTTTTTTTAAGGACAAAGACCTCAGCATATATGTAATCAGTAGAGAAGTCACTTGAAAGGGAAAGAATAAAGATAAAAGGGAAAAAGAATGTTTGAAGATGATTTGGGCATGAGAAGATGATGTAGTCTTGGAAAGGAGAAAGGTCACCTCTTTTCTTAGGTCCTGGAAAGAAGGACAGTTGAAGATACGGACTGATTTAGAGACATGGAGCAAGGGAGAAGTAGGAAATTCATTATGGCTGGTCTAATTTTTTCAGGACAGTAGAAGGTAAGGTCATCTACTATGAGAAAACGACTGGAGTGGCATTCACTTCAATTCTTCATTTGTTAAATACTTATAAGGAACCATGCAAGGCATTGTGGACTTGGAGAGAGAGAAAGTTTTGAGAAATTTTTCAGTCATCACAGTATTGCAGGGAACAAACATAATAGACAATCGGTGAAGAGTATGTAAAAAGCTTGCTATACAGCAGTGAGGGCCCAGTTGAGCTTAAGTAATATATATTTATAATACACACAGTTGGTATAGTGCCTGACTTTGACTATCAGTGTTCAGGAGTAGGAAAGAAGAAGAGATATGATAGGGGTGAGAACTGATAAGGAATTAATGAATGTTGGGCAAAAACATGAAGGAGTCAAAGTCCAAACCAGTTAGCTATAGGGTCAAGATGGTGGAGAAAAGCCCAGAACAGAAACAACAGAATGGGAAAACAGAGGGATAGAAGATTTGGAAATCATGGTAAGAATGATCACAGAAGATTTGGGAGTTTATCATCATGGAGGTAAAATAATTTTGGGAAATGGTAGGATCTGTGGGATCATCCCTTTGGGAGGCTGTCAGAGCAGAGATAGAAGTCACAGAAATCAAACAAGTTGATGATCTCTAAGGGGCTGTTACCTTTCCCAGTTTCATGTGACTCACAAATAGCCATATATGCCTTCATCTATGATACAGAGAAAATGTATTGAACAAAACCGGGCCAAGGAGAAATCCACTTCCTTTCCAGGCTGACTTCAACTCATTTGATCAACATTCTTTTCATCTAGTTTTTCAATCGTTTCTGAATCTACTTAGCTATAGATTTAGAACCATGAGGTAATCTGCCCATCTCTTTCTACCTTTCGTCCTCCAGGAATATCATGAAAGATTTTGTCAAATTTCATGTTGAAAAACAAGTATATTATATCTATGGCATTCTCTTCATCTGCCCAGTCTAATAAGGCTGCCAAAAAGATAAATGTAGATATTTTGGTATGGGATGTTCTTTATAAAAAAGTTTTCTCTCTTTTGAATATTGACGAACCTTTCTGTTTGTTGTCTCGGGGTCTCTCAATTTCACCTAGTCTAAAAGTTCAGAAACTATTCATGGGCCTTACCCTACTGCTGCTTATCTGCTTGGAAATTTTGACCTGTTCCATTTCCAATGTGGAACTGATTGCCCTTCCTTAGCCAGATTAGTGCTTCCCTGCTCCTGGGGATTTTCCGTCTTTTTTGACAAACTTAGTGTAACCATCTGCTCAGCTTTAGCCATAATGTAACTGAAAACTCCTAAATTTAAGCAATTCACTAGCCTCAGCCTCCTCTCGGCTCACACACCTTTAATAGTATATTTTAGACTTTTGCAGGAAACCAAGTCAAGTTCACTGTGGCACAATTTGAAGTATCCACCTTTCCTTCCTTTAGAAAACCAGCACAATATGTGTCTCTCTCCAGGCCTGCTACATTTTCCCATTCTCCCTATTCTCTAAGGTCATTGACAATGGCTCCTTGTGACATCTCTAAGGTCCTTCAGTAATCTGATGCAAGTTCTTTGGGCAAGGTCCCTGGATCTTAGACATAGATATAAGAAGGGATCTTAGAGGCCATCTAGACCAATTCTCTCATTTTTACAAATGAGTCTCAGAGAGATTAAGTGATTTGTTTATGGTCACACAGTATCAGAAATGGTATCTGAACACAGGTTTTGCTGATTCCTGGTCTAGTATTCTATCCTCCATAGCACTGTGCCTTCAAGTTAAGGTGATAAATTTATTGAGAGCTGATAAATTAGGAGATAATAGGACCTATCTTGTTTCATATTCCTCTTAAAATGTTTATGTCTGTTCTTCCCAGATTGAAGATTATTCTCTGTGGTAGAAAGAACGCAAGCAAAACTAGGAGATGAGTAGTTATACAGTCTCTCCTATATTATACTGCGTGTATATATATGTATACATACACTACATATATACACACATGTGGGTATATACACATATGTATATATACATATACACATACACACTTACATATATATCTATATACCTATATATCTCCTTACCATCTCCCTGATATCATAGCATCTGCCCTTCCTGGTTTTTCCTTCTTGCCTCATTTTGCAGATGAGAAATCTGAGACTAAAGGAATTAACTACCTTGTCTAATATCATAGAGTCATTTAGTAACAGAGTTGAGACACTCAGTCTTGGCCTCCTGACTCCTAATCCAATCTTTCCTAACGCCATCCTGTTTTATTGTTATTGCAATCCAAATAATTAGTTTATATTAGTTTCCTTTTTCCTGGGTCTACCTGTGTTTTCATGAGAATATGGAAGTCCCTATACAGAAACAACACCAAGGCAGATCAGCAACTACTCTGTACCTCATAGTTCTAAAAAATTGCCTGGTTCATTAAAGGGTGAAGTCATTTAGTTGCTCAGGGTGACAAACTAGTGTTGTCAGAACCAAGACTTGAATCCAGGTCTTTCTGACTCAAAGACAAGCCCTCCATCCACTTATAAAGAGAGTGCATCTGGATTCCAAAAGAATTGATGGAAGCAGAGTTTATGTTGTATATATTTATTCACCCTATATAAAAAATGACTTTACAGCTGATTCTCCTTTACCATACAGATGGGGAGGATAGCAATCCTGCCCATATCTCTAATGGATATTTTGTCTCTGTTTTATAATGTTCTAATTGATGACCAAAGGACTTCAAGGGGCCTGAAATCATATTCTAGAACAACAGACTGGGTGTCAGAGGACCTCTGACCTAGTCCTGGCTCTACCCCTCCCCCACTAAGTCACTTCAACATTCTGGGTCTCAGTTTCCTCTTCTTGTAAAAATCACTTGAAAAGCATCTGTTTATCTTAAAATAAAGGTATTGTACAAAATAACCATTAAAGCCCATTCAGTTCTCAAGTTCTATGATTTAAATATTCAGATGCATCATGGGCTAGCCCATCTTGTGTATGAACCACTTCCCTCAATATGAATTATAGAAGAGGTATGGTCTTATAGAAAGGAACCCAATACTTGGACTCAGGAGGGACTCAGGCTTGAAATCCAGCCCTGACATTGGCTAGCTCTGTGACTGTAGTTAAGTTATATAACCTCTCTCAACCTGTTTCCTTATTAGTAAAATAGGGATACCACTCGTACTTTCTGACTCAGGATTGTTCTGAGGAAAGCATTTTGTAAATCTTTAGAGCACAGTTGTGAAGGTGAGTAGTAATAACTTCAGGCAGGAAACATCTTTTCTCTCTGTCTTGTGGCATGTACCATATACTGTCACCACTAAACAAATAACTCACACCCTTTTCCCTTGAGATTTTATCCTTTCTAATAGCTTCAGTCATCACCTCTGTAGATATGGAAAACTCCCAAAATTGTATCTTTGGTCTTCATCTTTCCTGCCTTTGAGTCTGACATTTTAACCTGCTTCTTGTGCATTCCCATTTAGATATCTTGCCATCACGTCAAATTCAACTTGTCTAAAAACAAAATGATCTTTCTCTCCTAAAACAGTGGCTTCTCTGGACTTCCTATTTCTCTTAGGAGTACCAACATTCACCTAGCCATTCAGGCTTACATATACCTTGAAATTATCCCTAGTTTTCCCATCCTCCCTCACCACACCTAACAAATCTTAGAGTGGTTCCTTTATAGTTTTTCCTCAGTTTTGTGCTGTCCTTCCTATTTCCATTTCCATTACCTTAACTTAGGCCCTCACTGTTATCTTATTTTACACTATTGTGATAGTTTTCAAAGAGGGCTCCCTACTTTAACCTCTCTCATCTATTCTACACACCACTACCAGATTAATTTTTTGTAGATGCCCTTCTTTTCTTTCAGTAACATCTTTAGTGGCTTCCTATTACCTACAAAGTAAAATCCAATCTTCCTGGAACAGTTCTCTGTAATCTGGTCTCAGTTTACCACTCTTACCTTAAATTCTAATCACATGAAAAGACAAATTTTAATATTCACTTGAAAATTTTGAGTTCCAAATTTTCTCCCTCCCTTCTTCACTTCCCCCCATCCTAAGAGGGTAAACAAGTTGATATAGATTATATATGTAAAATATATTTCCACATTAGTCATGTAGCAAAAGGAGAAACAGATCAAAAGGAAAAAATATGGAAAAAACAAAGAAAGTGAAAATAGTATGCTTTCATATGCATTCAGACTCTGTCAGTTCTTCCTCTGGATGTGAGCAGCAATTTTCCTCCTGAGTCTTTTGGATTTGTCTTGGATCATTGTATTATTGCTGGGAATAGCTAATAAATGAGTTGATCATCAATAAATATAGTTGATCAATGTACAAAGTTGCTTTTATGTGTACAATGTTCTCTGGGTGCTACTCATTTCATTTTCTTGCCTTAAATTTTACCATTTTCTTACATAAAAGTTCTGTTCTTCATTGATCTATCCCCAAAATATTTGCCAAATGCCTACTATGTAAGAAACCTTGTATTAGGCATTGAAAGAAATATCTCATTTTTCCAGTTACCCATTCTCAAAATGAAGTCATCTTTGGGGCATCCTTCACCTTCATTTAGGGGGAGCCAGAGTCAGCTCAAACTGTTCTGGTGAAATCCATCTGTTAAATTTTCAGTGTATTTATACCTTAGAAAGTGACAAACAACATAAATCAGGGCTTGATTTATTATTTTCTTGATTGTCTAGATTTGAGAAAATGATGGAGAAAATCTTAACAATTCAGACTAAACTTAAAAGTGTGTGTACTTTTTTTTTTTGGCAGAGTGGGGGAGGAGGGAGGAACTTGTTAAATACTTACTGGCACCCTTCAGGCCATTCTAGTTCACAATGATTTCTCCCTCCTCTGAACTCTTACATCATTTGTTTGGTGTCTAGCATATGGCATTTTGTAATCCTAATTGCTTTTGGTCCAGACTTGTTTTTTTTTGGGGGGGGGGGAATCTCCTGGTGTGGAAACTCCCTCTATTAATATAGATCAACAATTCCTCTATGACTTCAGTCTTAAAAAGTCACTTGAGGCTCTGAGAGTTTAAAAGACTCACCCATGGTCACATGGCTAGTGTGTGTCAGATATAGAATTTGATCCCATATCTTCCTGACTCTGAGGTAATTATTTCTTTATCTGCTGTGACATGCTGCTTACATAATGTTATTGTTATTTTTATTTTATCATTATTACACACACACACACATTTTACCAAACCTGTGATTTCATTGGTATAAGGAACTCCTACCAGTGCAAAAAAAGTACCTGCTCTTCAACTTTCAATCTAGTCTAACCTGACAAACATTTTATAAAGTAACTACTATGTGCAAGGGCTACAAAGACAAAAGACATAACAAGCATCCTCTTTCCTTAGGGGCTACCTTGGGCAGCTACATGGCACAGGGGCTAGAGTGCTGGGCTTGGAGTCAGGAAGACTCATCTTCTTGAGTTCAAATCTGGCCTCAGATACTTCCTAGTTGTGTGACCCTGGGCAAGTCATTTAAGCATGCTTGCCTCTGTTGCCTCATCTGTAAAATGAGCCAGAGAAGGAAATGGTAAACCAAACCCAAATGGGTTCATGAAGAGTTGGACATGACTGAAAAAAAAAAAGCCCAAACACAACCTAACCTCTTTCCTTCCTCTCAAGGGATTTTACATTTTTGGGGGGAGGGTTGAGGGAGATATAACATATACACAAATCTGAATAGGTGGGAGATAATACTAACAGCTCAGGGAAACTAGATGATTAACTATTCCTTGATGGCAGGAACTCTTATCTCATGGATCTCTTTGTATTCCTAGCATCCACTATGGTGCCTTGGTCCTAGTAAGTACTCCATAAATGTTCATCAATTTTTAATGGTACTTATAAGGATGATCAAGTTCAGAAAATACTGAATTAGATTGAAAGTAAATATGCCAAGAAACTTTAATTAAAGGGTTCCCAGGAATCTTTAATTCCCCTTTTTGCTGTCAGAAAATGAAAAAAACTGAATCAAAATTCATATAACCTTGAACTGAATATGTAAGTAAAAGGTTTCATTTTGGAAACAGCCTGAAAATAAATAAATGCTTTGACTTCTATTTTGATAGCACACTAAACACTAACCATAACTGCTTGCAAAACCTCAAATAGTTCTACAAATATGATACAGACATTCTGGCTCTACCTGGCTATATTTGGGAAATACTGGAAAACACTTATTTGTTAGATGAGTATTTGAAAGCAAATCTCTTCCACATGGGAACCTGTTTGATTTAGTCTGAAAAAAAAACCCTTATTTTTTAAAAGATTAGAACCAAATGAATGCTTGTATAAGGGAATATCGTTATGAGATTAGCTTCTGAATAGGACTTCCCTCCTTTCAACAGTTTTTACAAGCCAGGAAGAGATCTGCCTTCCTCTCTCTCCTTCAGAAAGAAGAAAACCAAGGTTTTTCATATCATTAGGTAATAGAAATGATTTTTTCTGTCTTTGGTTTCTTATATTAAGGGGAAGTTGCTTTAAGCTTTTTGAAACAGGGTCTCAGATTAGGATAATGAGAATTATATGACAGAAATAAATTATTAAATTTTGGACTGAGTTTTAAAGAGAGGTTGTAGAATTTGTCAATGTTGTTTTGGCATAGGAAAATTACTGCCTGTTATAAGAAGTGATTGGGGAACCTCGGAATTGGTGAATTTCCATGGATCTGGATTTCATCTTGACTGCTTGCCCAGGGACATTCACAGAAAACTCCTGATGTATTCATCAGCACCTTGGGGTGCGGAGAGTTGAGTCAACAATATGTGATCAAGTGTCTGAGGGCTCAAACTTTTATTGAAGAAATGTTCTTCCTGAACTGAGTCTATAAGAGATGTGCAAATGATCCTGCCCTTTCTCTCATTTTAGGCAAATTTTTTCTTCCTTGGAATTTCAGTAAGACAGTAGAGGGGCTTTCTCCTTGTTCTTGTAGACCAAAGAGGGAAGGAAAGGTTGCTTTAGCAATCATCTGTCTTCTCTGATCCCAATCCCTCCATGCTCAGTTATTAGTTATCTTCAGCTCAACCCCCTTGTCAATGGGACCCAATCAGCAGTTCCCTGGGCCTGTCCTCAGCACAGAGCCAAAGTCCAGCTTCAGAGGAGGTGCTCTAGTCCAGTAATTCAGGGTTTACCTGTTCGTCTCTGGTTTATTTTTTATCTTGATTTTGATGCTTGCTGACCAAAGATAGGACAGATGAGATAATTTCTCAAACCTCCTCATGGCCCTAAGCAAAATTTGCTCTGATTTTTATTATACATCTGAAAATCTAGTCTATTTTGGTTTCATATATAGAAGTGATGATAGAGATTGAAATTTCATTTGTATAGCAAACTCCCAGGGGAGTAAACTCCCTCTATCAATTCACATTGGCAGCTTCTCTCCAACTAACAGACTTAGAATCTTGACTAGTGCACTGAGATGTTAAGTGACTTGTTCAGACATGAAGCCAGTATGTGTGTTAAGGGTAGTACTTGAAACCACTGTTCTTGGCTTTGAATTGGGCTCCCATACAGTAGTAATGATTTTGGGGGAAATGGGTTACCTCCCCCCATCTCTATTAAATTCTATCAGCCTCTTCTTACCTGACTACTCTCAAGCTACTTTCTTCCCCATCAATAAACATATGATTTCATCCTCAAAATTAAACTGTTAGTGGAGGATAGAAGAGAGAAAACAACTTGCACATTGATGATGATGCATTAAGATGGTTTGTGCTCGATGGCTAGTTACTTGATAGAATCATTGCTTTAGATACATGCAAAGTATACATCTATTAAATAAAGGTACTATTCCTAAAAAGCATGACCCAGTACACCCTACCCAGGTTTTCTGGGTGCTTTAACTACTCTGTAATCAAAAAACTGTTAAGCAAATTATAGCTAGTCAATCAGCACATAGCCCTTCACCAAAGGCAATGCAAATGGAAGATTAAGGCTACTTTCACAAAAGGTCAAATATTAGGATTACTAGAACCATCCTTTAATCCCTTTGTGGCATTCATTTACTCCCTTTATTTTAGTCCCTTTTCTGAAATAGAAAGTAACATGTTGGGGCGGCTAGGTGGCAGTGAGTAAAGTGCTGGCCTTGGAGTCAGGAGGACCCCAGTTTGGTTACAGCCTCAGACACTTAGAGTGTAACCTTGGGCAAGTTACTTAACCCTGATTGGCCTCCAAAAAAAAAAAGAAGTCCTGACCTGGCATGATTGTCTTCTTGCACTCCGAACATTTGGAAGAGTACTCATTGGAGTAACACTCAGTACAAAGGAGATGTTCATCTTTGGCAGCAAAAGGCTTGTCCACCAGAGAGTTCTTGCATTGGAAGCAGTGAAAGCAGTTCTCGTGCCAGTGCCGATCCTTGTAGGACAGATCCTGCAGAATCCCAAACCACAAAGGAAATGGTGAATATATTTGGCAGAATTAAGAGTCAAGGAACCCTGAAGACATATGGGCACAATTCCTTTTTTTCTTTTAATTTTTCTATTAAAACCTATATACATAATAATAAAAGAAAAAGAAACACATTATATACTTATATATTAAAACTTAAATATAAAATAAGAAAAGAGAAAAAAAAAACATGTCATGCACACACCAAAATGTAAGAGAGGATTCAAAATATATAGCAATAAATTTCCATTTCAAGAAAGCCTATATATATATACTACGTATTGTGTTGAAAGCTGTCCATCTTTGCTTCTTTGTATGTTTTCTTTTGTTCTCTGCTGTACACTTTTTACTTTGTTTTTTCCCCCCTTCCTCCAATCCAGGCTACAATTAAGCATGTTTATATTTATATTTAGATATACACACATATACATATATAAACATATGCTTTCCCTACTAGATCCTACTCCTAAGCTTTGTTTTTATGTATCTCTTATTTCCTATCCCTCTGACTCCTCTACTTTACTTCTACTCTATACCTTGCCCTCCTATTACTTAACCTACCCTGCCTCCAACAATCTCTCCGTTATCCTCCCATTTCCATAAATCTAAACACCTAACTGGGGTTTATTGTGAAAACCTGCAGTGTAAAACAATCAAATATCCAGTATCAGGACAGACATTGATTATTATTATTATTTTTTAAAATCTTGCCCTACCTGATTGCAGAAGAGAGAGTAAAATTGTTCACTTTTGGGTGCATTTAAAATAACACTTTAACTCTGACCAACCACCATTCTAGGAGATCAGTGATGATCTATAATCACCTACTGACAGAGTAGTATTGAATTCAAAATGCAGAATGACACATACATTTTTTGACATTGTCAATATAGGAATTTGTTTTTCTTGACTATGCTTATTTATTACAATGAGTTTGCTTCATTTTTTATTTTTAAAAATAGCAATAAAATTTATTTATTTAAAAAGTAAATAGCAATAAAATTTATTAATTTAAAAAAGAGAAATAAATTTTTTTATTTAAAAAATAAATAGCTCAAATCCCACCTTAGATGCTTAATGCTTACTAGCTTTGTGACCTTGGACAAGTCACTTAACCCCAATTGCCCTGCCCTCCCCCCTCCCCAAAACAAAAAACAACCCCAACAACAAATAAAAAATAAATAGAAATAAAATTTATTGAAAAATAAATAGAAATATAATTTATTCACCTAAAAATAAATAGAAAAGAAAATAAATGTTTGCTAATTGAAAAAATAAGTTAAAATTTAAAAATCAAATAGCATCTTAGTTGGATTTTTGTGATGCTGTCACAAAATAGGCAGCATTTTGCTTAGGAGTCTCATTTTTTTAGCAAACATAATGTATCAGTCTTCATGATGGATAACAACCTCTATGCTGACTGACAATTAAGAATGCATTTTTCATGTTTGGAAGGACCAATAATGCTCTTTGGGGCCAAAAAGCAAAGGTAATTTACTAAATTACATGCCAATGTCTTGAAAGAGCTAATGTATAATCCAAAAGTTAGAACCAATTCTGTTCTGTCTTCCTCTTATGATTGATATTTTTTACATCATTTTTCCCTTTGGGTTTTTATTCACAACTGACCAGAAGCTATTTATTATTGAAGAAGAGACAGAATTATGAACTAGAGACAAGTTCTCCCCATGATGCTTTGTTTCCTAGGCTACCCAAGCTAGTAGGCAGTAGGACTGTGCAATTAAGGTTGCCTATCAAAAATATCCTTCTCAAGGAATTTCTGTTACTGAAAATTAACAGGAAGCATGTGGAGAAATAGCCATGTGCAAGAAGGTACCCCAAAACAACCCACTTTCCCTACCCCTCTCAGAAATAGAAGGTGTCTAGACATGGTGGTAAAGAGGACAATTTCAGTCTCTGACACTACTTCACTTCCCTAAGCCTCAGTTTCCTCAAATGTAAAATGAAGGGAATGGATTAGATGGTCCCTGAGGTCCCTTTCAGCTCTATGAATTGCTGACAGAAAATGCTAGAGTGTGAAATGTTGAATTGTATTGACACTTGGAGACCAAAGCATTAATTTGGATGAGCCTATGGACCTGAAATCAGAACAGAACTATCTTGCTGAGATATAAACTAAAGCAAATCCATAAATGCATTTTGTCCTGATCTATAGCCCAAACCAGAGGCTTATTTACTGAGGTTTGACCATCAGGTTATGCCTTTTTTCCAGTCCCAAACTCATGAAGACTGTCTAGTAGGCATGAAAATGGGGATCAGCATTGGTCCTGGGAGCACCATACCAAAGAAATCACAGATCTTTTGATCAAGGTAAATCAACCTAAAGTTAGTTGGTTTGCTTTTCACTTGCAATTTGGTTTAATTCAAGCAGTTTGAAAGATGTTAACCCTCTTTAAATAATTGATGCATTTACCTGCTGTAGCCGTGTGTACTCCAAGATAAAGAGTTGAACTCTGAATCTGGAAGGCACTGGACCAAGTCCAGTTTCTGATACATACGGTCTGTACTACCATGGGCAAGACACTTAATCTCTCTGTCAGGTAACTCTCTAAGACTCTAAATTAAAGAGCAGGTACAAATCCATATAGATAGAAGAAGCTTCAGGAAGAATCTCTCTCTACCAGTGAAATCATAGTACTATCCATTCACCTCTATCCCCTTTCTAGACACTTATGAAGTGTGGCATACTGGATAGATGACTGGCCTTGGATTCAACAAGACCTGTGTTCAAATGTTACCTTTGATACATACTAGCTATGTGACCCTTGGCAAATCACTGAACCTTTCAATGCCTCCAGGCAATTCTAATAGTGTGAATGCCCGATTGTTTCCCCACCAAATATTTGTTAAACCAACAAAATCATAGGTCTGTACCAAAAAAAATCAAAGAAACAAATCCATTACTCAACAATTATGTATATGGACATATACCTGAAAGGATAAGCCAAGGTCTTGATTTTCATATTTTCCTTCTTTCCACTTTGTAAACCTCTTTTACCCAACATTTGGAAGAAGATTGCTAAGATGGCCATAAACCTGTGCCAAATCATTTTTGTAGGCATTTGTTTTCATGATATCTCACTGTACCTTTCCACCTCTCAGGATCCCTAAATTCCTTTGAGGCTCAGCTCTAGAGTGATCTCCAGTAAGAGATGTCATTGGTCCTCATCGAACATGAAGGAAGGCCAACCTTCAAGGGACCTTTCTTGGTTATCCCCATAGTTGTTGATGTACACTCCCCCTCCAAGTCACTTTCCTTTTATTTCGTATAAATCCTTCATATTTTTATCTATGACCACACTGTACCATCTTTACTAGAATTTAAGCTCCTTGAGTGTTTCATATTTGTATTTGCAAACACAGCACCTAGTCCAATTCCTGGCACATAAAAAGCACTTAAATGATTACTAATTGGTGTATTTTCTTGTCCAGATCAGAGTTATCCTCTGCATACCCTGAGTTCCTCTGAGATCAATAAAAGCATCATGTATCATGATAACTAGAAAGAAAACATGGTGAAACACCTGGTCCTTGTTCCTCTTACCACAAACAAAAAAAAGGGAAAAAACATGGCAGGCTAGACATTTGGAACATCATGATGCAGTGTGGTATTTTACCAAATGGAGGTGAATACAAACTCCTTCAGCATTGCCTTCTTGACCATAACACATCAATAGACATCTATCTACCCAGAAGAGGTTTCGGGTAGTTTGGGTCCTGCCCTCATCTATCCTATGTGTTTAGGAAGAAACCCTCACAGATATTTTCCTTTATCTGCATGTTATCAGTATGTCCTGATGTTTGTATTTCCTTTTTCTTTTTCCAAAATTGTTTTGTATAATGAACTCCGTTTTCCAAAGTTCTGAAACAACCAAAAATCTTAAACCTTTCAGTATCACATTTTGCAACAATTCATTCAATTCATTTCCAATCCCTCCCCCAACAAAGGAAGTTGATAAAAACCAGTCTCAGGGGAGCAATCTTTTTTTTTCCTTTTCTATCTTTTAATAGAAAAATGCAAGTTAGATCCAATTGGGAGGAATTGTTTTTGTTTGTCTAGAACTCTGACACTGGTGTTCTAGAAAATGGAACGATAAGCTTTCTTTATTAATATCTTCCATGACATGAAAAATATACACATTTCTTGTTATTTTTTTTCCTTGTCTTCTCCCCTGGTCTCACCTACAATCCTCCCCATCTCCCAAGTTCACTATTTGATTTTCTGGATGAGATTGGTATGTGGATTGTTTTCTGTTATAACTCCCCCCAGCCCCAACACACACAAATAGTGTTCAATTAGTCACTCTTTCCCTGGGTAGATTTCTTTAGGCAGCAATCAAAATCTGATTCAGAATCTTGATGTGAGGGGGAAAAAAACCTGAAAACTAAATGATAGCTTTCTGTCTTTCCCAGCTGACTATGTATTCTGTAGGTATAGACTAAAGAATATGAAGGAATTTTGGGGAAATGAACTACAAAATAGCTCTAGTTTATTGTAACAAGAGGGTGTAATAAAATGGAAAATGCCCATTTGGTCCTTCCTTGGTCGCTCTGCTTTTTCTAGTTCCTTCTCTTGAGTCATTAAAAAAAAAAAAAGATGCTAACAGATCAGAGAAACAGTAGAATTACATACAATCCCCGTCTTCTCTCTGGCCTCTTTGATATCATGTTCAATCAGCTTTTAAATATCAGGCAAATTAACTGTGTTTCTCTCTCTGCTCTTCAATACTCATGCTGTACTTTTAATACACCTCCACCTAGCTGTCATATTTGTTATTTGTTCAAGCTGAATATGCCAAAGTTCTCTTTACTTCTTTTAGGACTACTTTCTAATTGGTAAGTGCCAACTGTGAAATACTGCATTCTGGAGCTAGTCATGCAGAAGGGACCCATGCTTCTATCTTTCTGAGGCAGTATGACTACAGTGGAAGTCCATGATCATGTATAATTTTTTAGTTCTTACTGAAGCCATAAGAAAAGCATCAGGATCCTAATATTAGGGAATGTGCTTTCCTTTATCAGAGACCCTAACCCCTCCAACTCCTCAGGGACCTAGGAATGGTTTTTTTTCAGACTGTCTTCTGTGCTTCTAACCCCACATGGTTTCACCACTGAACTGTCCTCTCTCTGTGCTGCTGCTCTCTTGCCCTGCTCAACTGTTTTCTGCTTCAAGTGAAAAAGATCTTAATTATAGTTCTGCTGTTTTCATTGCTAATTTAATTTCCCCCAATTGCCAGTCACTTCACAATCTTCCCTTATTCTTTCATTTCATTACATTAATATCAGTGTAATGGGAAACCTGGTTGCACAGAAGATAGAACTCTGGGCCTGGAGTCAGGAAGACCCCAGTTAAAATCCAGCCTCAGATACTTATTACTAGCTATGTGACCTTGGGCAAGTTACTTAACCCTATTTGCCTGAGTTTCCTCATCTGTAAAATGAGATGGAGAAAGAAATGGCAAACCACTCCAGTATCTTTGCCAAGAAAACCCCAAATGGGGTCATGAAGAGTCAGACACAACTGAAACGGCTGAATAACAGCAACAAATGGGGAACCTAAGTGGTGCAGTGAATTTGGAATTCAGGAAGATCTGAGTTCAAATCCTGATTCAGACACTTATTAGCAGCTATGTGACATTAGGCAAGTTACATAACCTCTATCTGCCTCAATTTCCTTCTTCATAAAATGGGGATAATAATAGCACCCATCTCCCAGGATTGTCATGAGAATGTTGGTAAATTGCTTTGCATGCTTTAAATGCCAGCTGCTCTTAGTGTAAAGAACACAGGATTAAGAGGCAGAGACCTAGGTCAAAGATTCAAATTCTCTGCCATTTAATCAGTTAAGCTTGGCAGTCTGAATTTCCTCCATCTGCAAAATATGGGGCGAAAGGGGAGATGATGAATTGGATGCTACCTAAAGTCCTTTTTAGCTTTAAGTATAAGGCTGCCATCATTAAAACAAAACTACTGTGTTTCATTTTTCTTTCTTGGCTTTCTTTGGTCATTTGAGAAGCCTAACAAAACATCTTCAAAGAATGGATCGAAAGTTTAAGTTGACCTTACAGGCCATCTACTCCATCCCCTTCATTTAACAGATGAAAGGAACTGAAGCCCAAAGAGGGTTAGTGACTTGCTCAAAATAACAGTGCCGGAAGGGGCATTCCCACTCAAGTCCTCTGGCTCCAAGTCCAGAGGTTCTTTCCACTCTACCTTGCATTTGAGGCCTTGATTAAAGTAGACCAAGTGAAAAATTCTCTTCATTCAGTCAAGTGTTCCTTCTTACGCTCATCACATCACCTGATAAAGTACTGCCCTCCCCATGGTGGAAAAACAGCAAAATGTTTCCACATCCAGTGACTCATCCCCTAGCATGAGATGAGAAACCCAGGAGCAGGGGGGAAAAGGGGAAGAAATGTTAATGATTTGTATCTTTTGATGCTGGTTTGTTTATACATGTTAGCTACTCAGCTCAGAGGGTAAACCTCATGCAGAGACCTGGGATACAAGTTATTATTATGAGAAAAAAAAAGAAAAATAAATAGAAGTTCAAGGGATTTTGCCTTTTTAGGCTGAACTTCAAAAAATTTTGAGAAAGAACCTCCAAGCAAAACATCATAAAAACTGAAAACCATAAGGACTTCATCACAGTATCCTGTCTTGGTTATTTTGTCCCCAGCAACCACTAAAGGAGTATTTTAGGGTGAATGCTTATATACGTGGGGAAGATGAATTTAATAGGCCTGTCTTTCCTATTGAATGCACAAAGAAAAATCACTTTATGGTTCTTAAGTTTCTATAGAATTTTAGTTTCTACTAAATACTGCTTTATATATCATTACTTTATATCTCCCTAACAACCTCTCGAAGTGAAGTGAGGTATCTTCATTCCTGGGCAGCTAGGTGGATAGAGGGCTGAGTCTGGAGTCAGGAAGACCTGAGCTAAAATGCCATCTCAGACACTTACTAGCTATCTGGCCCTAGGCAAGTCATTTAACCCTATTTGCCTCAGTTTCCTGATCTGTAAAATAAGTTGGAGAAGGAAATGGCAAATTACTCTGGTATCTTTGCCAAGAAAACCCAAAAATGGGATCAGGAAGAGTTGGACATGACTGAAATAATTGAACAACAATATACTAAGTACTTTTAAGTACAATTTTTTTGTTTTGCTTTTTGGAGGGCAATTGGGGTTAAGTGACTTGCCCAAAGTCACACGGCTAGTAAGTGCATCAAGTGCCTGAAGCCGAATTTGAACTCGGGTCCTCCTGACTCCAGGGCCAGTGCTCCACTCACTGCGCCACCTAGATGCCCCTTTTAAATACATTATTACACTAAATCTCCATAATAACCTCATGGAGTGAATGGGACAGGTATCACCATCCTCATTGTACAAGTGACAACAATAAGACTCAGAGAGGTTAAATGACTTGCTTAAAGCCACTCAGCTGGTAAATAATATTGCCAAGATTTGAATACAGACTTCTGATTCGAGACCAATGAGCTTGACTTAAATTCCAGGCAAAAATTTTGAACATGTGGATGGATTGGCAAGGGAACATCTAAGAAAGGAGTCAGTCAGTAGGGCTTCACCAAGAACAAATCATGTTAAACTAACCTTATTTCTTTTGTTCACAGGGTTAATCAATCAGAAAATGCTGTAGTGATAATTCACTTAGACTTTAGCAAGGCATTTAACAGAGACCTTCCCATTTAGGGCTGGCTTAAAAAATTGATTTGGTCAGATCCAAAAGCTTGTTATTAATGGTTTGATGCAACTTGGAAGGAAGTCTCTAATGGAGGGTACCAAAGATCTAGAGCAGGCCCTATGCTGTTTAATATTTTTATCAATGGCATGGATAAAACTATATATGATAGAATTATCAAATTTACAGGTGACACAACTCTAGAAGGGACAGCTTATACTTTGGATCATGTGGTCAGGATCCAAAAAGAACACTATAGGCCTTAGTGATGGACCAATTTGATTAAGGTGAATTTTAACATGGCTAAATATAGGGTCATCTACAGTGGAGCCACTGAATTTGGACTATCATACTATAATACCTAAAATGCTGTTCAAAGAAGCAGAAATGGTGCTAAAGAAAAGAAAGATGAAAAGAATACTAGAGTAGACCAGAGGTGGTATGTGTTATGAAGGAGACACAGTTTTGAGGGATAGATAATTAAAATAATTTAAAGAAAGGAAAATATCAAATAGTAGGGAAAAAATCATTGAGATCATTACTATGCTTCCAAAAATTCTATCAAAAAATGTCTAAAACTTCTAGGAGTGGGTAACCTGTGGTTTTGAGACCACATGTGGCCTTCTAGGTCCTTGGATGAGGCCTTTGACTGAGTCCAAGTTTTACAGAACAAATCCTTTTATTAAAGGGATTTGTTCTGTGAAATTTGGATTCGGTCAAAGGCTGCATTTGAGAACCTAGAGGGCCACATTTGGCTTTGAGGCCACAGGTTCCCCACTTCTGTTCTAACCCGTATCTCTAATTTCCCATCTTTTCAAAATCTATGTGAGAATAATCTATACTTGTACCAACCAAAGGCATCCAATGACAACGACAGCAGGAGAGTAGGCAGACTTTCATAAACAGTATTCTACAACAAACATATCCTTAGTTATGCAATTGCCTGAAAGGTACCCAGAATACATGATCATGATGTCTTTAGTTTATGTTGGTTTTTTTTAAAGCACTTGATTTGGGAGAGCAAAATGCTGCCTTCTCACTCTTCCAACGAGGCATGTCCCATGCATGTGGTAAAGTCACAAAGACTCCTTTAAGAGATAAAACAGTAAAGATAATTTTTGATAGTTATTAAAAATTAAGTAAGTCATAAAACAAATGAATTAACTGAAAGGAGATGAGCTAGTTAGAGAATGAGGATGAATTACAACCAATGGATTGGCTCTATCATCATTTCGACTCAGCCTTCATACTCATAGTCAATTATGACATCCTTTCCTACTCTGATTTCACTTTCATCCTCAAACATGTCTGCTATTGACCTTCAGCTCAGATGCATAATATCAATGTATATTAGTTCTTGAGAGCTAGAATGGATCTCAGGATACATCAAGAGAGACAGACCACCTAGCAGAGGATTTATAGGATGTCACAGACAATTCCTGTTCAGGAAGAGAAAGTGTTGGTGGGTTATCATCTACCTCTTTGGACAGAGTCCCCATTGCCAGCAGAATATTAAAGAAAGAGTCCAATCTTACATCTGTATTCAAAAAGTCAATTTCACAATATAAAACGAAGGACTGGTAGGTAGACAGAAATTCATCTAAAAAAGATCTGGGGGATTGAGTGGTTAGTACTCTACAAACCCATGAAATCAATAGTTCAAGATGACAGTCAAAACATTAATGTGATCTCAACTTCTATGAAAGAGAATTCTACTTCTCAGGACTAAAGAGGTCATCATGTTATACACTCTATCCTGGACAGATTGTAATTAGAGCATTGTATTCAGTTCACTTGTTGGGTACCACATTTTAAAAAGGATTTTGACAAGCTGGAGTGCATCCAGAGAAAGGCACCCAGGATGGTCGGGCGTTTGTGGGATATGTCATAGGAGATGAATTTATCCTGTAGAAAAGAAGACTTGGGGGAGATGAGAATGATGACCATCGTTTGAGTATTGGAAATGAATCACAGAGGTCTGTTTTACTCGCTCTTCACAACATTGGGTGGAAGTTGCAAAAGGGCAGCTTTAGTCTTGATACAAAGGAACGTTAGGGCAGCTAAGTGGTGCAGAGGATAAAGTGCAGGGTCTGGAATCAGGAAGACTCATCTTCTTGAGTTCAGATACAGCCTCAGACACTAGCTGTGTGACTCTGGGCAAGTCATTTAACTCTGTTTGTCTCATTTCCTATTATGCAAGGAAATAGCAAACCACTCCAGGATCTTTGAGAAGAAAACCCCAAATAGGGTGAAGAGCTGGGAATGACTGAACAACAACAATAATAAAATTTGAATTATACAGAAGTGTCATGGTCTGACTTGTCTCCATGTAAGGAATGGATGACAGGAGTTCTTGTTTAGGAATGTGTTGAATTAGACAGTCTCTGAAGTTACTTCCAACGGTGATAATCTGATAGTCTGTGAGCCTCTGATAAACTTTTCACTGTTTTTTTTTCTATCAAAACATGCTCTCAGTTGTTTAAAAATATTCTAGAAATTAAGTTCTTTTAAGATTCAAACTGTTCCTGTTGTAGTTTCCCAGTAATCTATGCCAGATTTCTTCAGATGATGTGACTTGTAATCAGCTTGTCACAGGGCAGATGCTCTAAAAAGATTCTCTTCTCTATCTTCCTGCCTAGAGGACTGAACTGCAGAGAACTCTGATAGCTAATATTGAATCACCTGATGTCAGGCCCCACCTTATCATTCCAGTCTCATCTTACATTACTTCCTCTCCTGCACTCTTATGATCCAACCAAATAGTCCTTCTCTCTGTTCTTCAGAGGCAACACTTCTTCTCCCACCTCATCTTTGTACTAGGTACCACACCTCCCCGACCCGGTACCTCTTCACTCTCTCTCTTTCCTGCCCCAATAGAATCTAATAATCTAAGTAAGTAGATTATTTCATTTTGTGTAGCCTCAGAGGCAGGCACAGTTTCTGATACATAGTAGGTGCTTAAATGCTTGTTTATTGATAATGAACTGCAGTAAGACTGGAGGCTACAAAATAAAGTCATTAAAAAAAATCAACATTTCTACACAGTTGCAATACCCAGGGAGAAGTAACAGAAATTTCATTAAAAAAACAAACTATAAATTGCAAAAATGGTAGGGAGTTGCCCTATTGAGAAACACACAGGGTTATATAAATACAACTATAAAACTCTTTGAGAGGAATAAAGGAAGGCTTAAATAGCAAAATACTATTCATGGTCAGGGCCTGCTAATAATAATAAAATGACAATACTACCTATATCAATTAACAAATTTAGTAATATACCAATCGAATTACTGATGGGTTACTTTTTTAAAGTATAGACTAGCAAAATTAATTTGGAAGACCAAAAGATCTAAAATCTTAAAAGAATATGAATACACTTACAAAAATATTATTGTTGTTCAGTTATGTCTGACTCTTTTGGGATTTGGGATTTTCTTCGCAACGATACTGGATTGGTTTGCCATTTCCTTCTCCAGATAATTTTACATTTGAGGAAATGAGGCAAATAATTGAGTGACTTACCCAATGTCTCACAGCTAATAAGGTCTGAGGTCAGATTTGAACTCATGAAGATGAGTCCAAGCCCAGTGCTCTATCCACTGTTCCACCATAGCATACCATAGTATCACCTAACTTCAAACTAAATTGGAAAGTAGTAATCATCAAAAAGTATTTAGTGTTGGTTAAAAAACCAGAAAAGTAGATGAGGAGAGAGTTGATAATCAAGGAATAGAAGCAAACTAAAACCATAATGCAATATCTGCTAAGTCAAACAACATGAATTACTAGGGGAAGTGATTTAATAAGGACAGTTGGGAAAATTGGAAACGGATTTGGTAAAAGTTAGATTTAGAACAATATCTTGTAACATATACCATAATATGACTGAAATGCATATATGAACTGATTATAAAGAGTTGCACCATAAACAAATTAAGGAGATGAGATGAGGCACTTTTCACAACTATAGCAAAAGAGAAAAATCTTATCAAACAATGAACAGAGATGAAAAATAGGTAAGAAAATAATAAAAATAGATAATTTTTGAGTACATAAAATTAAAGTGGCAGTATCAGGTAGTGGATAGAAATTTGACCCTGGAGCCAAAAAGATCTGGGTGCATATCCCACCTCTGAAACATAATAAGTGACCCTGAGCAAATCAGTCACCCTGACAATGCTCTCACAATTGTCTAAGATTATACAGTATGAAAGGGCAGCTAGGTGGTACAGTGGATAGAGTGCTGGGCCTGAAGTCAGGAAGACTCATCTTTTTGGGTTTAAATCTGGTCTCGCACACTTACTAGCTGTGTGACTCACTCTGGGCAAGTCACTTAACCCTGTTGCCTCAGTTTCTTCATCTGTAAAATGAGCTCGAGAAAGAAATATGGAACCCCTCCAGTATCTTCGCCAAGAAAACCCCAAATGGTGTCATGAAGCGTCAGACATGACTGAAAACAAGTCAACAACATATATTATGGAGAAGATGCTAACCTGCATTGATAGAGGAACTTCCTCCCTGGAAACTTCCTATGCTAACTAAATCATGGGTTAAACTATCCTATTAAATTAAAAAGATATGTACTAATATGATCAGTGAAGATTTTGTTAATAAATATCAGTTGTTATTTTTATTTGACCTTTCAATTTGCGTTGTCACACAGCTAGTAAGTGTCTGAGATCAAATTCAGGTCCTCCTGACTCCAGGGCTGGTGCTATATCCACTGCATACCTCACTGCCCCATGATTGGTGTTCTCAACCTGAATCTATGGATAGATTTTAGAAGGTCTTTTGCTAGAGAAAATGAGTGGGAAAAAATATGTTCATGTGTTTTATATATATATGTGTGTGTGTGTGTATGTGTATATATATATACATATATATAGTGTATGTGTGTATTTCATTGTCAATAACCCTTGGTTTTCTTGTATTTTATGAATTTAAACACATTATTCTGAGAGGATCTACCAACTTTATCAGACTGCCAAAGGGGTCCATGATACAAAAAAGGTTAAGAGCCCATCCTCTAAATCTGTAAATTGCTGAGAAGATGCCAACCTACATGGAGAGAGTTTCCTCATTTGGGATTTTCAAATACCTTGGGTCCTTCCTCTATTTGCCAAACACCCACCCTACTACATACTAGAGTAAATTTACAAAAAGATATAATCCTTGCAGCTTTAATCTTTTATAATAATAATAGCATTTACATAATGCTTTAAGTCTCATAGAACATTTTATAGGTTATCTCATTTGAGCCTCAAAAACCCTGGGCTAGGTGCTACTGTTAGCCTTATTTTACAAATGAGGAAGATAGTCTGAGAAAGGTTAAGGGACTTGCCCAGGTTCACATGGCTATTACAATGATGAACTCCAGTTTTTCTGATTCCAAATTTAATACCCTACCTACTGTGCCATCTATCTGCCTAAATAACAATACTTAGCATTTATATAGATCTTTTAAGATCTGCAAAGTGCTTTATATATATTATTGCATTTGATCTTGGCACTGACTCCATGAGATTGGTGCTATTATTATCCCCACCAAAGGTACCTGAATATTCCTGAATTTTATAATCATTTATTCATCTTTAAGGAACTTAAACTATCCTAGATATAATATGTACATATGTGTGTAAGTATATATGTGTTTTATATGTATCTGTGTGTGTGTGTGTAGATAGAAAGGAAGATAGATACCCATAAAGGGATATTTTTAAAACTTTTTAGCCCACTGGTAAAAATACTAAAACAAATCTGGTACCCATAGAAATCCTTTAAATTAAGAGAAGAATGATGATAATTTAATAAGGTTGGGACCAAATTCTCTTCCCAAACTTCAGAATTTTTCATTTCAGAAATACTTTAAGACATGGGAAATGCTTCTAGTTTGAATCTGATATGCAGCATTCTTGTCTCTGAGAACAGCTGATCCAGTTAACAAAGCTAATGACAGGATTAACTGAACTCTCTGGTGTTAACTGAAGATGACTTTATGCTATAATTTCACTTAGAAAAAAAGAGTTAAACAAGATATTAGAAGTCAACTTGCCCACTTCTATTCTCTCCCTGCTCCCCCACCCAGCCAGCCCAACTCCATTTTATAGGTGAGAAAACTGAAGCCTCAGAGAGATAGAATCAGAATTTGAGACCCAATATTCTGACTCCAATCAAATCTCTCCCCTGTGCTACCCAATCTCTTTTGTTTCCAAATATTGAATGTTGCTGTAGCATTTTTTCTTTTCTTTTTCATAACCTATCCTTTTGTAAGGGAAAGATACAAATATCTTTACTGTATTTCTGGTCTAATTATATCCTGGGTATCCAAATGTTACTAGTAAATTCCTGGAGAGGTCAATTATTATTTTTTGAGAAGGTAGAAATACCTTTACCAAATTAACAGAAGTGTTAGATTGTGGGAGTGGGAGTTAGCAAAAAGATATTCCCAGAGAGAAAATCAGTGGGGAAATGAATAATAATAACAGCAATAATTACTATTATTACTATAACTCGCATTTATGTAGCTCTTTAAAGTTTACAAAATAGTTTACATATATTTCCTCATTTGATCCTCAACAACCCTTGAGAGGTAGGTGCAATTATTATCTCCATTTTACAGTTGAGAAAACTGAGGCAGTGTAATGGGAATGCAAATTTGGAAGATCTTCCCTGCCCCTAGGCTAAAGTGCACCTGAAGCCTGGGGTGGGAGGCTTGTTTTTCAGTCGATACTTCTTGATTGGCCAGTGAGTCAATAAGGTTGTTACATTCTCTGAGCCAGGAGAAGGCTATATAAGCCCTGATGTGTAGCTTTGTTTTGGGGGCTCACTTTGAGAAGTGTTCTGTGATTTGATCTGTATTCTGGGAAGCCGTTGTCCAGGGCCCCCCCCCCGGCTTTGAAAAACCCAGATGTTGACTGGGTATGGATGTAATGGTTGGACAGTTTGGAAATCTGTCTACTTGATCTGTTTCTGTCTTGATAATTCTTCCTGTATGCTTTGAAGTTCGGAGTGCTGACCTTTTTCCCCTGAACAAGGTAAACGATATATGTCTGACTGATTAAAGTAAGCTTTTTAACCCATTTTGAGTTGCTTTCCTTTATCAAAGCAGATCCAAGAACCTGTGTGAGCAGCCACCCTAGGGACTCCAGGGTGCTTGCTGCTACAGGCAGATAGAGGTTAAATAACTTGCCCAGCAGGGCAGCTAGGTGGCACAGTGAATAGAACAGCAGCCCTGGAGTTAGGAGGATCTGAGTTCAAATCTGGCTTCAGACACTTAACACTTACTAGCCGTGTGACCTTGGGCAAGTCACTTAACCCCAATTGCCCTCCAAAAAAAAAAGCAACCTAAATAACTTGCCCAGGGTCACAGCTAGTGTTTGAGGCAGGATTCAGACTTAGGTCTTCTTGATTCCAGGTCCAATGCCTTCACCTATGTACCATCTAACCACTTCAGTGTTGAGAATGTAGAGAGTTTTACCCATTTCTATTCCTCTGGAAAAGAGCAATGATTTTTAAAGTTAACCTCTCAGGCCTCTGGGCAATTCTCTAAAACCCCAGATCTCAGAGAAGGTGGTGGTGACCTGCACTGGTAAAGGAAGTTTCATCATCTGGGAGTTCTCTATACTAATAAAATCACAGGCCTAGTCCCTATCCAACGATAAGTAAGGGGCAATATAAAAAAAATATTTCCTGGTTATGAGAGTTGCAGGTGCTCTCATTGTCTTCAGTAACAGGACTTCGAAAGCTTTTTTTTTTTTTTTTAACCCATCTGTCAATAATTTTGTAAACATTAAACTGACGTAATCTATGTTCCAGGGCTCTCCCAAGACTCCAGGCTTGAACTGACCAGGTTCTATCCCAGGAGCTGGTCTCCAAAAGGGTCATGATCTGCCCTTGACTCATTGCTTCCCACCTGAAGTTTCTCTGGGAAAACTTCCTAGTGTGCTAGAGTCCATTTCTAGCTTTTTCCATTGGTGGGTAACTCATCCTTTATAAGCACTCAAAGGCATGTAGGTACCAGAATCTTTATCTTATCTCACAGAAGATGCTTAAGATGCAAAGATTTCAAAGGAACCAAGGATCAGATTCAGAAACACATGAAACGCTCCACCTGTCAGCTCACCTTAGAAAGGAATTAAACTAGACTTTACCATCACGGCAATTCTTTGACATTCTGTCAACGTCCTTCAACATCAATTCGACATTGATACCTATCCCTCCTACAGGGTCTTACACATTTCCTCACAGCTAGCTAGCATCAGACTGTGGTTTGGATTCCAGTCAGAAGGAGAAACGTAGTTTGGGGCTGCTGAACAGCCTTTGCCATCGGACCTTCCCTATCAAAATAGCTCTTTAGGGCAGCTAGGTGGTGAAGAGAATAGAATGCCCTCCCTGGAGGCAGGAAGACCTGAGTTCACACACCTTAGACACTTATTGGCTGTGTGACCCTGGGCAAATCACTTACCTTGTTTGCCTCAGTTTTATCATCTGTAAAATGAGGTGGAGAAGGAAATGACAAACCACTCCAGTATCTTTGCCAGGAAAATCTCAAATGGGGTCACAAAGAGTTGGACATGATTGAAAAATGACTGAACAATAAAATAATAACAACTACTGCCTTTGCTTTCTAAGCAGGATAATGCCTAACAACTAGGTGGGTCTTCCTTTTCTCTTTCCAGAGAGCACACTGCAGCAAGAAATCCCCTTCTCTCTCTGCAAGGTCCAATCTCTGAGCTCTCTTTGAAACTCTTGAATCTGAGGTCACCCATGAGACAATGCCCAAGTCTGGGGCGCTCTCTCTCCTCAGACCAAGTCAGCATATGCATGTCTCCTTCTGCAGATTGATACCATTTCTGGAGCTGGGAAAGCCCACTCACAATCTTTTCTGTTGGGTCATATACAAACATAGGTAATTCCTATGTTGCTGTGCCCCAAGGCAACCTTTCCTTTCACAGTTCCTGGGGAGAGATAATTGAGCATGAACCTGTTTCCTTCCCTCTCCTCCTAAGCACCCCATGAACCAAGTCTGCTCTGCTGCTCACTGATCTGTCTTCTGAGTGTGACACAGAAATCCAAGAAAAAGTCAGGAAGAATGGGGTCTGTGATCTTTCTCAGATTCTTTCAAAATTCAAACTGAAACCCTACCCCCAGCAGGAGATCTTCTCTTAAATGACATTTCTGTTTACTCGCTTTTGTAACTTCTATGTACCTAGTTATTTGGATTGTGGGGGGTGTTCAGGAAGTACCTATGGTTGGAAGGGCTGCCAAGCCGTTCTGAGATCTGCTAACCCACCTCTGGTGTTCACCTTCGCCCAGCTCTCACCAGCAAGCACCGTGGCCACACCCTGGTAAAATCATCTTGGCAGATGGGCTAAACCAGGATTGAAGGGAACCCACAGGTCTCAAATATGTTGATGAGTTAAGGGGAGGTCTACCCTAAGCATGTGAAGACTGCCCTGTTGAGGGGAGAACAATTTGTTCCGATGGCCATGAAATGGCTGAAGCAGGTACTATGGAACACTTAGAGCTTGGTCAGATACAAAGTCGCCAAGGTCATCCGTTGTATCCTCAGCCATTGCCAGTTGTCCTGACTTTTGTCTTCCCACTGGACTTCTATTACTCGGGGAAAGTGAAGCTTATTGGTGACTGTGCAACTTTATCTCACTGAAATCCAATTCCCATGCAAGTCAGGACAATCACCTGTGATGTCATTGGTCTTCTTTGAAATCGAGGATAAACAGCACCTAGTTATTTGGAGGCAGCTAGGTGTCAGTGGATAGAAATCTGGGCCTAGAGTCAGGAAGACCTGAGTTCAAAATAGGCCTTAGACATGTATTAGCTGTATGACCCTTGGTAAGTCATTTACTCACTCTGTGCCTTAATCCAGTGGAGAAGGAAATGGCAAACCAATCCAGTATCTTTGCCAAGAAAACCCCATATGCTGTCGTGAAGAGTTGGACAGGACTGAACACCTCGTTATTTACATAGTGTATCCTCCATTAAAATAATCAGCTTCTTCATGAAAAAAAGTTGTTTGCCCTTCTTCGTATTCCATAGTAAGCATAGCCAGCTGGTAGTGCAGAGGATAGAGTGCTGAGCCTGAAGCCAGGACAGATTTGAGATCAAATCTGGCCTCATACTTACTAGCTGTGTGATCCTAGGTAAATCTTTTAACCTCTGTTTGCTTCAGTTTCCCCAATTGTAAAATAGGGATGATAAACCTCCAAGGGTTTTTAGGAAGATCAAATGAGAGAATATTTGTAAAAAAAAAAGTGCTTAGCACACAACAGTCTCTACATTAACCTTTATTGCCTTCCCCTTGATAGATGCTTATGATCTTCCTGCTTCAATCCCATTATTTCATTTCCCAGTCTCTCCTGTGGAAGTATCCAATAAATAAGCTGTCAGTCAATCAACAAGAGCCATATTACTAGTGACAACAAAGTACCATAGAGTCCATATTTCTGAGGGGAAGTGTGACAAAGTCCTTATCACCACTACTGGCTGCCCTGGTCCTGAAAAAACAAGAGATTTTTCCTTTAAAAACATTTCTATATTTTCTCAGAGTTGAAGACCTGTGATTTCATTGATACAGGGATCTCCTGATGAGGAAATGTCTTCCACCACTAAAGGGTGGCCCCACCTCTGCAACTTAAAATCTTAGTTGTCTGGGGTCTTGAGAGGTAACGTGATTTGCATCCAGCATGTGTTGGAGGGCAGAATTTGAGCACAGGTCTTCCTGAATCCAAGGTCTATTCTTTAGTCATTAAACTACACTATCTCTCTATTAATATATGGAATTAATATAACACTCAACTATATTGACTAGAATTAATTTAAATACTATAAAATTCTAAATAAATAAATAAATATAAATAAAACAATATGTAAAATACTACATTATAGTAATATAGAATATGCTTAAGGAACTCACAAAAACATATGTTAAGCATATAGGAATAAGGACAAGACACACAAATTCTGAAGTCTCTCCCTCTCCAATCTTGCATCTCTAATTACCTATCAGACACCTTGAACTGAATGTCCTAAAAACATCTTAAATTCAAAATATCTAAAGCTGAACTTATTGTTTCCCTCCAACCCTCCCTCCTTCCTAACTTCCCTATTACTGCTCTAGAGGGTATCACAATCCTCCCAGTCACTTAAGGTTCACAGCCTAGATGTCATCTTCAACTCCTTGCTTTCTCTCAGTCTCCATGTTCAATCAGTGGTCAAGTATTGCCATTTTTATTGTCATAACTTGGTGATATCATCACCTCCCATGGGTTCAGTTATCATCTCAGTGCAGATAATTCCCAGATACATTTACTCAGCTCTAACTTCTCTCCTGAGCTCCAGTCTTGCATCTCCAACTATTTAACACATTTCAAACTATTCTTTCAAATTCAATGTGCCCAAAACTAAGCTTATCATCCCCCATCCCAAGCTCCTTCTCCCTCCTAACTTTCCTATTACTGTAAAGGGTAACATCATTCTTCCCATCACTCTGTCTCATATTCTACATGTAATCCTTGACTCTTCACTCTCTTTTACCCTACCGTATCCAGTCAGTTGACAACTCCTGTCATTTATGCCTTCATAACATCTCTCACATATACCCCCTTCTCTCCTTAGACACTGCCACCACCCTGGTGTAGGTCCTCATTACCTCATGCTCAGATCATTGCAAGAGCCTGCTGATTGGTCTCCCTGTGTCGTCTCTCCCCACTACAATCTATCCTTTACTTAGCTATCAAATTGATCTTCCTAAAACACAAGTATGACCACATATCTCACCCCACTCCATCCAATAAACTCTAATGGCTCCCTATAACCTCCAGGATCAAATATAGAACCCCCGTATTTGACCCTTAAAGCCTTTTATTACCTGGCCCTTTCTTACTTTTCCGACCTTCTTTTCTTGGGGGGGAGGGCAGGGCAATTGGGGTTAAGTGACTTGCCCAAGATCACATGGCTAGTAAGTGTTAAGTGTCTGAGACGGGATTTGAAATCAGGTCCTCCTGACTCTAGGGCTGGTGCTGTAGTCACTGTGCCACCTAGCCACCCCTTCCATTCTTTTTTTTTTTTTAAAGCAATTGGGGTTAAGTAACTTGCTCAAGGTTACACGCCCAGTTATTTCTGGGTGTGGTGCTAAGTATCTGAGCCCGGGATTCAATCCCCAGGTCATCCTGACACTGGGGCCGGTGCTCTTATTCACTGTGCTACCTGGCCACCCCCCTTCCATTCTTCTAATACTTTATTCCTTTCTGCTTATTCTTCCAGTAATACTGGCTTCCTTGCTGTTCTTTGAACATTATACTCCATTTCTCAACTCCAAGCATCTTCCTGGCTGTCCCTCCTGCCTGAAGCACTCCCTCCTTATCTATGTTCCTAGCTTCTCTGGCTTCCTAATCTCATTTAAAATCACTCCTTCTACAATAAATCTTTCCCAGTCCTCCCTAACCTTAGCGCCCTCCCTCAGAGATGACTCCTAATTTATCCCTGATATATCTTGTTTACATATAGTTGTTTTCTTATTGTTCCACCTATTAAAACTACGTGACCTCCTTGAGAGCAAGGACTATCTTTTGCCTCTTTTTTGTATCCTCGGTGCTTAGCACAATGACCAGCAAATAGTGGGTGCTTAATAAATGCTAGTCGACTGACTTAACTGACCCAGACTCAAGTCCAGGCATCAAAATTAACTTCATTCTCTCAGACTTGTAGATGTTTTTTTAATTGTTTGCATACACTGCTTAGGGATGGAAGGAAGAGACCTGTGGGTTGTCTTATTATTTTAAGAAAATAGAACTGCAAACCAGATTTATCAGTTCAGTTGCTCTGCTGGGTGTCTTGCCAGGAGCTTTTGCTTCACTTCCTGAAAAAAAACAGACCATTTTTTCTCTACAACTAATTCTCCCCACCTCCCACCCCCCACCCTAATTAATTTTATTCACTCTTAACATCTAAAAATACCTTCCCCCAAACACATTTAATAGTAAAAATTCCCCAAACTGGGTGGTCTATCCCCATTGATTTCTTTTTGTTTTAAAATACAGAAAATCACAATGAATAATAAAACCACATTTCTAAGACCTCCAAATCCAAGTTGAAAAGTTCAGGCTGATTAATTCCTGACTTTGGTAAAGGCTTGTTGATTTTGGCCCAATTCGGTGGGATTTTTTATCATTAACACATAAAACATTTCTTGAAGGATTACTGGTTTAAAGAGACTTTTAACTAAAACATTCTCAAGGAAAGGAAAATTATTTCAGTTTTTTCATGTATTCACTGGCCAAGGGAGACTACCCTCAAATATCTGTAATTCTTATCTCTAAAGAGCTGGCTTTCAGCACTGGTGGAATTCTTACTCATTTGAGTTATTTCAGGCACCTTTACTGGGGTTTTAAAAGCCCTTACTTTAATCCAAATGCACATTGTTAAAAACCAGAAATTTCCATATTGGGAACTCTAAAGAGGATAAGGGTTCCACGAGATGTGCAAAGGAAATACACTCTAGAAAACATTGTTGGGAGGAAGGAAGAGGATTGGACTTTTATAAGTGTGAACATGCCTTGGCAGTGATTGTCCCAAGTACCTGGAATCCACTTCCTCCTGCCTTTAAGATATCTCAGATACTATCTTCTGCATGAAACCTTTCCTGATTCCCCAACTGCTAGTACTGCCCCCCCAGAAGCCACCATATTTGGTTCCTTTGGACTTGTTTTTATTGATTCGGCACCTATTTAGGCTGTGTATGTCTTTAGATGTCGCGTCAGAATGCAAGCTTGCTGAGAGGAGTACTTGTTCTTTGTACTCATATCCCCATGCCTAGCATAGCGCCTCACACAAAACAGCCATTTAATAACCTATTTGTGGATTGCTTTATTGAGAAAGGATACAAGAACTTTTATAAGCATTAGGGAGAGATGTTAGGCAATCGACAGAAGGGAAATCGTTTTTTTAGATGAGCTAGGTCAACGAATTTTTGCTATCTCTAAACCTCTGAACCCTTCAAAGTTTACACAATACTACTGTTCAGTTTTGTTTCTTTTACATTTGGCATCTGTCTCCTGTGCTATAGCCAAAAAATACATGGCTGTAGTTTGGTTTCATGAGACATAGAAAGGGCCATGTTGCACATTCCTCATCTCATTTTCTTCACAAGACTTCCTGTGTATGGGAGCTGGGGGGAGGGAAGAGAGGGATTATTGCTCATTTGTCATCTAGCATTTAGCAGCAGAAGGCAATGGGACAATCCTGTTAGAACTGCCTTTCCTGGAAACAACTTGATAAACGAAGCTAACACCATAGCTGAGAAATATTTTGATTACCTTTCCCTCTGCCCATAGGTGAACTTGGTATTTATAACCTTAGGGGACATAAGATGACACTCCCCCAAAGTTTTTAGTCATAGGGAAGAGCAGCAGGATTAAAAGAAGATATATGAAATTCCATAAATTTCAGTCAGACACAGTTTTACTTGGTTATAACCCTGGAAAGTTCAAATTGGATTATCAGTATTCCTAGCCTGAAGGATTTTAAGGAATAGGGTCAAATTTGTATGTTTCTGCTGCTTACTACCTGTACAATCTTGAGCAACTCTCAGGGACTCAGTTTTCTCATCTGTAAAATGAGGGAGTTAGGCTAGATGACCATTAAAGTCTCTTCCAGTTCTATGATTTCTATGTTTCTTTTTTTTTTCTTTTTTGCTTTTTGGAGGGACGTTTGGGGCTAAGTGACTTGCCCAAGGTCACACGGCTAGTAAGTGTTAAGTGTCTGAGGATGGATTTGAACTCAGGTCCTCCTGACTCCAGGGCCAGTGCTCTATTCACTGTGCAATCTAGCCACCCCAATTTCTATGTTTTCTATGTACTCAACACCAAGTTAGGTGCTGTGGAGAATAGAGATGAAATATGAGTTGATCCTTGCCCTCTATAATCTTACAGCCTGGCTGGAGACATAATTCTAACACATGTAGAATTTAATAGCAAACAATATTCCCTGGTGATTGGCTCAAGGAACTAATTTGTTCACTTCAGCCTGACAGGGACTATCAAAATAAGGCATGAGACTATGGTACCTTGCAGTCACAGCCAATGGGTTTCTTGCACTCCTCACACATGTTGGAGTACAGGCTTTCAAAGCACTTCACACAGTAGGGATCCTCTTCTCTCAGGATGTATTTCTTTCCAAAGAGGGATTCATTGCAGTGGTGGCAATCAAAACGCTCAGTCATTTTGACACCTTGGTTTCCAGCAACCTGTCAAAAGGAAAAAACTCAAAGTCCCATTAGTGCTTCTTTGTCACTAGGCACACTCAGGAATCAAGCAGAGTGACACTGGTATCAGTTTCAGTCAAGTGATATTCTGTTTCACAATGTGAATAATTTCACATTGGTTAGTTTAACTAACAGCAATCTTTCATTTACTAAATTAGTGTACAAGGGAAAAAAGCTTTTTATTTTTCCCTTAGTGGCATGGATTTTTCCACAGATTCTACTCTAAAATCTATTTTTCTTTACTCAGTGCTGTGTAAGACCTTATCAACTTGGGAGAAAAGCAAAACTCTGGACCAGGTTTCTTTAACCTCTCTTGTTTTTTATATGTTTTAAATATATAATATCACCATAAATCAATTCTTCCACTGAAATAGATAGGCAGGGACTTAAAACAATATGTTCATTTCTATTAAAAGATTTTCCATGAGGTTCTTTTCATGATTCACAAGTTTAAATGTTAAGAAACAGCAGTAGTAGGGGGTGGGCCAGAGCATCATGGGATAGTCAGTCTGAGGGAAAATGGGCACAGCATCCTTGACTGTGAGATTGCATTAGGAAATACATGAGCAAAAGAGTAATGACCCAAGTGTTTCATTTATCCCAAATTTTAAAAACCTCAACTCAGCTGTATGGGCATTACTGGAGCAGGATGAAGGAAAAGGGTTCTCTTAAAAAACACAAAGATGACTGTACAATTTCAAAAGCAATGACCTCAAACAGTGGCACTGACTGGGTACACAGGGCTCATTTCAAAGAGAAGCAAGTATGAGACTCCGTGCTTTGGCAATACAGCAGTCATGATGAATTTTTCCAGAATGAGTGTACGCTGTGCCTGACTACTGTGGAGGTGGGGTGATTGGAAGTGGGGGTGGGGAATGTTTTCACTGTTCTCATAGACTATCTCATACAGACCTGTTTGGATTTTTCCATAGACTTATGGGTACTAAGTCAAGATTTATGGATTGCTGGAGCTAGAAGGGACCTAGGGCATTACCTAGTTCAGTGATCTTATTTTAGAGATGAGAAAAACTGAGAAAAGGTGAAGTGATTAATGCAAAGTTGCACAGCTAGTTAGGAGTAGAGATAGGGATCATAGAATCACAGAATTAGAGCTGGAGGAGACTGGAGTGACTGCCTATCTGACGTATATAGATGAGGAATGGGCTTTGTAACTTGTCAGATTCCCACAAATAATTCAATGGCAGAACCAGGAATTGAACCTAGGTTTCCTGACTCACAGTCCAGAACTCCTTCCAATTATTTTATTGCATCATGACTGGTGCTACTTGGCAGGGAAATTTTTTTCCATTGTACTAAAAATACTTGGTACAATTTTTTTCAGGAGTGCACATACACGTGTGTATTTATTTTTCTTTTACAAACAAATTAAGAGGAGTGGTTAATTTACTAAAAGGAAAAGGGAAAAAAAAAGATTAAGTTGGACATTGCCACATATGACCAGCTGTATGTTAAGATTCCTTGAATGAACAGCATGCTGTAAATGGAAAATGTTCATGAATGGGTACATTAAAGGAAAATGATAATATCTCTGTTTATGATTACTGAAGCCTTGATTCTGGGTTTGAAGTAAAACAATCCATAAGTGTGCTGATTTGTACTACGTAGCTGAGTAAAGTTCCAAATAATTGACTTTTGTCTTACTTAAAAGTTGCTAAAGTGACAAGAAAACACAATTAAAGTCAATTTAAAAATACCTACATAGCTTGTGGTGACAGCCAATGGAATAGAAGGACTGATTTAGTGCTATTGTGTGCTTGAAGCTTCAATAGCTATAAGCAAAGAAACTTCCATCTTCTTTTTGTGTATTCATTCTTATTTACTCTTGAATTTATAGGATATTGCTCTTTCAAGAAATCTAGGCATACAGTTAGACAAAGAAAACATTGTTTGGACATTCTTGGGATAGTATCGACGCGGACCTTCAGCATATAAGTTGTTCTTCCAAAGATCTTTTGTACTGTTGCCATCTTGCCCGGCAGTAAGGTTGGGCTGGCAAGAGATTTAATATGTTCCTTTAAGTCAACAGTTATTGGCAAGTCAATACTGATCAGGTATTTTCTTGTAAGAGCTGACAACAGCTTTTTCAATATGCATTTCTTTCAAGGGAAGACTACAAACTAACTGGCGGTAAGAAGGGATACACACACACACACATACATATCTATATCTAATCTCTATCTCTATCTATGTCTACATCTCTATATCTTTGCTTGCTTAAATGAGAGGATGGTGGTTTGTTCATAAATGGAAGCATCAAAAGGACATGAGAAGGGTAGACAGAGCTCACATAAATATCAACAGAACCAGAAAAGGGAATGGTGCTCAAACGACAATAAGTGAAAATTGGTAATAGCAATAGGTGTATACTGTAGACATGCAACCTCTTTGAAGGCAGTAGCTGTGGGTTTCATTTTTTGTTTGTTTGTGGGTTTGTTTGTTTGTTTTGCCTTAGTATCCCCTGTACCCAGAACATTGGATATAGGAGGGTTTGATAAACTTTGGTTGAAATGAATCATGTGCCTTCATCTAAGAAGGGGGATGAATACATCAGTAAGATTAGTAAATTGAAAAGTCTGCTATTAATGTAGTCTTTATATAGTACCTTTTCTATGTTCTTTAGAGGAGTTATATA
>NW_027185863.1:3177007-3180184 GCF_028583685.1 Petaurus breviceps papuanus
TAGTCTTTATATAGTACCTTTTCTATGTTCTTTAGAGGAGTTATATAGTCTTTATATAGTACCTTTTCTATGTTCTTTAGAGGAAGTTAGTGATCACAGTGCACCATTAACCAAACATTTACTAAGTATATAACTATGAACAAGGCACTGAAAAACTTTATCACCACTGATATTTACATATTGCTCTTTTTTTTTACAAAGTGTTTCCAATACATTGTCTTAGTTCAGGTACAATGTTTATCACGATCTTCATCTTGCAGATGAGGAAACTGAGGTTCAGAGTTGCATAGTTGCACAGCTAAGAATCAGAGTTCTAGAAAGTACTAAGAAATAGAGCTCTAGAATTCAACCCCCAATCCCAACTCTCCTGACTCTGAATCCAAGGTTCCTTCTGCTAGATAACACTACTTGGATATATAGGTATGAGCACATGATGCATGAGAGTCATTCAGTTGCAAATTAACTGACCTTGGATAGGGAGGCAAATCTCAGCTCTGTCACTTATCAGCTATGTGAGCTTCACCTTTGGGCCTTAATTTTTTCATCTGTAAAATGGCAAAGTTGTACTAAATGATGCCCAGAATTCCTACCAGCTCTGAAATCTCAAGATATACATCCCACAGTATCCTGCTAATCTTGTCGTCCTGTCCTAGCTGAGGCAACTGGGAGACTTAGTAGATAGAGTACCAAGTCTGGAGTCAGGAGTATTTAAATTCAAATCCTCAAACATTTACTATTGTGTGACCCTGGGCAAGCCACTTTACCTCTGTCTGTCTGCCTCAGTTTCCTCAACTATAAAATAAAGATAATACATCTACCTAAAACTATCAGCAAGCATTATATGTAATGTGGATAAGCTAGAAGCATTTCCAATAAGATCAGGGGTAAAACAAAGATATCCATTATCACCACTGTTATTCTATATGGTACTAGAAATGTTATCTTTAGCAATAAGAGAAGAAAAAGAAATTGAAGGAATTAGAATAGGCAAGGAAGAAACTAAGCTATAACTCTTTGTAGATGATACTTACAGAATACTTACAGATACTTACAGAAATGTTACCTTTAGCAATAAGAGAAGAAAAAGAAATTGAAGGAATGAGAATAGGCAAGGAAGAAACTAAGCTATAACTCTTTGTAGATGATACTTACAGAATCCTAGAGAATCAAGTAAAAAAACTACTTGAAATAATAAATAACCTTTGCAAAGTTGCAGGATATAAAATAAACCCACATAAATTTTTGGCATTTTTTATATATTACCAACAAAGCCCAATAGCAAGAGATAGAAAGAGAAATTCCATTTAAAGTTACTGCAGACATTATAAAATATCTGGGAGCCTATCTGCCAAAACAAAACCAGAAACTGTATGAACACAATTATAAAACACTTTTCACAAAATAAAGTCAGATCTAAATAATTAGAAAAACATCAGTTGCTCATTTGTAGGTTGAGCTAATATAATAAAAATGACAATAAAATGGAGATAATAGTAGCACCACACAGGATTATTATGATGACCAAATGAGATATCAAAAAAGTCTTAACACTATGCTTGGCACATGGTAGGCACTTAATAAATTCTTCCTCCCTTCGAAATCCTACGTGGAAAGAATTGGGAGCAATTCCAAGATGACAAAACTTGGGAGAGTTAAACCAAGAAAGACTTTCCATGGTGTTATTTTTGACTCCTCACTTAAACTCCTCACATACCCCATCTGTTGGCTGTTTTATGGTTTCTTCCTTTGCAATATCTCTTGTATGCATCCCCTTCTCTCTACTCATAAAACTCATCACTTTACACCTAGATGACTGCATTAGCTTTCCGGATGGTCTTCTAACCTCAAGTCTTTTCTCACTCCAACCCGTCCTTCACTCAACTGCCCAAGTGACCTTTCTGAAACACAGGTTTCACCATATCACAGTCCCCATCTTGCTCTCTTCACCCCATTCCCTGCCTTAGCAAACTCTAGTGGCTCCCCATTACCTCCAAGATCAAATATAAAATCCTCTCACTTTAAAGTCCTTCACAATCTTGCCTTTTCCTATTTTTCCAGTCATCTTACACCTCACTTTTTAATGTACACATACTCTACAAATCAACAATGCTGGTCTTTCTGTTGTTCATCTCACAAACCACTCTATCTCCCAACTCTTGCCCTTTCATTGGCTACACTCATGCCTTACTTCTGTCTAGTGGTTTCCATGATCTCCTTCAAAACTTACTTCAAACCTACAGGCCCTTCTACCATTTTTAGCATCTTCCCTTCAAGATTACCTTCAGTTTACACTGTATATATTTTGTATATACATGATTGTTGGTATGTTGTTTTCCCCATTAGAAAGTGAACTACTTGAAAGCAGTGGGCATGTTTTTGCTGTTATTTGTATCCCTAAATGTTAGCCCAGAGTCTGGCACAAAGTAAACACTTAATTATAACTCCTGCCCCCAAACCCATTGGTATGTGACTCTCTCCTCATTGCTGGAGATGAATGTCTTACCATACGTGAGGGGAGAGAGAGAATTAGTGAAAGTAGAAGAGCTCCATTCTCTTTTGAGACTCCACAAAGGTCAGTTCCCTTCAAGTCTCTCCAAATTTCAAGTCTGCTTTAAGGTTTTAGTTGCTTCAGATGCTACTGGCTGGCTTCCAGCTTTGAGAGAGAAGATGGGAGAAACCAACTCCATTTCAGGTTGCTGAAGGCATAGACTCTGAGAAGACACGAGAGGAGCTGGCAATCTCCACCATGTCTGTATTTCCAGCTTGCTACTCTAGATCCTTTGGGAAGTTTCACCTTGGGTGAGATCAAAGACTCTCTTGGTCGAGCTGAGTTATCCAGCTCCCAAAAGGAGTGTTCCTTCATGCTGTATTGTCTGGCATGTGTTCTCCTTTAGGTATATCTTCTCTGATTTCTGTTTTTTTAAGATTTGGATAAATGCATATCTTTGCTATTTGTTATCTGAGTTCATTGTGGAACTAGTCTTTGGTGGGAAAGAAGTCAAGCCTTGGATAGAGCTTATGGTTCTCCTTGTCCCCCAAATAGTAATGACAAAGCAATTAGAAGACAGAGTGAACCCAATCACATCCCCTAGACTAGCAATATTTAAGGAAGTAGAGAATTATACTTCCAGCTTGTTTCTCAATCTCTCTCTCTCTCTCTCTCTCTCTCTCTCTCTC
>NW_027185863.1:3180284-3217419 GCF_028583685.1 Petaurus breviceps papuanus
CTCTCTCTCTCTCTCTCTCTCTCTCTCTCTCTCTCTCTCTCTTTCTCCCACCTCCCCGGAATTCTTCCCTTTTTTTTTTGTAATTTATTAAATAACTACAGCAAATAGCTTATCATTGCTAAAATGGCTTATAAATCAAAGCAAACATTTAGGGGAAAAACACACACATACAAACACATAAACTACTGACTGTAGCTCAAAGAGCCTAGAAGGGAACAATGGAAACAGGAAGTGAACAGTCAGGAAGTAAATGGGAAACATCTTCCCCCCTCCACATATAAATCCTTTGTGGATGAGAAGGGAAAGGAAAACATTGTGGCTTGAGTTTTATGCATCTCACCAGCCTGGACCTACCATTTTTACATGCTTGTACTCGTGCTGTCCTCGGCTCATACATGACCCCCATCAGACTATCTTGGCTTCTCAATCTCGATCCTCCACAAGGCATTTGAGATAACTGTCTATTCTTTGTAGTTTGGCGAGATGATTTCAGTGGCTTTCCCTTATGCTGTTACCCACCATGGCTTCTCTAAGAAGATAATTAGTATTCAAGGAACTGACTCTTCTTAACCATCAGAGTTCAAATTCCTCACAGTTGTCTCCTGCATTAATTGTTTTCTTAGAAAGTGTCTTGGTTTTCCAAAGGCCTCCAGGAACTTGGACTGATTCCTCTAATTCCATAAAGCTTGACTAAGAAGCTTCTTTATACTACTTAAAGGAGTAACAGAGTAGACAATGTGGATACCTTTCTGCATGTTAAAGGCAGAACATCCTGTTGTCTTTCTTAGTTGACCCTTATCTTTTCTAACTGTACCACAACAGATCTTGGGGAAAATCAGTTGATCAGGGCTGTCCTTATCACCTCTCTCATACTGCATATGATTTGAGAAGAGGGTGAGTCTATCATACTAGAGGAGGAAATGACAACAAAGTTAGTCTGAGTATTGTTGTAGCATTCATAAAATTTTAATTAAGAACAAGAAGAGTGCTTCCATTGCCTTCAATCTTGCCACAGAAGATTTATATAAGGGCATGCATGGTTAGAAATCACATAGGATGAGAAGGTATGGAAGGGCTGTGATCTGCATAGATGGATGGAGTATACACAGTGATGAGCTCATAGAATTAAATACTGAAGTAAAAGTATAAGTGAGATGCATTAGTTTGATCTGTCTGGGATAGGATACTGGTCTATTGATAGGAACCAGCAAACTTCTGCACAAATTCCTATCAATTTGGTCTGGAGTCAGGAAGACTCCTCTTTCTGAGTTCAAATATGACCTACACTTACTAGTTGTTTGATCCTAGGCAAGCCACTTAACCCTGTTTTCTCGGTTTCCTCATCTTTAAAATGAATTAGAGAAGGAAATGGCAAACCACTGCAGTATCTTTGCCAAGAAAACCCCAAATGGGGTCAGGAAGACTTGGACACGACTGAAAACTGAACAAGAAATATGAATATACATATTTGTGTATGCATGTGTGTGTGTGTGTGTGTGTATACTGTTCTCTTTACTCTGTGTTTTCTCTAAGAAGCAACAGCAACTTTAAGACCAGCTAAGGATTTGTATTTAAATAAGGATAGATATTAAACTTACTTCATTAGTATAGAGGACTCTTAGATGAGGAAACTTCCTTTACCAAAGCATTAAGAGGTTAAGTGTCTTGCTCCAAATTACATGGCCAGTATGTAGCATAGGCAGGTCTTGAGCCCAAATTTTCCTGACTTCAAAGCCAACTCTTCAACCGCTACACCCACACAGTTAAGTATTAAATATATTGGGATCTGAGCAAATCACCATCACTGATGAAGTACACCATCACTGGTGAAGTACACGTTAAGATGTGTATTGTTTGCTAAAGTCATTCTTCAATAGTTTAACAATAATACCACCATTATACATTACTATAATGTGTTATTTACATTTCACTTCTTGCAATGACCACAGGAGATAGGCAGGGCGTGTATTTTTACATTCATTTTACAGAGAATTTTAAGGGCCTCAGGGAAGTTGTGACTTGGCTAAGACCATCCATTTGGCTTGGGAAGCAGTTAAGGGAGGTTACTGCAGTGACTCCTTGTTGCTTTTGGATAATATACAGTGACCTTAGATTCATGGCATCCAAACCCTTCCTACTATAACTCCTTCTTATTGTATATTACTTTTCTTCACCAAGCCCATGTTCTAGCCAAATTGGCCTTACTGCTATTCTCTACATATGCCACTCTCTCACTCAAAGTTATTTGGATGAAATCTAGTTCGTACTAGACTTAGAAAATTAGAACTCAATGTCCTCTGATTCCTACATTAGTAAACTTTCCCCTGAAGAGGGTTTTCTAATATTTTTCTTTTAAAGTGAGAGTTTTCTATTTTAACAGAATTCTATTGAACACACACATTTTCCAGTATTGGATTATATAGTCTACAGGCCAATAGGAGACCTAAGAGTTCCTTCCTCTACTTCTAAACAGTTTAAAATGAATTCTTTTCTTTTCAAAGTGATAATAAACAGAAGAGAAATAATTTTCTTATCCCTGCCCACACTCCAAATAATTGGATTTAAGTCATAAAAACCCAGCCTTAAACAAGCTTTTGTTTATTTTGAGCCCTGCACCCTGTCCACCTCCACCTCAACTTCATATTTCCCTTAGACTATCTTATAAGACAAGGCTTAGAACTTGACATATGAGATGGAGGAGAGACAAAACTAGTTTCAGTGAATCTTCCTTTTCACTGTAGCATAATGTGCTTGGGAGTGGTGTGCTTTCATTTAAATAGGACACCTAGATTTTCATGCCTTTTTTGAAGTGACCCTATGTAGTACCCTGGAAAGCCCACCAACTTATCATCTTTACTGCCTATTACTTAGCTCAGAGGAATGTGAAAAGGATTAAGTAATTAATACTCAGAGCTACAAGGAGACAGGTATCATACAAGCCTGAGGTGTGACTGCTGCAATGTTATTTGATTGACTCCAATCCAAGGTACAAATTCCCAGATTGGACAGACTTTGTAAGGATTCAATCATGCCATGATGTCATTTCCCAGAACTGTTAGAATACTTCTGAACAATCAGGGTAGGCAGGGCATCCTATTCACCTTTCATCCTGTACTCAGCACTTGACTGTTTCTGTTGGGGACTCACCCAATGAAGTTTCTAAATAGCAGTACAGAGTCCCAGCTACCACCCAGCTCAAAAACCTCCAAAAGTCAGCAAGCAATGGGTTAAGTGTAGCCCCCAGAGTTTGTTCTACATGTAATTAAAAGCTCAGGCAACTACCAGCTATATGAACCAACACCTTTGGGTTGTTGGAGGCTTATCAGCTGCCTCTCCTCTTTCCCTCTACCTCTCTAAATAAAAAGAAAATATATTTATAGATGTAACTTATTTTCATTGGATGACTGAATCTAGTTAGTAGCAGAGTGAAGACTATAAGAACTCAGGTCCTCTGATTCCTACTCTAGTAAACCGTCCTCTAAACAGGGAATTCTACTGAATACACACAACTTCCAATATTAGGTTAGATAGTCTACAGGTCAACAAAATCTTTAAGACCTGTCCTATTCAAATTTGAGATTCAAAAAAATCACAAAATTATGGGAGAGAAGGAAAAGAGAAGGGAAGGGAAGTAAAGAAGAAAGGAGAAGATTGTGAGCTAAGGAGACAGACAGGAGAAAAGAACATTAGATTCAGGGCAAAGAAGAAGGAAGATAAAAACAGGAAATTCATATCTGTAGTTCCTGCTTAGAATGGATCCAGGGGCCCACTTCTAATGATATTATAAAAGGAGGAAGGCTCTCAAACACTTACTATTCTCATTCAATGGTGGATTAAAATATTTTGGTCATCTTATCAAGTATTTATTAAATGCCTACTGTATTCCATTATATCAGATGCTGGGAATTCAAAGACAAAAATAAAATAGTCCCTGCCCTCAAGTAATTTATATTCTATCTAATTCACCAAGACTTTGAGCACCATTTCTTGTGGTTTATAACATTCAACAAACAAATATCAGGGCAGCTTGGTCAGTGCCAGGCCTGGAGTAAGTAAGGAAGACCTGAATTCAAATCTGTCTTCAGACATGAGTTGTGTGACCCTGGGCAAATCACTTAACCTGTTTGCCTCAGTTTCATCATCAAGACAATAATAACACCTACTTCTTGGAATTCTTGTGAAGATAAAATGAGATAATAAAACATTGTAAAACACTTAGCATGGTTATAGTAAGAGCAATATAAATATTATCTATTATCTATTTTAAATAAACAAATATTGCGATCACTATCCTATTATTTCATCTGTACAGAGAAATTCCACTAATAAAATTACCAATTCATCTTGGTCACTTTCTTGCAATTCATAGTTTTCAGAGAATTTCCTTTGACTATTACTATAGTTTGCTATCATATCAAATCATATATCATTCTAAAAAGAAATATCCTAATACTTTTAAAGAAGAAAAAGTCCTACAGAATAATTTCCAACTTATATATTTTTTAACATTTTCATTTATATTTTCTATTTAAGCACAAAATATACCATTATTATTGGTCTATATTCATTTTTTTTAAAGCAATCGGGGCTAAGTAACTTGCTCAAGGTTACACAGCAAGTTATTTCTGGGTGTGGTGCTAAGTGTCTGAGCCCGGATTCGATCCCCAGGTCATCCCGACACTGGAGCTGGTGCTCTTACTTGCTGAACCACCTGGCCACCCCTGGTCTATATTCATTTTAAGAACATAAACAAAGTCTTGTAAAATCTGAAATAGAGAAAATTAAAAAAACTACTATAGATTAAATGAAGCTGTAAAAAAAAGTCATAAGAATCAATGTAGACAAGAAGAGAACTTAAAGATTATCTAGTCCACTCCCTTACATTACAAATGAGGAAACTGAGGCTTAGGAAGGTTAAATGACTTGTCTAAAGTCATACAAGTAGGAAGAATCAGAGATAGAATTTGAACCTAGGGCTTCTGCTTCCAGGGCCAGCCCTTTCCACTGTCAAATGAATTTGAGAAAAGCTGACAATTAAGTGAAATAAACATTATCATACAAATGTTTGTTATTATTGACCCATTTTACTCATCATCAAATAATAGTACATATTTCAAATTCTGTAGAATTATGAGCTAAATGTGTATGAATTCTGCCTGCATTCTCTAATGTACATTTCAAAAGCAAAAACCCTTTAGCAATGTTATGGACAGCTTTTTTTCCTTTTTGGATCACTTAATCATGAAGAGATTCACAATCTCTTTAATATTAGTGAAAAGGGATAGGGATTGAACCTGTGATTTATTTAGGGGTAGGGCAGCTAGGTGGTACAGTGAATAGAGGACCAGCCCTGTAGTTAGTAGGACCTGATTTAAAATCTGACCTCAGATACTTATTGGCTATGTGACCCTGAGTGAGTCATTTAACTGTTTGCCTCAGTTTCCTAATTTGTAAAATGAGCTGGAGAAGGAAATGGCAAATTGTTCTAGTGTCTTTGCCAAGAAAAGCCAAATGGGGCAGGTACATGGCACAGTAGATAGAGCACCAGTCCCGGAGTCAGGAGGATGTGAATTCAAATCTAGCCTCAAACATTTGACACTTTCTAGCTGTGTGATTCTGGGCAAATTGTTTTTTGCTTTGCAAAAAGAAAAAAGAAAGAAAGAAAAGAAAACTCCAAATTAAGTCAGGAACAGTTAGATATGACTGAAAATGAACAGCTGCAAAAGGGAACTAACAGTGAGGAACTCTGGCGCTTTCTCTTCACTGATGGTCTGAGAGACTGATAGTCTCAGACAGCTGCCTACTGCAGCCAGAAGTTAAATGAATTGTGTAGGGTCACACACAGCCTGTATGTGTCAGAGGCAGATCTTAAATAGAGGTCTTTCTAGCCTCTCTGAGGCTGGCTTATATATATGTATATACATTTATATACATGTGTATATATATATATACACATGTGTGTGTGTATATATATACATATATATATACAAATATATATATATATATATTTTCCTTTTTGGAGAGGGTAGGGCAGAGCAATTGGGGTTAAGTGACTTGCCCAAGGTTACACAGCTAGTAAGTGTATCAAGTATCTGAGGCCAGATTTGAACTCAGGTCCTCCTGATTCCAGGGCTGGTGCTCTATAATGTGCCACCTAGATGCCCCTACTGGCTTATATTTTTAATAAGACGTGTGCTATAAGGATGAATTATTGCTTGAATATAATACTGTTTGATTTGAATGCACAAAACTTACCTTTATCCTTCTCTAAATGGAAATGAGTGACAGAGAGCTAAGAGCTGTGTGATGCTGGTATGATGCACATGGTACAGCATGGAAATGGGGCAGTTAGGTGGTACAGTGGATAAAGCACCAGGCCAGGAGTTGGGAATATCTGAGTTCAAATCCAGTCTCATATACATACTAGCTGTGTGACCCTAGGCAAGTCATTTAACCCTGTCTGCCTTTGTAAAATGGGGATAATAAGAACACCTACCTCTCAGGGTTGTGGGGATCAAATGAGATAGCAGTTAACACAGTGCCTAGCACATAGTAAGCACTATATAAATCCTAGCTACTATTATTACCTGTAAAGTGGGGATAATACTGTCACCCACATCTCAAGGTTGTTGTAAGGATCAAATGAAATAATTGTAAAGCACTTAGCACATGGTAGGTCCTATACAAATATTAGCCATTATTACTGAGGGTACCTAAGCACGAGCCTTGTATGCCTCCTGGGTAATCTGTCTCTGCCTTCATTTCTAACCGAGTTCTGGCCTCGGCCAGTGGGGCCTTGGGTTTCCTAGAATGAGGCTGCCTCAGCCTGATTGGGTGCATTGGGTCCTATGTGATATTTTCATGACCTTATTGTGTAGGATTCTCTATGGATTTTGGGCCCTGATCTATAGCTCTTAGCCCTGGGTTTCCTAACACCTGCATATGATATTTCTCTGATTAGAATTTCTAACTCAGACATATTGAGGTCATTAGAGTCTTATTGGCTCTCAGCTTGTAGTTGGATGGAAAGAGTGTCAGAGGACCTGAGTTCAAATACTGGTTTTGCAATCTGGATCGCCAATTTATAGTTGGAAGTTCAGCTTGGTAGCATGTGACATTGGGCCTCAGTTTCTTCATATACAAAATGAGGGAGTTAGACTAAATGACTTTCAACTCTAAATCTATTATTTTGTGAATGTCAGAATCAGGTATTTATGATGGCATTTTCTTTCTTTCTTTCTTTCTTTCTTTCTTTCTTTCTTCCTTCCTTCCTTCCTTCCTTCCTTCCTTCCTTCCTTCCTTCCTTCCTTCCTTCCTTCCTTCCTTCCTTTCTTTCTTTCTTTCTTTCTTTCTTTCTTTCTTTCTTTCTTTCTTTCTTTCTTTCTTTCTTTCTTTCTTTCTTCCTTTCTTTCATTCTCTCTCTCTTTCTTTCCTTTTTCTTTTTGGAGAGGGGAATTCAGGGCAATTGGGATTAAGTGACTTGCCCAAGGTCACATGGCTAGTTTTGTGTTAAGTGTCTGAGGACAGATTTGAATTCAGGTCCTTCTGACTCTAGGGCCGATGCTCTATTCACTGCACTACCTAGCCCTCCTGATGATGGCATTTTCTGAGCAGAGTTTCTCAACTATCAGTAATGTGCTAATCCCCTGACAGATTGGCATCATCAGATTTGTTTCCTGTTAAATTTGGGCTACCTTGCTCCAGAAGCCTACTACATAACTCTCACTACTCGCTACATGACCAGGAGTCCAGTGGAGATCAGGTAAGCATGAGATTTAGGGTAAGTTTGTTCTTGTTGTTTGGTCGATGAGTCATGTCTGACTCTTTGTGACCTCAATTGGAGTTTTCTTAGCAGAGGGAGTGATTTGCCATTTCCTTCTCCATTAGGGTAAGCAGACACCCCATTAAGCAATCATAACCACCCAGTTTACACTGTCAGTTCTTCATTACATGTAGCCATTCATATTAGCCTAGCCTCTTAAGAGCCTAATGCCCCTTTTCCAAAGCTTGGAATGTTCCCTACCAATTTGTACATAACAGAACTCATTCCTTAAGAAAACACTTAAATATCCCTATTTATGGGTGCATCTGGATCCAGCACTAATAGAAGATATGTTGACTCTTTTAAGAAGCCTTTCTCTCTTCTTCCACTCTCCCATTTATGTATTAAGGAGTGGACTATTGCTTTCATTCTCATCTTCTCCCCCCTCCCCAAATGAATGGATATGAGGAATATTTTTTTTTTGTAAATAAGTATCATTAGGGAAGAGAGGATAGAAATTATTTTATATTTCCTTTAGTGCCACACAGAGCTTTTGTATCTAATAAATAGTTGTGGAATGAATCACCAAAATGTAAATTTGTTTTACATGAGACACTTCCTTCAATTCTTTCAGGATGAGAGATTTTATTATCCCTGTGGGCATAATTTCTACCAATGCATACTTCAGCCTCTCCTCCTTAGCATCTATGGCCAAAAATATTCATCACTCATCATTCATCATCTGTCAGTGCTTAGAAGATCTTGGAATTTAGTTTCGCTTCATCCATGGACCTTTCCAGCTCAGAATTCCATGATGTGTACTCTAAACATTATAGCCTTTGTGGATCCAGGGTCATCCTTTCCACCATGAACCATCTGATGTCAGGAATGTCTTGGTTCAAGTCTCAGCTCTGGGGTATCCTGGCAATGTGACCTTATGACATTTAACCTCTTAGTGGCCTGAGATAGGTATTCCTGACACAAGATGGCTAGTGTTAAACACTCCTGATTCAAAGAATGGAATATAACATACTGAGACATTTTTCTGGCTGTCCTCAGCCTCGGTGGTCGGTTTTCCACAGGGGAGAGAAAACATCTCTCCAAATGGTGCTCCCAGGTATGTACCTGCTGAACAGTCTGGAGGGTCTAGGACAAGTCTAGGGCAAAGTAGCTGCCATTAGGGACATTCCTTTGGGCAGTGATGTGTCATAGTTGATAGAGCACAGGCCCTGGAGTCAGGAAGACCTGAGTTCCAATCTGGCCTCAGGCACTTACTAGCTATGTAGTTCTGGGCAAGTCACTTAACCCTGATTGCCTCCAAAGAAAAAGAAAAAAAGAAAGAACATTTCTATGTAATTCCCTGGAGAATACTCTCCAGCTTCCCTTATTTTAAGCAATACAGTTCTAGATAACATTGAACAGCCCCTGGCTTTCGGCATGGACACACAATCTATACACATTCAAAGACATGGAGATAATCTTTAAAACACTGAAATTTGGGTCAGGGATTAATTCTTCCATGGAAGTAACAACAGTAGAGATATTGGGGAGGGGATACTTCATCTGGGGATTTCTAGGGTACTGTTTGAAGTTAATATCCCCATAGTTGTTTACATTTTAATTTGTCCCATATCTATTCCATTAGCATAAAATTCCTTCATACCTCCATATCAGCCCAATTTAATTTAATAAACAATGATTAGACACCTGCTATGTGCAAGACACTGGGCTAGGCACTGAAAATACAAAGACAAAATCAGTCCTCTCAAGGAGTATAGGGGAGAAAATAAGTTATATTTTGCATATGCTGAGTAAGAGATTACTAGGGGAGATCCTGAAGGAGATCTTCAGAAGCCATTGTTAATAATTTTCAATTAGAGTTCATGAGAGAGGTTAGGGCTGGGTTAAAGATATGAAAGTCACTTACCTAGAAATGATATTGGAGCTCATGGAAACTGATAAAATTTCCAAATGGAAAGTATGCAGAGATGAGGAGAGGGCCTAGGACACAGCCATGGGTTGTACTCACACTAAGGGAGCAGGTGATGTATGATTATTCTTTTTCCAATCTCTTTGACTGAATCATCTTTAAGACAGGTGATGAATCACAAAATAGGGTGACAGAAACCAAGCAAAGAGAGTCTCCTGGAGGAGTGGGGTGGTTAACAGCATTGACAGTTGCAGTGAGGTATTAAAAAAGATGAGCACTAAGAAGGCATAATTGATTCAGCAGTTAAGAGATGATCATTGATCTTGGACAAAGCATTCTTGGTCAAATAATGGGGGAAGAAAGCCAGATTGCAAGGAATTAAGAAGTGAGTGGATGGCGAGGAAGGGAAGGCAAGGAAGTAAAGACAATTCTTTCTAGGATTTTGGTAGTGAAATGCAGGGGAGATATAAGACAGCTTGAGAAAATGGTAAAATTGTGTCAGGCTGTGATAGTAATGGCAATTAAAGATTCCCCTGTATTGGCTTGGTTTTCAAATTGATTGTATTAAAACCCAGAGTTTGTTAATCCCACCTGTGGGATGGGCTTGTTGATGTGAAAAGAAAGTCCTGAAGTGGGAGGAGCTGGTGATGTAGATTTGGAGAGACAAGAGAGAGGCGGAAGTTCTTTTTGGAAGCAGCACCTCGTGGACAGGGAGAGACTAAGAGATTGCTGGTGGCCGCTTTGAATTGCCCTGGACTTTTGAGACCTGCCCCCTGAGCTGCCAAGGACTGAGGAGACATGGCTGTTTTGCTGGTACTTTGTCTGTCTGTTTTGATGTTATTTTGCCAGATTTGTCCACTGGTGAAAGACTGTCCTGTTGAAGAAGTCCTGGAACCTGGCATTTGGTTAAGAAGGCCTGAGACTGTCCTGCAGACAGAGAGTGAATACTGTCCACTGGTGAGGGACAGTACTGTTGTTGCAGGGGTCTGGAGACTGTCCTGCAGACAGAGTGAATACTGTCCACTGGTGAAGGCCAGTGCTGTTGTTGCAGGGGTCTGGGAGCCTTTCTGTTGGTTCAGAAGCCCTGAAGAAGGATTTTCTTGTTGTATGTTTACAGAAATCCTGGGAGAGGGCTTTGCTAATGTGTTCAGGGGTTCTAGGACTGTTCTACAGACAGAGGATAAATTCATGAAGGGACTGGCAATGTATCTTATGGCCTTGCTAAGCCTTGTCTCCCCAGGAACTAAGATTGCTGAGAACTTGCCTCGTGTCAAGATGAAGAAAAGACCTCCATTTGGGTATTAAGTGCTGTGTTTAAACTTGATGTAACTCTGGGGTAGATTCAATTGTGATCCAGGGGTGGGGAACTTTTGACCTTATGTTTGGAAACTAATCTCCATTTGAGAAGAGGGGCTTTGTGGTGGACTTAATTAAGGTATAGCCTAGGGGTGGAGAAGTATTTAGAACAGAGACTTTGTAATTGATTGAATGATTAGAAGGTCCTGGGGTGGGGTAGTACTTGGAGATTATTTAATCATACTTAGTAAATACTGTATTTTGAATGATGTCATGTTTTGATCTTCTCTGTTCTTGGTTTGTCACTGAATAAAATAGAGAGCACCTATGCTGGTATTTTGAACCTGGGAAGTTGCCTTTCCTTGGCATTACATTACACAGGCCTAATTAAACTATGATTGCTGCAATTCATTTCATAAGGCTTGCTTTATTGGGTCTGTCAACTTTCCCATGAAAATATATTTCTTATTTAAGAATTTTGTAATTAAAAGTGCTGTTCCTCCTTTGTGGATATAAATAGATTGACATTGCTTATTAGAAAATGTACGCAATTATTGGGAAATACATACACTTTTTTTTATTTGCTTGCTAGTTGTAATGGAAATGCAAATTTAAAGATCTTCCCTGCCCCTAGGCTAAAGTGCACCTGGAGCCTGGGGTGGGAGGCTTGTTTTTCAGTAGATGCTGTGTGATTGGGCAGTGGGTCAAGAGGGTTGTTACATTCTCTGAGCCAGGAGAAGGCTACATAAGCCCTGATGTGTAGCTTTGTTTTGGGGCTCACTTTGAGAAGTGTTCTGTGATTTGATCAGATGAAACTCTGGGAGCTGTTGTTGAGAGCCCCCCAGCTTTGAAAAACCCAGATGTTGATTTGATCCAAGAACCTGTGTTGGCAAGGACCCTGGGGATGCTGGGGTGTTTGCTGCTACACTAGTTGATCTCATAAATGTAAGACACCTCAATATATAGAATAGTGAATTTAAGGCCTTCAGCAAATGCTCACCTGTTTACCATACTGACAACATCCATTAAAGTCTGGATAGTGTCTTAGGAGAGTTGAGTTAAATTAGAAAATTAAACCATGAATAAATATAATAGCACCTTTGATCTCTGCTTTATCATGTAACCTATGGACAGTTTGCTAAAGAGTAAGCCCCTGGTCTCTGGGACTGTTTGGAGAATCCAACCAGGGCCACAAGAGTCAAGGCTCCCATGTCAATGAGAACAGGCCCAAAGTTAATCACAAGGTGAGTCAAACACTCTCTGCTTTCCCTTTTCTCCCTCCTTTGACCTTTCAAACAACACTTTTCACTACCCATTAACCACTGCCTTAGAATTCCCAGGATCTGGGGAGAATTACACAGATCAGAGATGACAACACTCTGGTATATAAAGAAGAGAAAGCTGGGAACCCCTTCTGCAGCTGCTACATCTTGAACCCTCCGTTCCCTCTTGATTTCATAGACTTGGAGATTGGCAGTATACTCTCTTCAGATATCCTTGGGACTTGGCCATTTGTAAAGAATGTCCTTCAATTAATTGCATTTGAATAGATAAGTATTTTTTGAGTGAATTATTTCTTTTCTTCCCTACCATGATCATCACCTTACCACCATCACACACACACACACACACACACACACACACACACACAATCATTTGGAGAAGAAGCATTTGCCACTAAATTCAGGAAGTAGAATGAATAAAACATGATCATTTTTTTAAATATTGAGGTGGGAAAGATCCTATGAATTCAGAAAAACAACATTAATTCAAGGATCAAGCGAATTTTTGCATGTCTAATTTTGTTTGAGAATGTGGTAGACACAAGCATATTTATAGTCATTGGAGACAGGACACAGGAGAGATAAAAGAAGAGAGAAAGTAAATAATCAGTGAAACCAATGCTTAGAGGAGATAGGTAGGGATAAGGAGGAGGCCCCAGGTAGAGCAGCTGGCAAGGAGAAAAAAAAAAGCCACCTCTTCCTTCCTCAGGGAAAGCAGTAAAGGATGCTTGAAGATGTTGTGGGGTTCTGAGTTATGGAGTATAAAGAGGAAACTCAGGATGTTTGGCGGCTTTTCATAGGAGACAAAGACATCTGCTGTGAGAAAGGGTGTTGAGAAGAGATTGGAGCTTTGAAGAGAGAAAAGAAGGTTTGAAGCTTTCCCCCTCCCTTGGACAGAAAGACAGGCAGACAAATATGGCATATTTGTCTACAACAAGAAGACTCCCGATCCCAACTGTGTCTTTCCTTTACATCATATTATGTCTTTATCAATGGCACAAGGAAAAAGTGAAGAGTGTTTCTAGGTAAACTGTTAGCTTGCCAAAATGTTAAGTAAGTACAAAACTTTAAAAAATATTCTTGAGAAATGTTTTATATGAACAATATTTGACTAAACAAAAATAGATTGCTTCTTAATTATTCTTCAGATACGGGCTTGGAAATGGAAGGATATGAGAAAAGAAGAAATGTCAAAATATTCATTTCTGACCAAGTGAATAATATCCAATGATTCCCTATTGATTATGTATAATTCTGTATCTATGGTGCTGCAGAATCATTCTATGTGGAACTTAAAGCCTATGGCGAACACTAGTTTGTACTTCATTGTCAAACACCCTAGATCAATATGTGGAGGACTGCTATCATTCTGTACCCAGCAAATCTTTAGATAGGATCTGCAATTCATGAAACAGGACACTATTTTCAATCTTCCCCACTGATTTTTTGATAAATCCAGGAAATTTATTTATACCTTGCTTCTTCATCAGCCATTAGTCTTGCAAAGAAAGGTCTATCATAAAACCAAAGGCCTCTTTTCTAACACTTTTCTTCTCGGTCCTTAATCCTATGGATCTTATCTTCAATTCTCATTTGATTTACAGTTTTTCTCTGTTGTGCTCCTCTGAACTCAAAATGAAATCAAAATTATGCCATGTGAGGACGCACTGAAGAAACTGGGGACATTTAGCCTGGAAAAAAAATACACAAGACTTGAGAGTGATCGCTGCCTAAAAATATTTGGTATCTGGTCATGTGGAAGAGGGACTAGACTTTTTCTGCTTTCATCCAGAACTAGCAGAATTTATAGGGGAAGATATTTCAGCTCAATAGAAGGACAAAGTTCTTAACAGTCGTTCAAAAGTACAGTGGGCTGCTTCAAATATCAGTTCTTTAGACTAGAGGTATTCAAGTAGTGATGATGTAGTAGGCAATCATGTTTCAGAGAAGAATTGAGCTAGTTGATTTCTGATGCCCCTCCCAACTCTAAGATTTTTTTCTTTTTGGAGAGGGGGAAAGGAAGGGCAACTGGGGTTAAGTGACTTGCCCAAGGTCACACACTAGTAAGTATTAAGTGTGTGAGGCTGGATTTGAACTTGGGTCCTCCTGACTCCTAGGCCAGGGCTCTATTCACTGCACCACCTAGCCGCCTCTCTAAGATTTTTTGATAAATCTCACCAGGAGTATACATATATACACACATAAATGCATATATGCCTATAAACACATATAACATATACACACATACATATGTTTTCTATCTATGCCTATACACACATATTTCTCCCTATTTTGTTCTTTCTTTGAGGAACTGCATCTGTTTTAGTGGCTTAGACTGTGTGTGTGTGTGTGTGTGTGTGTGTGTGTGTGTAACCTTGCTTCTCTGTCTGTGTCAGTGTTACATGTCCCACCTCCTGGCAGAAGCCTACCTTGATCTTCCCCCTCCTCTAATTGCTAGTATTCCCTTTCACCAATCCTCCCCCTCATCCCTGAATTACTTCATATCTACTTTGAATATATTTTGCATTTATCTATTATATGTTATTTTCCCCTAATAGAAAATAAGCTCCTTGAGGGCAGGGCTGTTTCTTTTCTGATCTTTATGTTCTCTGAATCTAGCATTCAGAACATTGTTGTTGTTAAGTTGTGTAAGTTGTGTCTGACTCTTTGTGACCCCATTTGGAGTTTTCTTGGCAAAGATACTGGAGTGGTTTGCCATTTCCTTCTCTGGTCCATTTTACAGATGAGTAAACTGAGGCAAACAGGGTTAAATGATTTGTCTAGGGTCACACAGCTAGTAAGTGTCTGAGGCCGTATTTGAATTTAGAAAGATGTGTCTTCCTAGCTTCAGGCCTGGAGATATCACTGTGACACCTAGCATACAGTAGTTGCTTAAGAAATAATTGTTGAATGAATGTTTCTGCCTATATGGTTTGTGGGCGGTCCCCCATCAGAAGGAAGACTAAGCTTTTTTTCTCCCTCTTCTAACTCATCTCTCAAGTTCCTCTTTGATTTCCCATTCTGTTTTGTTCTAACTCTGACACAAGCCTCCTCCTTTAGCACAACATCTTTATTGTATCCTCTTAGCTGTAAATTCTTTCCCTTAGTCTTGATCCCCTCATATGTGAATGCTGTTAATTTAGGTTCTCTTCTTAGTGTTTCAGCCTATCCACATTTTCCTCTCTTTCTCCCAGGACTGTCATTATTTCTATCCTTCACTGTGGCAGCAGCATTCATTTATTTAAATGATTTAAGTAAAAATTGAGATGATTGCTATTTAGTTGCTTCTTCCAATCTATTTCTGCTTACATTCCAATCAGGTCTTATGTACTCCCTTCTCTACAGGCCTACAAACCATTATTGTCTAGAAACTTCTTGGAAATGCTACTTTTTAAGTCTATCAAGGTACCCCTCTCTTGGTAGCCAAATTCTACCTCATGTTATGTTTTTCCAGGAAAGTCAGGGCTGATTTACACTAATAAAAAAGATGAGTTTTGAGACACAAAATTAGCAATGATGTAAGGACACTGAACATGAGCATGGTGGGCTGATGGTCAGAGAATTGTTTGTTGTCTACCATCCCTTCCAAAATTCTGGACATATTCTTTGGTGACTGCATGACACAAAAAGGTATAGGGTTGTACGTAACTTTAAAAAAAATCAACATTTATTAAGTATCAACTATTAGCAAGGGCCTCAGGATAAAAGAAGAAAAATGAAAAAAAAAATCCCTGATGTTAAGGAGTTTGTGTACTATTGTATTACATACTCATGAACTCAACCAACCTGTTACAGATGTAATGGTGTGGACTATTGAAAATTTTTATCTTATGCTTTTAAAATACATTTTCCAAGTAGTGTCGATGATAAAAAAATAAGGAGTTTTTGTTTTTAAGTTTACTTCTGTCTTTTAAAGTATAAATTTAGCATCACTGAAGAGTCTTCTATTTGATAAAACTACAGAGTTTTATTGGAAAAAATTTTATTGGAAAAACTTTATCAAAATTTTATTTTATTGGAAAAGTTTTATTAAACAAATAATTGAGTGGCTATTATGTATGAGGGCATATTCTAGGAATTGTGAGTGTGTGCAAAGATGAATAAGATATAGTCTTAGAGTCAATGAAGTTGCAGCCTATTAAGTGGAAAAGAAAACATGTGCAGAGCTTCTCATGGCTGGATGACCCAGGCAAGAGAAGTCAAAAGCACCAACTTTTGTCCCCAACTCCCAACATGGGGTAGACATGCAGAGAAGGAAGAAAAATTGGGTTAACTAAGTTAACCAGGATCCTGATTAGTCTCTGGTCTAAGCTCTAGTATACTGGAATTACAAAGCACAGTAACAGCTTGCAAGGAATTTACAGATGAAAAGACAAGGTAGACTCAAGGAAAGAAGAAGAATATTGAGAATCATAGGGGGAAAAATCAGTTTAGTTTATTCTCTCGCTTCTGAGGTCTACCACTACCCTAGACAGACAACTATCTTAAATTTACAAAGCCCTCCTTCCCACATCTCTTTTACTAAGGTTGTTTTTCTGAATCACCCTCACAATCAGGAAACTCTTCCTCATATTTAACAAAATCACTCTTGATTTCTAAGCAACAGGTGTGTTATTACCCTTTACTTCTAGTCATGGAGTTGCTTTGAAAACAGAAGTGTAAAGGATCAATAAAAACATGCAGATGTCTTTGGCGGTGCAGAAGACCTCCTTGACATTTTCAGGTACTTAAAACACACATTTGAAATCTGATATATGAATGAAATGAATATTGTAAAATCCAAACTGGGTGAAGTCTCTACCAACATTTTTTAAAAGTCCATGTAAATGTACTATTTAGAAAGCAAGGGCATTTTCACTTTAGTCATATTTAAAACAGAGGCATCATATGTGTATATTCCTCTCCAATTAAGTTCTGTACTCTGGACGCTCAACCCTTTCCTGTAGCTACAAAGACACACAAGCAGCATTGGTACCAACACACTGAGATGAATTAGCCTTTAGCAGCGAGGCTTGGGACATGCTTCTCTATCTACATATAGTCATTTTAACACAGTCCCAAGTTATGAGTACTTCCAAATGAGCAATCCAAGTGGACACCTAAAGAAAAATACACGTGCTTTTACATTATTGCAGTAAGGAGTAAATTCAAACTTAGGCTTGTCTTATTAAGTAAAAGCAGAAAAAAGCACAAGTCAGTGATTTTCATTTTCCTTTCTTCCAATGATCACAGAGTAATCAAAGATAGCTATTAATAGAATACAGCTTAAGAATTGTTTTAAAAATTTGAATTGAGAACAAAGAAAGATTCTTGATTTGTAGGTTTTACAATGAATTTCTTTCTCCACAAGGTGAGAACGGTTCTGTCTTAAACAATCTGTTTTTTTTCTCCCTATTTACAAAAAATATCCCTGACATAAAAAAGCAGATGGATCTAGATATATAGCCTCCTAGGTTCTCTGGCACTACAGTCGCAGCACAAAAATCAGCCACTCTTTTGTTGAGTTTGGAAGCTTTAAATATGCACGGGGATGTAAGAGGGACATTGAAACTTGGACTCAAGCCAGACGCCAAGGCATTAGACCATCAGTATCACACATAGCAGAGTTTTGTTTAAATGTTCACTACATACATGACACAGTCCTTTTTCTGTCACGTAGTAGGGATCCAAATGGAGCTCTCCACCCAAGGAACCCTTTCTCCTGCCCTTCTTTACCACCCTTTTGGTAAGGTGAGGCGGAGGAGAGGGCTAAGCCGGGATCCTTCCTAGACTCACAGCACCCTCCAAAATCCCAACCTTTTTGTTCTTCCTCAGCGGATCAGACTTTTCTCCCTCAGCCTTTGTTATTCAAGCAACACACCTCCAGCCATACCTCCGACCTCCAGTTTCTCTTCCAGCGATTCGGAATCCGACTGAAGCCGGGCGGGGAGCGAGCGAGGGAGGCAGGGAAGAAGGGAGGGAGGAGAGGTCTACTTACTTGCGCAGCCACTGCCGCGTTAGTGGAACTCCCTGGACCAGGGATGGGGAGTCACATCCATGGGCAGCCTGGGAAGGAGCACAATGGCCTGCGTACCGAGCGGACGCGCAGGAGCTGCCCTCCCGGGCGCCCGCCACCGTGCAAGGGGAGCGGAGGCGGCTCGGCGGATTTCGGCTGAGCGGCCAGGGGTGTGTGGATCCAAGCTGCCTGCCTTCACAGGCTAGCGAAACCCCCACCATATCATTTTACCATATAAGGAGACAAAAGCAGCGGAGACACTCACTCTTTAGGGCTCACAGCAGCTGGCATTCAACACTTTCCCTCGTCTGGAGTGTGCGTGTGTGTGTGTGTGCGTGCGTGCGGGTGTGTTTTCTTTTCCTCCCAAACACCCTTTGTCAGACTCTCTTGCTCCAGCCAGACTCTCACTCCTCCCCCCTCTCATCTCCCGCCACCCACTCCCACCCCCCTTCAACTACCTCTTTTCATCATGTTTTCTTTCTTTCCCTTTTAACCCAATGATGTCTTTCATGGAAAACATCTTGATGAAAAAATCCAGCCGTATCAACTTACAGGAAGGAGAGTTTTTACAGTAAGGCTGACACCAGCATTCCAGGGCTCCTCACCTGGGGTAGAGTGCCAAGGCCAGAGCTGCTGCTTCTCCTAGGTTGGGAGTTATCAGAATCTGGTCACACTAGGATAATTCTGTCAGCTAAACATTCACCTTCTGTTTACAAATGAGGTGGAAAAGCAGACAGACTTTGGAAGGGAGGGAAAAAGAGAGCGAGGAATAAAGATTGGGCATTGGAGGAGCAGGAACAATGAGAGCAAGGCATTTGCATACTTGGCGCTTCCTTTCCTCACACCTTTCAGTTAATAAAAGAAACTACTAGTAAATCAACAATCAGTAAATCAACCAGCATTTATTAAGCGCCTACGACGAGCCAGGCACTGTACTAAACAATAACAACAACCAAAAAGCCAATCCCTGTTCTCAAGCTCAGAGTCTCAATGGGGATCAGAACGAAATGAAAATGCAAAGTCTCCCTTTTCTCTGAGAAAAGAAGGCAAAAGATCAGCCCTTAGTTTCCTTTCCACTGGGACAAATCAAAATATGAGATGATAAATGAAAACGCCGAAGACAAAAAACTACACTCTCTACTGTGTAGAAATTACTGATCCAGTAATTTAAAAAAGTCAGTCTAGTCTACTTAACCCCCAGGGAAAGGAGTTTGGGTGGGTGAGAGGTGGGAGGGAGTCTGCAATTGAAAGCTGATGAAAGGGAGCTCTGGGATTGCAACTGTTTCTTCTTCAGTGTGTAAAGAAAGTTCAAGTTGTGAACTGTGGATTCAGGCCAAAGGAGATTAACTGATAACCCGCACTGGCTGCTTTTAATAAGAAATATGTCTAGCAGTGGTACCAATCGGAGATTGGATGCAGTTCGTCCTAATAAATGTTCTGGAGGTAGACAAAGCAAGATGACGCTGAATTTGGAGCCTGAGGACCAGGCTCAAATCCCTCTTTTACCAGTTACTGTCTATGTGTGCTTAGGCAAATGACCTCTGACCTCTCTGAGCCTCCATTTTCTTTATCTGCAAACAGGAGGGAACTTGATTAGAAGATCTCCAAATTTATCTTTATGTTTTACAATTCTGTAAAAGAGATGGTCAACTATTTTCTGTTGAGCTAGAATTCACCCAAAGGAATCTCCACATGATCAAGAGATTAACCAGAAGGAGCCTCTCATTTTATAGGTCAGCAGAGTAAATCTTGAAAAGGGTAAGTGACTTGCAAGTTCACACACAGCCCATCAGTGGAAGAATCCAAAACTCTTGACTCTCCATGAAAAAGGAGATTCTTATTTGTATATCACTTTAAGGCTGAGAGACCTCTTCCCTCACAATAACCATTCCTGCATGAGGTAGTGGGATCATAGACTTGGAGTTGAAGGGGACCATGTTGTTCATGCATATCTGATTGTTTGTGACCCCCATGTGGAGTTTTCTTGGCAAAGATATTAGAGTGGTTTGTCATTTCCTTCTCCAGCTCATTTTACAGATGAGGAAAACTGAGGTAAATAGAGTTAAGTAACTTGCCCAGGATCACTCAGCTAGTAAGTGTCTGAAACTGGATTTGAGCTCAGGAAGATGAGTCTTCCTGACTCTATACACTGTGCCACCTAGCTGCCCTCGTTTAATGAATCCACCCTTTTCGTGTTACAGTTGAGTAAACTTGGGCCCAGAGAGGCTATTTCTAAGGCCACAGAGGTAGTAAGTAGCAGAGGTGAGATTGGTCCTCAGGTCTTCTCACTCCAAAGTCAAGTGCCCTTTCTACTGTACCATTTTCATCCTGACTAGATTGTCATCTTTTGTATTTTATACCAAATAGATTATTATACCCATTTTACAGACCAGAAACTTGAAGACTAGAGAAGTAACATGACTTGAGCATGGTTACAGAGCTAGGTTAAGTGTTAGTGATGGAATCTGAACTCAAGCCTCAGAGCCAGTGTTCTTTCTACTGTATTAAAACCCTGTTGCCTCCCACAGACAATCAATTAAAAAGCATAATGGGTGAACATGTGGAAATCCAGGTGCACAACATCATGCTCATTTGGATAAACTGAAGGACTTTGAGAAAATAATGGGAAAGGTTAATATTGAAGTAAAACAGCACAGTGACTCAAACTTGTGGACTCAATAATTTACTAGTGACACATTATGAAGTGGGCAAATCCTTGGGGGTGGGGTAGGGTTGGCCATAGACTAAATATAGACATGGAATCAGGAACTCTGAATCCTCACTGCAATTAGCCTTTCAGTTTTCTCAAGTGAGGGGAAGCCACTATTTAGCAAAACTTATGGGGAAAAAGAAAAGTCAGATGGGTTGTCTTTTTAAAAACATTCTAATTAAATAATTCACAAAGAATTTTCTCAAAGGGAAGACAGCTTTTTCTTGCAAGGGAACATAAGAATACTAGTAGTTTGGGTTTTTTTTTTTTGGAGGGCAATTGGGGTTAAGTGACTTGCCCAGGGTCACACAGCTAGTTTTTGTGTTAAGTGTCTGACGCCTAATTTGAACTCAGGTCCTCCTGACTCCAGGGCCAGTGCTCTATTCACTGCACCATCTAGCTGCCCCCATACTAGTGTTTTTTAATAAGTAGTCTCACAGCTAACAGATGGATCCGTTCTCCTAAGTCTAGTGTGACTGAACATAGCTAGAAAGGGGTTAACAGTATGAGAGGAAGTCTGATATAATGCACTGCCTCAGACATTTCCTAGCTGTGTCATCCTGGGAAAATCTTGGGGTTTCTCAGGGTCTCAGATTTTCATTTGTAAAATGGGGCAGTTCACCTTGGTAACCTCCAAGGTCCCTTCCAGCTTTGGATCTGTGATCCAGTGGTATACCTACAGATGAATTCTGACCTTCTTTTAAAAAAGGACAGATGCTAGATCATCTCACATTTACCACTCTGAATGGGGACAGATGAGCAGGTGAGAACTGAAGTCTTGTTATTAGTCAACAACATCAATACCAGTTATATACAATGACTTCCTCCTTTCCCCTCCTCCTTTCACATTTCTGTATTGCCTCAACTTTTGCAAAGAAATTTGCTCACAGGAACCTTCTGAACTAAGAGTATAGGTATTGTTCAGTCATTTCAGTCCCGTCTAATTCTTCATGACCCCATTTGGGATTTTCTTGGCAAAGATACTGGAGTGGTTTGCCATTTCCATCTCCAGTATTATCTCCAGGATTTTACAGATGAGGAAACTGACACCCAGAGAGCCCATGTGACTTGTGAAACTCAGATCAAAGAATATTTATACTTTAGCATATAATTATATTTCAATGAATCTGTGAACTCATTAATATGAATATTATCTCCATTGATGTAGATTACAACCTTTCTCCACCTTCACAGCTTGTATTAAACTTGTCCTCTTACAACAAAGTCCCAAAGATATTCCACAGAGGATCTTGCCTCTGATGCTTACTGCCTCTGTGACTTTGGACAAATCACTTCATTTCCCTGGGACTCTATTTGCTCATATATAAAGTGAGAGTGTTGTACTTCTCTAATCTACCTAGCATGCTGGAGGTCTTTCTGTACCTTTTTCCATGTCCTTGGTATCGAGACAGTACTTGGGCTATGGCTACAGTAAGCGTTATGACTTGTGACATGAATGATTCATCATCTTTTATTCCTATTATACTTTTCTGGAATGCTATCTCTTATGTTACTGATTGTGAATAAGCCATCATTGGAAATATACTGCAACCTACTTGTGTGTGCCACGCATCTCTCCCTTGCCCTTTGCATCATAACTTTGATTCTCGGAGATTGTTGTGTGCTAAGAGGTGCAATCATGTAACATCACCAGGAGAACATTGATGTTAAAGAAGATGGTTTCTCTAGCCCTTCTAGGATCAAACATGAACTTCTCTTTTGGGCACTTAAAGCCTTCCATAATCTGACCCCAACCTATCTTTCCAGCCTTAATACACATTGCTTCTCTTCACACCTGATGGTTAAAGAAAACTGGTCTCCTTCCTGCTGCTCTCCATCTCTTATCTCCATGCTCCTACATTGGCTGCCCTCCATGCTTAGATTTCAATTTCTCTTCACCTCTGTCCTTTAGAATCCTTACTTTTCTTTAAGACTTAGATACAGTGCCATCTTCTACATGAAGCCCTACCTGATTCTCCCTAGTGGCCCCCCACCCCAGCCCCTTGAAGTATCCTCTGACTAAATTGTAAGCTCCTCAAGGGCAAAGAAAAGGAAGAGAGAAAGAAAGAAAAAGGAAGGAAGGAAAGAAGGAAAAAAAGAAAGAAGAATGGAGGGAGGAAGGAAGATGGATAAGGAACAAAGGCAGAAATAATTTAAAGATAATCTTTTCTCTCTATTTTTCCCTCTGTATCTACTACAGTCTTGATCTCTCAATGTATCATTTATGGACCAAGAAAGAATCAGCACAAGTCACTCATTTAATTGTCTTAGTGTTATTGTTGTACCTAGAAAGGTCAACGGGAGTGAAAAAACAAGAAGGGGGAGAAAAAGAATGAAAAAAGTAAGGGAGAGATAAGAGGAACAAATGAGTGGGCTAGGATAGGAAGGAACAGAGAAAGAGATAATCTCTGAATATCTTTGTATGTGATCTGGTCTTAGGATATCATTTAGATAGGAATTGAGTGAAGGGTCCTGGGTAGCAACTCAGCACTAAAATTCTCTCCCATTGTGAGTACTCAGCGCAAGGAATGTATCTGGGGAGAAGGGGTCCTAAGAGAGAATGTCAGGAACTTGTGGCTGGGGGATGGGGGATATGGGGTAAGGAATGGAAGATAACTCCAGGTTTCTCAGGATAGCAGTGGGGCTGAGTAGCAGCCCAAGATAAGTATGTTCTGTGTGAATGCCTTTGGCATCAATGTCCAAGATTAAAGAGACTTTCTCTAAACTATGGCTTAACTCCTATTTTCAATGTTATCCCTATTCTTCTCTCTTTATGTACATAAATGTATATATGGCATGGATTCTTTATACATTAATTTTCTATAATTAATTAGTTAATAATTAATTAATCTATGCTTAGATACAACACCTTGTGCTTAGGGGAGATACAAAAATAAACAAGATATAGTTCTTGCCCTCAAGGAATTTATAATCTAGTAGTATCTTTGCTTATGCTTACTATTTCTGATCTCTCCTTGGGCATATATAATTGTCACAACTGTGGTAAGCAGAGGGGAAATGGAAATACATAGCATCATAGATCTACATCCGAAGAGACCTTAAGAAACAATTTAGTACAACCCTTTCATTTTACAGATGAGGAAAGTGATTTGGTTAAGTGATTTGACTAAGGTTACCCAGCCTTAAAATCAAGATTTGAACCCGGGTTTTCTAAGGAAAGGACCAGTATGTTTCTACTGGGCAGATCACTCAAAGACTCCCCATGCACTGATTATCATCATGGAGCTATTAGAGAATTTAAACCCCTGTTTGGGGAGAGGGAAAAAAACCTTATTTTTAGAAGAAAAATTAGGGTGTAGCAAACTTCATCCTTTATATTCTAAAATGATGCTGCGGTTGTTTGTATGAGTGCCTGGTGACTAGCTGAGTGCAATGGCACCTTGTAGTGTGTGACCCACAGGTCTTGCCACCCAGGAAATGTGAGTCACCTCTGCTTGAGTTAACCATTTTTCACAGAGCCTGCTCCTGTTATTTTCTTTGTATTGAAACAAGCATAGTTTGCAGCTCTGCCTCTGTTTGCTTAGAGAAAATGCTCAGCCCACCATGAAGCCAGCCTTGATACTCATGAATAAATAAACAAAAAGCCAATATTCTCTATCCTCTTCTCGTCCTAGTTAGAAGGAGAAAAATTTGGTTCCTTTCTTAGTTGCAAACTTTCCATATCCAATTTCTCTCTCTGAGGAAAAAGAAAAAAAAGATTAAATGAATACAAATTGTCAATGTTTGAAGTCTCAAAACATTCCGGTGTTCTGGCCAAATCCACAAATAACTATATGGTCCTAAAGAGTTTGCCATCATATTGTCAAAATAATTCCAATCTTAACTTGGTTGTCCTTAATACAAGTTTCCATTACAGTCTTGATAGACCATTAAAGAAAACTGCTATTTGGGGATAATGACCAATTGTATGGAATCTTGCAAATGCAATATTTCAGCTCAACAGGGCTCACATGGCGGTTGGTTATCATTATATGTTGGTGGAAATTTTTAGATAGTCTGTCTTCCTAATATTAAGAGCAGGCACTGTCTTTTTGCCTTTTTTTACATCTCCAGCACTTAGCACAGTGAGTACCTGGCCTGCAGTAGGGGGTTACTAAATACCAGTTGACTGATTGACTGCATGTGAGGTCAAGGGGGGAAAAACCCCAGTTTTTAGAAACTTTCTTGTTTCTATGATTTACTGGGTCTCAAATTTCAGCTCTTATTTGCAGTAATCTGTTCATTCATATTAACTTGGAAATTGTTTTACTCTTGAGTGGAGACAATATTAAAAGGATTCTTTTTCCTGTGACCATCTATTCTGAAGTCAAGTTAAAAAGTTGCATTGGGTGGGATGGGGGGAGGGGGACAGAGTAAATTCCTAGGATTGGTATAAACTTGATGAAATCTTATTCTGATTCAACAGTGTTTGCTTTCTTAACATGCCTGAAAAGCTTTCACATATGGTCTCTAACAATCACTCCATTGCTTCACTGAAACTGGAGAGTTTCACCCAGGATCAGCTAATTCTAAGAATGTTTATTTCAAAGTGCGTAACTTTCAGTTATCCACCAGCGTCTTGTTTATCTTGAGGACAACTGCTGCAAAATTTGTAATTCCAGGTTGGTTTCCTTCTGCTGTGACTAGTCTTTGGGACTATTTCTTCTTTGTTCAGGGATTACAAGCTAATTTTGGTAGAGGCAGCATGATATGGTGGAAAACATAACAAACAAAAACTATATGGGACCAAGAGTCAAGGTTTTAGTCTATATTAGGTTACTAATTTAGACTCATAGAATGTTCAAGTTTATCCCTTTCATTTTAAAGAAGTTTTATTATTACTTTCAGCTTTTATGCTATAGGCAACTAGGTGATATTAGATAGAAAGTTGGACCTGGAGTTAGAAAGTCCACAGCTTGAATCTTGCTTCAGACATTTACTAGCTGTGTGACCCTGAGCAAGTCACTTAACTTCTGTTTGCCTCAGTTTCCTCAACTATAAAATGGAGATAAAAATAATACCTATTTTAGAGAGTTTTTATGAAGATCAAAAGAGATAAAGTATGTAAAGTAAGAGCTTTGCCAACCTTAGAACTCTATAAATGCTAGCTACTCTTATTTCTGTACTCTTTCCCACCAAGAATTGAATCCTTTATTGTAGTAAAGGATTAACAAAAAGCAATTGATATGGCAACTATCTAACAATTTAGTACCCTTCTGCCATCATCGTTCTCTGCTTCATTGTTGGGGGATGAGAAGTAGATTTCATTGTTTGTTTTGTGTGTGTACAAGCATATCTATGTAGGATATGCACACGCATACACATGTACATACATATAGGTTTACAGCTAGCTCATCTCATTATTTAGGTGAATAAACTAAAAGGAAAAATTATTTGACCAAAGTTATACAGTAAGAAACAGTTGCTAGAGTTTGAGTTTGAATCTTGGTCTTCACAGCTCTAAAGTTGATGGTCTTTTCATCATGTCACATTGTCTTGCTATGTAACTTTAAGGCACAACCCCTTTGCAACTCAGTCTCCTTAGTTGTAAAATGAGAATAAAACCGTCCACCCTACCTACCTTATAGTGTTTGACGATTAAATGAGACAACAGATATGAAAATACTTTGAAAAGTGAAAAAACAACATACTAGCCCAATCAAAACACAATTCCAAAGAAGCATCAATCTGCTCCCACTGCTAAAAACAGACTTGTTAAAAAACAAAATAATAACAAACCTCTCCACTTTCTTCCCTTCCCCCGGCAACTCACATCACCACAGCTGCGGAAGCCGCTACTGTTTTCAGTTATGAATCACTGTTCCTATTATCATGTGTAATTATGAGTTGAATATACCTTCAAATGTCACCTTCTGCAGATGTTATTGAACTAACAAAGGAGACTTAGAAATTCACTGAATTCTAGAGGTAGAAGGAGCCTTCCAGGTGAACTAGTCTAACCTTTTGATTTTTCAGAAGAGAGATGGAGCTACTGGCTCCAAGGTCATGAAGAAAATTAGGCAGACATCTAAGAGGCAAAGACATTAAGATGGGATATGGAACACAGGATGTATGCAACACAGAGAAAGTCAATATTTCTAGATTGTAGAGTATAGGAAGGGGAGTAATATACAGGTTGTAGCCAGGTTGTGAAGGACTTTAAAAGCTAAACAGAGGAGTTTTTACTTTATCCTTGAGGTAAAAGGAAACCCCATGGAGTCTATTGAATAAGAGAGTGAAATGGTCACATTTAAATTTCCTATGCACTTTTAAGGAAAATCACTCTGGCAACATTGATCAAGATGAATTGGAGAGGGGAGAGACATGAAGACCAAATTAGAAGACTGTTTCAATAGCTAGGACTGAACAATAGCTAAAGTTCTGAACTAAGGTATAGTTGTGGAAGCAGAAATAAGGGATTGGATTCACAAGATATTTTAAAAGTAGAATCAGCAAGATTTGACAATTGACAACATTTGGGAATGAGCAAAAGTAAGGAGTTAAGGATAATGTCAGGGTTATGAACCTGGCAGACTGGAAGAATGGTGACTTTCTCAAAAGAAATAGGTTAATTTGGAAGAGGGGTAGATTTGGGAGGAGAGATAATGAGTTCAGTCTGGGACATATTGAATTTGACATGTTTCCAGGACATCCAATTTGAAATGCCCAATAATCAGTTAATGATGTGGCACTGAAGAGACTGGAACTGGATATATAGATCGGTAAATCATCAGGATAGAGATGATATTTAAAACTTATGATCTGAGGAGGTTACTGTAATGACAGAAAAGAATTTCTAAAATAGAACATTGGGGAACAATCACAGTTCAGGGGGAAGAAGAGGGGAGAGGAGAGGGGAGGAGATAAGAGGAGAGAAGACAAGAGAAAAGGAGAGATGAGAGGAGAGGAAGATGACTTTCAATGAAACATGATTCCTTCGTCTTAGTTTTAATAACATATAGGCTTAAAATAAAAAATTCTTGTTCATAGGTTGTTGTATTAAAAAAAACTCATCAATCAGTTTTCAATCTGCTAGTAACAACCTTATACTTAACTGGGTTAAATACATTCTGTTGCTGGGAGCATGAAAAATGTGGGAGATGCAAGGTTCTGCCATGTTTATTGGTTTTTGTAAAGATAGCTAGGGTAGTATAATGGATAGACTATCAGAATGGGAGTTAGGAAGACCCAAGGAAAAATCCTGCCTCGGATATTTACTAGCTACGTGACAATGAACAAATCACTTAACTACTTCCACTTTCATTTTCCCCTTCTGTAAAATGGGGATGATAATAGCACCTACATCACAAGATTGTTGTGAGGACCAAATGAGATAACACGTGGAAAGTGCTTAGCTAACTTTAAAGGGCTATATAAACGTTAGCTATTATTATTTTTAAAAAAACATTTGAGTGAGTAGAATAGTGACTTTAAAGACTATTTTATCAAGGAGTCTCATGCATGTGTTAAGATCATATAAGACACCCCAAAAAATGAAACCACAGAGATAACTCTAAAGAAGGAGGTGTCATTCCATTTTTTGTTGTTCAGTTGTTTTTCAATCATCTCCTACTCTATGTGACTCTCTTTGGGGTTCTCTTGGTAAAGATAATGGAGTGATTTGCTATTCCTTCTTCAGCTTATTTTACAGATAAAGAAATGGAGGCAGAGTTAAGTGACTTGTCCAGGGTCATATAGCTAGTAAGTGTCTGAGGCCAGATTTGAACTCAGGAAGATGAGTCTTCCCAGCTTCAGGCCTGGTACTCTATCCACTGGGCCACCTAGTTGCCCTCTATCTATCTACCTATAATCTATCACACACACACACACACACACACACACACGGGGCAGTTAGGTAGTATAATGAGTAGAGTGCTGACTTTGGAGTCAGGAAGACCTGAGTTCAAATCTGACCTCAGACACTTACTAGCTGTGTGACCCTGAACAAGTCACTCAACCCAGTTTGCCTCAGTTTCCTCATCTGTAAAATGAACTGGAGGAGGAAATGGCAAACTACTCTAGTATCTTTGCCAAGAAAGCCCAAATGGTGTCATGAAGAGTTGGAAATGACTGAAAAAATGATTGAACAACAACAACAAATATATATATATATGTACATGTGTGCATAAATATATCTATCTATCTAAATATGATGTTCAAAGGTATTCACCACTATTATAGATATTACCCTACACAGGGCCAGACAGAAGAGAGGTATCCCTATAATTGAATCTTCCAGCTGATACTATCATGAATTAAATATAGTTTTGAGTTCCTGAAACCCCAGAGTATTACTATGCCTGAGAGTCAGGAAGACCTTGAGTTCGAGCCTTGCTTCTGATACCATATAGCTAGATGACCATGGGCAAATCATTTAAACTTTACCAGGTTTCAGTTTTTTTATCTGTAAAATTGGGGAATTAGGTCTGATATGGGTATTGGACATGTGATGTTGGTGAAGTTATTTGACCTTTCAGTGTCCTAGATAACTCTCTAATAAGTTATAAAGCGTTGATCTACATTCCTTGATAGGAGTCCCTGACTGAGAACTTATGTTGAAGAAAGCTCAGTTTTAGTTAAAAAAAAAAACAAACAATGCATCACTTCTTAAAAGATCCATGCTTACTCATAGAGACCAGCTTAACAAAGCACACAGGAAAAACTAAATGGATGGGAAACGATCATTGTGCAGACTACAATATGAAGTTGCACAGCCAGTCTAACTGGAGATAGTGTGGTTTAGTGGATAAAGGCGGAGTCTAAAAGACCTGGATCCGCAAGTCACCTAATGGCTGTTTCCTTATCCGTTAAATGAAAGGATTAGACTAGACAGTTTCTTGGGTCCATTCTAGCTCCCAGTCTATGCTCCACTGAGTTGGGACATCTGCAATGCCTGTTCCATACAATGCATTGAGTCCAGAATTGGATAGAAGGAAATGGCTTCGACTGAATTTGGAAGGCTTTCTTTTCATAGTCTTAGGCTGCTTTTTGGTGCAAAATCCAATCTTTTTAACAAAAATTTCCTCCCAGTGAAACTGTATGGTGGTGAATCTTGAAACTTGCAGGTAATATTATCCATAATTATAGTGTCTGACAATCAACCCTCAGAGGTCAAAGTAAAGAAATATTTAGGAATTCTTAGAAACATGGTTCTGCCTTGTCTCTGAGGTCACCCAGGTTACCCTCCAACCTACTTTGGCTTGGGAATAGTTACTTCTGAGACAATATCCAACAGGTCTCAACTGTGTCATAATCAATAAACAAGAAGAAAATCAAATGAAGGACAGTTGCCTTGAGGTCTGAAGGATGCTAATATTCATTCTTTAAATGGAATGTAGTGAGTCTATGCTTAGTTTTTCATGAGAGTTTAAATGACTGACTCTGGGTCACAAAACAGGTAGGACTTTTGAACTCAGGTCTTCCTTGCCTAAAGGTCAGCACCACTATCTGCTACACTGCATTGCCTCTGAGTGGACCAAGATTAAGTCTTTAAGACAGTGAGTTACCAAAAAATTGTTGAGCAGCATTAGTAGAGGGACTTTCCATGCCAAGGCGAGAAAGACCCTGACAATGTCTATCATGTCCATATCTCCAGTGTGTTAACAGTAGAGATTTGGGGGGATTTTCCTCTTGGGTGAGATCTGGGACTCTATTAGCTGAGCTGATATATCTCACTCTTAGTGGGAAAACTCTTTCAATAATCTGTATTGCCTGGTATATACTCTCCTATGCATACTTTCTCTGATTTATGTTTTAGATAAATGGATTTATTTGTTATTTGTTATGTGCTCATTGTGTAATTGGCATGTGCTGGGAAGGTAGAAATCTTGGATATATAGCTTAAGAGACTCCTTTCCCATTATAAAATAGCAATGAAGAGTTTAGCCTGAGCCTAAAAATTACATATCCTAAACTTATAATATTTAAGGGTACAGAGAGGTATGATTCTAGTCCTGAACACCCTCTCTCTGAGGAGAGCAAAGTGGTCAATCCCTGCCCCAACCATCAGCTTCTCTTTCTGGCAGAAATCAAAGTGTCCATTGGAGAACAGTGAGGGAGAGAGGCAGAGAAGAGGCCAGAGATGTCTTTTCTTGTTTCCCTGCAAACCACACCAAGACAGCCACGCTGTGACAATGTAAGTGAAAGGTAATCACAGAGGGATAAATCACTTAATTTCTAAAATGAAGGGGCCAGACTAGAAGACTTCTAACATCCCTTCCATGTCTACATCTAAGATCCTACGTTTTAATTTGAACTGGTGTGACTTTTGAGTCTTCATTCTCCAGTGGTAGTAATAGTAGTTTGCCCAGTGTGAAAAACTAAGCACAGATTCACTACATTCCATTCCCAAAACGAATAATGTTTCATTCCTTTAGACCTCAAGGCACCTGTCTTTCACTGGATTGCCTTCTTGTTTTTGATTGTAGCTCAGTTTAGACCTGCTATATATCTGTCTTCAGATGTAACTACTCTTTAGACTTTCTTCTAGAACTAACAGTATAAGGGCTACCCTTCTCTTGGCTTACAAGTCTATTTCTCTTTGCGTATACATGACCCACCTTATTTAGCCCTTGCTATCAGGATCCTGTATATGAAAATGATAACTGGGTATGAATGTAATGAGTTCCCCATACTGAAGTAGTCATTGATCTTTCCTGTAGTTATATAAGTTAGAAGGGATTTTTCTCACCTGGTTGTGGGTTAATCTGTCTGTACATGGGAGTTTCGTGGGTTCAATGAATGCTCAGTCTGGAGTTTAAGACTATCAAGCTTGGTGTGAGGACAAACAGCACCATCAACATCATTGCCCTAATATTATTTTTCCCTCTCATAGGCAACTCTCTTAAGACTGTAAGTGGCATTTGCCCAGCTGCGTTGGCATGTGGAATCTTCTCATCCAGGAGTTCTATTTGCCCATCAAATCACAGGCTGTCTAATCCCTACTCCACATTCTCCTCTGGCATCATGGTAGATTTTGTTGGGGAAAGTGACAGAGGCAAGAAATAATAATAAAAAAAAAACCTTTCCCTACTTTTTCCCCAGTCAAGAAAACTGAGAGTAACTTGTTAGCTCCTTGGACCACACTTAGGATACCTAAAATGGATTTACATCTTTTATAGCAGAGCCGTGCTGACCAGAAGATCCTGGTGATTCAAAATCACTGCCCTCAATCTGACCAGCAGTGTTAGAGTCAGGATCTGGAAGTATCCTATTCACTACGCTGCTGTAGCAATCCATCCCTGATGAGCTCTATCCCAGGCCTATTAGCTTGCCTTTGAATGCTAAGACTTGCCTTTTGATGGTTTAAATTCTGGATTCTGCCTTTTTTTTTTTTTTTTGGTGTCATGGACTCCTTTGGCAGTCTGATGAGGCTTATGGATCCCTTCTCAGAATAATGTTTTTAAATGCATTAAAATAAAATGTATAACATTACAAAGGAAGTCAATTATATTGAAATAAGGATGATTTTTTTTCACCCAAGTTTACTAATCTTCTGAAAATTATCCATAGACCTCTTGAAGGGGGGGGGGGGTTGTCATGGACCCCCAGGTTAAGAACCCTTGGTCTAAAGCTACCTTGGAATAGTTAATTCTCGTTTGAATTTTTTTTTTCTTTTTGGAGGGCAATTGGGATTAAGTAACTTGCCCAAGGTCACAGGGCTAGTTTTTGTGTTAAGTGTCTGAGGCTGGATTTGAACTCAGGTCCTCCTGACTTCAAGGGCAGTGCTCTATTCACTGCACCACCTAGCCGCCCATTCTCATTTGAATTTTTAAACTACATTTAAAATTTTGCACCAAAGGGCAATGGAAAGACACATGATGGCCATAAATAGAATACAGCACATTACCAATGATGAATCACATGGATACAGCAATGTAAGAAATACTGTTAAAGATATGTATGAAAAGGGAATATGCCAGTCATGTGGTGATGGTGGTGGGGAGTTGGTGGTGGGTTACAGATGAGTAACTTCATCTTTCTTAAGATAGGACAAGGACACTAGGACTTTGGGCAGACACCTCTTCTTCTTATGGGAGAATTTTCAGGAGAACCATGTGGACAAGAGTCATACAGGATGAGAAGGAGGGAAGGGGATGCGATCTGCACTGGTGCAGGGCTTACTCCCATTGTTGAGATCATAGATCTGGTGAAATATTTAAAAATTAAAAAGAAACTCTCAAATAGGTGACAGAATGTCTTCTTAGGTTCAAGTTTCATTTCTAGGTTTTTAAGAATTACTGTGAACAATTATCCCTGTTGATGTGAATTCCCAGTCTCAGCAGGAAACTTACCAAATACTGATATGATCACTCTAGTCTAGATGAATTATTAAGTTATAGGGAATTTTACTAGCAAACTAGGACTATTGGGTCTAAATCATCTATGGATTAGGCATAAACTAGATACATTATGAGGAAGCAAATCTGGCTGAATTTTAAGCAGGGGTTCTTTCCATCTACATGCCTTTCATAGTCACCTAGTGCCTGGTACACCATAGAGGCTTCATAAGTACTTGTTAATTGGTCTGACATTACCTACTCTTAAAAAATACATTTTTATTGATATCTTGTTTTTACATCATCTACTTTTCCCAATGTGTCCCTCCTAGATAGCAATCATAGCTAAGAATTAAAAAAATAAGAAGAAAAACACTTCAACAAAACTAATATATCAAAATAGTTTGGGGATATATGCAATGTTAAACACCTATGGCCCCTTTTTCTTTTTGAGAGGGGAAGGCAAGGCAATTGGAGTTAAGTGGCTCACCCAAGGTCACACAACTAGCAAGTATGTCAAGTGTCTGAGGCAGAATTTGAACTCAGGTCCTCCTGACTATTCACTGGGCCACCTAGCTGCTCCTGCCCCCTTTACTTCTATGGGTCTCAGGGCAAAGAAGTTCCTGATACATAATTTTATTAATTTTTTTTATCACATAATTTTGTTTTTTCAGGTTTTTTAGAATCTGAATCATTTTTCCCCTTTCATCATTTTTGATGTAAAACACCTACAGAGAGTTTTCTAAAGAATAGCCTAATGACAGATTCATATACAAATGAAGGTAAAGAAAAGCAGAACAAGGATTAGTAATTAGTCAGGAAAAGAGAAAAACCAGAGGTCAGAAGGAAACTGCACTGAAACAAAGGAAATGAGAGATACATTGAGTAAACTGTCATTAATTTCACGTATATGTTTGAAAAAACACAAAGAATGAGAAATTTATGGAGGAGCCAATTCATATGCTCAGTCCTATTACTAAAGATTAACTAAATAAGGCAGGTTTACATGTGTGCAAAGATAAAATAATCACTTGTAAAACTAAGAGGATAGCTCTCATTCTGTTTTTATTAGAGTGCAGATCTTCAGTACATTGGGTGGATCCCTGCCCCACATTCCCCATCTCATCCTACCCCACCCCCCATTTGGAATATATGGATGCAAAGCATAAAAAGGTGTGATTTACATTAGGGAACATCTCTTGTCATTTTCTCTCATGAGTATGACTCCATTCTGGGGCCAGAATTGAACAGTGATAGGAGAGTAGTCTAGATTGCTTTGGGGAAATTGCATAGTACTTTCTGTAATCCTAAACTATTCTCTGCCGCAAAAGCCCATTACTTCAATACCAATATTCTTACACTAATGTTAGGATATCTGTAGATCCTGGAAGACGTTGATTTCAGAAAGAATTGAAATTAGAAGGAAAGAAAAACAAGGGATATTTGGAAATTAGCAACAAAGCACCTACCTGCAGAGCACTGGGGAAAATACAATGTTTAGATAAAACAAGGTGTCTGTCTTCATGGAATTTATAATCAACTAAGGGGAATAAACAGAGAGAACTTTACCATCGAATTTTGTTCTCCGTATATAAGTTACCAAACAAAATGCTGTGTAAGATCAATAGAAGAGGGTGGTGAAGTTGTGTAAGCAGCAAAGACAATGGGAGTTTGTGAAGTGTTGTTGACTTTATTGAGGATACATACATACACATATGTACATATATACATGCACACAACATATGTATGTGCACATATGCTTCTATACATATAACTTGAAAAAGAAGTGAGGTGGTCATTAACTGAAAGAGAACAAAGGCACAACCTGAGTTTTCATCGGTACCTTCAAGATAATAAAAGAACACAAAGATGGATTCCATTGTATTAGGTCAATTCACATCCACTATGGAGAATTTATGGTAAACATAGAAAATAATTGTACAAGACAAGAAAGTCTGGAGGGTTTTCAATCTGCATAGGTGGAGAAAGCACCCATACCAATGAAATCACATATCTTTCAAAGTACCAAAATCAAGACTATACTCCCCATATTCAAAAACACAAGTACTCATTATGAACTGGATGCCGAAATTAAATAGTTCTCATCCAGACACCCTATGATTCTGCTCTTGGGCTTTTTTGTTTTGTTCCATCTGCCTCTCTCTTCTTCCAAAACAACATTTCCTTCTCCAATCAATAACTTACTTAACTCCTTCTTCAAGGTAAAATTGATGTTTGTTGTTTAGTCATTTCTGACTCTTTGTGACAGCAGGGACCATAGAATCCCAATACTATCCATAGGGTTTTCTTGGCAAAGATACTAGAGTGACTTGCCATTTCCTTCCCCAGTAGATTAAGGCAAATAAGTGACTTGCTCAGGGTCACACAGCTAGTGTCTCAGGTCAGATTTGAACTTGGTCTTTCTGACTCCAGACCCAGAGCTCTATCCAGTGAACCACCTACTTGCCTCCAGTTGGTACATAGCATTAAATCATTTCCTTCCCCACTTTGGGAGGGGTGTGTGTGATTTTTTTTAAACCAGCCTAGCAAATAAATAATGAGCAAAATCACAGAAGTATAACTCAGTCATTTCAGTCTTAACCACCAAATCATGTATGCTATTTGTCCATTTAATTGATTGCTTGATAACTGACCAAAAGCAGTTAATTTATTGCTACTTGCAAAGTTTCAAAACTCTTATTTACATTATTATTCTTTGCTTATTTTATCTGAATCTTCCCCTTTTTTCCTTTTTTTTGGTACTTCTGTTTCCACGCTAAATGTTGAGTATAAAGCCTCCACTTACTCCCCTAAATTGTCACTGCCTCCTACCTTCCCTACTACTGTCTAGGGCAGCACCATGCTCCTACTTCCTGAGCCTTACAACCTAGGTATTATCCTCTTATTTCCATATCTCTTACCCTCCATATCCAATCTGTGGCCAAGGTCTGTGGATTTCACCTTGAAACTTGTCTCTTTTTGTCCCTTTCTCTCCTCTGATATGTGCTCTAGTGTAAGCTCTCATCACCTCAAGCCTGGATGGATTGCTCATGGGTCTACCTGCCTCAAGTCTCTCCCTACTCCAATCTACCCTCCATTCAGTCATCAAAGTGATTTTTCTAAAGTTCAGGGTGAACCATGTTACCCTCTACTCAATAAACTACAACAGCTCCCTGTTATTATACTAATAACCTACTATTGACTTAGGATGAAAGAATTTTCCACTTCCTTATCTAGGAATCAGCCATGTTAGGAAATCTTGGGAAAAACTTAGACATTTGATGGATTCCTGTTCTTTGTGTTTGCTCAGACATGTCTGAGGTAGACATGGATCCCTTCTTTGAAATATATATTGATAGGTCTCTTTGACCAAGACTTGCTTAATCCAAGTCCCATACCTGCTCCCCCCCCCCCTTATTACAATGAGACCACATCTTATTATAATATATATTTTCTCATTGTTAACTAGTTAGAATTGATTGCCACTCTCAGGAACACCCGCTCTTCAAGGGCATATAAATTGTGAGCCCACTACCACAGGGGATCTTTGGTATTTCAGGGTGCTACTGACCTCTTTTATTAATAAAATGATTAATTACCCGGAAACTATGTCTCTCAAATCTTTTAAGTGTCAAAAAATAAAAAAAAAATTCTTTTTTTTTTTTAGCATTCAGAGCCCTTCATAGCCTCTTCCTATCTTTTCAGTTTTCTCGCATATTATTTTCCATCTTTTATGCTTTGATCTAGTGACATTGGCCTCCTCGGTATCACATGAACTAGACATTCCATCTCTCAGCTCTGGGAATTTTCTCTGGCTAACCCCTGTGCCTGGAATGCTCTCTCTCTCTCTCTCTCTCTCTCTCTCTCTCTCTCTCTCTCTC
>NW_027185863.1:3217519-3232517 GCF_028583685.1 Petaurus breviceps papuanus
TCTCTCTCTCTCTCTCTCTGTCTCTCTGTCTCTGTCTCTGTCTCTCTCTGTCTCTCTGTCTCTGTCTCTCTCTGTCTCTGTCTCTATCTCTCTGTCTCTCTCCCTCTCCCTCTTTCTCTCTGTGTCTCTCTCTCTGTGTCTCCCTCTCCCTCTCTCTCTCCGTTACTGCCTTCCCTGACTTCCTTTAAGTTCTAACTAAAATCTGGCCTTCTATAGAGAACCTTCAATAACCCCTCTTAATTCCAGTGCCTTCTCTCTGTTGATCATTCCCATTTATCCTCTATATAGCTTCGCATATATTTGTATGCATGCTGTCTCCCTCCCCATTAGATTGTGAGTTCCTTAAAGGAACTGTCTTTTGCCTCTTTTTATATTCCCAGTGCCTAGCACTGTACCTGGAATATGGCAGGCTCTTAATAAATATTTATTGACTGATCAAATTCTCTCCCTTATACTAATAAGATAATCAAACAAAAGTAATGAGTCATCATGAGGGAGGGTAAAGTTCCTTGGAAGACTGCTCTGGGGTGAATCAGCCTTAAGTATTGAGTGTACTTTATGATACTGCTCCCCCACTTAGAGAGAGGACTGGAGGAAATAAACATTTATTAAATACCTATTATGGCACCATGCCAAGCACTTTACAATTGGTTTCTCATATTTGATCCTCACAACAATACTAGCATGTGGGTACTATTAAGACCTTCACTTTACAGCTGAGGAGACTGAGGCAGACAGAGATTTAGTCATCTGCCCAGGGTGACACAACTAATAAATCTTTGATACTATATTTGAACTCAGATCTTCATGATTCCATGCCCAGTGTGCTATTGTGCCACCGGGCCACTCCTTAGCTCAAGATCAAATATTAACTCATGCATACTTAGTCAGCCTTTTTCCCCGTAAGGATCCTGACAATATAAAGCATCAACACTAATAATTCAGCTATATGATAGGTGGCATAGTGAATAGACTACTAGACCTAAAGTCAGGAAGATATGAATTCAAATCCTACCTCAGACATGTACTAGACTGTGTGATCCCATGGTAACTCACTTAAGCACTCTTGTCTTCATTTTCCCCATCTGTAAACTGAGGATTATTAACAGTACCTACCTCTAGCATGTTTATGGGGCTGAAAGGAGACAGTGTATATTCAAAGTGTTTTGCAAACCTTAAGTGCTATATAAATGCTAGCTATTATTATGATTCATACAATCCATAAATTTCTGGTCAAGGGATCCTTCTCTTTCCCTTATTTGTAGGTGGATGAATTGTTAATCATTCCCAGAAGCCTCTAGAGGAGAGAGTAGAGAGAGTATGGGTGGGTATATCTCCTGTGTTATCTCACATTTTAGAAATTGAGTTTCCCAAATTCAGGGCCCATCTCTTATTTTCACTTAGCACCTCATGTAGTCTTGGGGACTCAAAAGAAATTATTCTGAATTTTGGTGAGCTATTTATTTACGTTTAAAAAACAGTTAAAAAGACAAACTGTGGCTTCTGCTTTTAATTGTTAGTTTCCAGAAAGACGTCATCTATTTAACTCTTAGTTTGGTTCTGTTCTCCAAAATCAACCCTCCAAATTCTCTTACTCATGCCGGAAAGATTTCTTGGCATGGGAAACAAGTGGGAAGTGTGTGGTATGCAAGTTTTCTTGTATCTGCTTGTATTTCTACTATTCTGGGGAACAGAATGGTCCAGACAGGTGGAAAAAAAGCTAAAAGATTAAGGGTGAGATCCCCAAATGCTTAATCCTTTCAGATAAGGATTAACAGTGCCTCAAAACAAACCCATAGAAAATGAGGAACAATGGCTTCTAATATTTACATAAGCAAAGGGTTTCAGACATGCCTAGTTATTTTAGGAAGTCACACAGTACATGTTAAATCAACTTCAGAAGTTGCTGGCATCTCTGCCTGCTGCCAACATTAATGTTCATTTTGGCATGAAGTTGACCTTTCAAGAAATTTTAAGGCTTCACTATGAAATGCTTGTGTGGGCAAATTGGTAACATGACCTAGTAAGTTCTTTGCCATGTGTCTGGTACACCAAAGACCTTCACCTCGAGGTTCTAAAGTCCCCTCACCCCCAATACAACTTGGGTTCACTGTGGATCTAGTTTTCCTTCCTATCTTTACAAACCCGACATCTTCCCATCTTAAATGGAATTCTTATGAGATTTAAAGGGAACCCAAGAAACACACAGGAATGCAAGGAATATTTGATTTAATTCAAGAAACAGTCATTAAGTACATTCTATGAACCATGTACTCTTCTGAAAGCTGGGGATATGAGGAAAAAAGTAAAAAAAATCTTTCCTCAAAGAACCAATGATTGACAAGCAAATATTAAGTACTACTTTGTAAGGCTCGATGCTAGGCACTCAAGGAGTTTACATTCTACTAGGAGGAAACATTATGCACATTGTAAACAAAAGGGAGGCACTGGGCCATATTTCCAGTCCAGGTCACCTTAAGAGAGACAGACAAGAGGGTCTTCAGATAGAGTTTAGCCAAGAATAGAGGAGCAGGGCATTCCTGTGTAGGGAGAGGCTGTGCATCAGGCCAGCATAGAGGGGCCTGTACTTATGTAGGGTGAAGACACAAATGCCATTTGGCAGCTCTGTTGCTCACAGTCCAGTTCTAGGTCATAGATCCAGGGCAGACTGAGAAGGGAACATTTACATAGAGATGGTATTCAAGGGTGGGAAGCTATTGAGGGCCCTAGGTTGTGGACTGGGCAAGAAGCAAGCTTAGAGTGAAGTGTAGTTGTGTGTCTACTGCTGTCTCCAGGAGTGGAACGGGTTCTCATTTCCAGATTCCAGCCTAGTCTAAAGTCTATAGAGGAATGACCAAGGAAGGAATCCCAGGAATCAAAGTAAAGCCTGAGTTCTGTCAGTTTGAACCAGCAAAGTTATTCCACTTGGCTGACCATGACTAGTCAGTCAGCCCAAAAGCAGTCTACTGAAACTCTGAACAGGGCAAGCGCATAGGCCTGTTGCTGAGAAACAAATCCTGATGAGGAACTTGCAGAGTTCAGGCCAGGGGAGCAACCATCAGACTTTGCCCTGGATCAGACCGCTTTAGGAGCACTGAGAGCCTGCAGGTGCCTAGTCTGAGCTGTCCCAGAGATCCTGGAGTAAAACAACAATCAATACCCCAAGAAAGCATCAACAGCACCAGTTCAGACATTCTCATCAGAAGTACACAGAGCCTGGCCTTAACAAAAAGTCTGAAGACAGAACAACAAATAGTTTTTTGTTTTTTTGGTTTGTTTTGTAGTTGGATTCAATATAGATTCCGAGGGCATTTGGTAGGTGGAATCCCAAATATTTTATATATTCTTTATTTTTAATATAATTTTTTCTTTCCTTGAATAGAATTATCTCTTTTCTGACAATATATCAAAAAGGAGAATATTTATGTGAGTTTATATTATATTCTGTTAGTTTTTTACGTAGCTAGGTGGCATAGTGGACCTTGATTCAGGGAGACCTGAATTCAAATCCCACTTTAGACACTTACAAGTGGTGTAACCCTAGCAAGTCACTTAATCTGTCTGCCTCAGTTTCCTCAACTGTAATATGGGGAAAATAATGGCATCTACCTCTCAGGTTTGTTGTGAAGATTAAATGAGACATTAGTAAAGTGCTTTGCAAACCTAAGAACCCTAAATACTAGCTATTATTAGTTGTTTCAATCTTAGTTGACTTTTTTTTTGCCTTTTGGAGGGCAAATAGGGTTAAGTGACTTTGCCCAAGGTCACAAGGCTAGTTTTTGTGTTAAGTGTCTGAGGTCGGATTTGAACTCAGGTCCTCCTGACTCCAGGGCTGGTGCTCTATTTCACTGCATCACCTAGCTGCCCCAATCTTAGTTGATTTTCTAGGATTCTTTAAGTAGATCATACCCTTTGCCAAAAGGCTATTTATTCCTTCAATTTCTTTTTCTTGTCTTATGTGTATATTTAACATCTCTAGAACTATATCAAATAATAGTGGTGATAACAAACACCCTTGCATTACCCTGATGTAATCAAAAAAATCTTTTTGTATTATAGATAATGTAGGTTTTTAGTTTTAAACAGATTGTATTTTTCATATTAAAAAAAGGCTCAGTCCTGTGTTTTTTGGTGTTTTTGACAGAAATGAGTGTTTTATATTGTCAAAATCCTTTTCTGTATCTATTGATATATTATGAAATTGGGAGGGGGATTTGTTATTAATATGGCCCATTGTATTTATAGTTTTCCAAAATTTGAACCTCCTCTGTATGCCTGGTATGCATATAACCTGATCATAGCATATAACATTTTAAATATATTGCTGTACTATCTTTGCTAACACTTTATTCTTAAATTAATATTCATTGGAGATATTGATCTATATTTTTCTTTCTCTGTTTTTTTTTCTGGTTAGTTATGTTATCAAGACTATACTTGTATTATGAAAGAAATGTGATAGGATCCTTTGTTTTTTAAGAGGCATCAAAGAAAAATGGAGAGAGAAAGAGAGCTGAATTCAGAAACAAGAAGACCTAGGTTCAGTTCTCAGATCTCATACATACTTACTACGTGACCCTAAGGAAATCAGTTACTCTCTCAGCTCTCTAGGAAATTCTAAAATTTTAGGATGCAGAAAAAGTGAATTGGTAGAATGAGTTTGCTTACTGGGAAGTTCCCTGAATCAATTCACTCCCTATCCTTTCTTTCCCTAGTTTTGCAAACAGTCCATGTAACGCTGGAGTTAATTTTTAATAGAAAATTTGATAGAATTCACTTATAAATCTATCTGCTTCTCTATTTTATTTTTTTCCTTTGGGAGTTTGATTTGTGACTTGTTCAAGTTCACTTTCTAAGACTGGGTTACTAGACTTTAAAATTTCTTATTCTAATTATAATTGAGGTTATTCTGGGTATTTTTTACTTTTGTAAATATTCATCCAGTTGTAGTCAGTAAAAGATTAATATAATATTTCTTCTTTTCCTTATTTGTTTATGAATTTTTTATATACACCAGGAAGTTCTATCATGGTGTCATTCATAGCTGAAAAAAAAAATGTACGCTTCTTTCTCTAACCCCGTAATGGTCAGAGATCTATCATACTTAACTTTTCTAAAATTCTATTAAAATACTTAATTTTTAAAATTTGTCTAGGTCCAAAAAGGATACAATGAAATCCTAAACTATTACAATCATATTTTCTACTTTTCTCTGTAATTTGATTAATTTTTCATTTTGGTATTTATAGGCAAAACCATTGGTAAATAAATATTATATACTGATATTATTTGTTTATGATATCTTTAACATTATGTAGCTTCCCTTTTTATCTCTTTTAGCTATATAAATTTTTGTCTCTGCCTTGTCTGAGATCATAATTGCTAACCCCCCCTTAAACAATTTTATTTATTTCCCCCCCAATTTTTAGCATTTTTATTTAAAGTTTTGAGTTCCAAATTCTATCCCTCCCTCTCTCCCTTCTCTCCTTCCTGAGATAGTATGCAATCAGATATAGGTTATACATGTGTAATTACATGTAAAATAATATTAATCATAGTGTATATATTTGAATATTTGATTTTAAAACTTTGAATTCCAGATTCATTCCCTTCCTCCCTTGTCACCCACCCTTACTGGGAAGATAAGCAATTTAGTATAGGTTGTACATGTGTGGCTAATGCAAAAACAATAACATAGTAGATATATTGTAAAAGATTGACTATATTTCCCTCCCTCCTATCCCACCTCCCACTTGTTCTATTCTCTACTTTGATCCCATCCCTTTTCAAAAGTGGGTGCTTCCAACTTCCCTCCCCCCCAGCCTGCCCTCCCTTCCATTATCCCCCGTCTCATCTCTTTCCCTCCCTATTCTCCTGTAGGGTGAGATACCCTATTTAGTGTGTATTTCATTCCCTCCTCAAGCCAAATTCAATGGGAATAAGGTTGACCCATTCCCTTTTGCCTTCCTATTCTTCCCCTCCATTGTAACTATTTCCCCTTGCCTCTTCGATAGATATGAGATAGTTTATCCCATTCTGTCTCTCCCCATCTCCTGTCATTATATTCCTCTCTCACCTCTTGATTTCACCTTTTAAGTATCATCCCTTCCTGTTAAATTGGTCGTGTGTCCTCTATCTATGTATATCTGTAAACATATATACACACATTCACATATGTATTCATATGCCCATATACCCTCATATATATATATATATATATATATATTCCCTTCAACTACTGAGAAAAATTTCATCAGTTACAATTATTGTTTTCCCATGTAGGAATATTAATAGTTCAACTTTGATAAGTTCCTTATGATTTCTTTTCCCTGTTTACCTTCTCATGCTTCTTATATCTGAATGTCAAATTTTCTATTCAACTCTGTTTTTTTTCATCAAGAATGCTTGAAAGTTCTCTATTCCACTGAATGACCATATTTTCCCCTGAAATACAGCATCTTTGACCTCTGGAATATCATATTCCAAGCCCTTCGATCCTTCAGTGTAGAAGCTGCCAGATCCTGGGTTATCCTGATTGTGTTTCCACAATATTCAAATTGTTTCTTCCTGGCTGCTTGTAATATTTTCTCCTTGATCTGGGAATTCAGGAACTGGCTATAATATTCCTAGGAGTTTTCTTTTTGGGATCTTTTTCAGGAGGTGATCGGTGGATTCTTCCAACCTCTATTTTGCCCTCTGGTTCTAAAACATCAGGGCAGTTTTCTTTGAGAACTTCCTGGAGGATGATTTCTAGGTTCTTACTTTGATCATGGTTTTCATGTATCTATAATTTTTAATATATTTTCAAATTAATTAATTTTAAATTAATTAATTAATAATTTTTAAATTATCTCTCCTGGATCTATTTTCCAGGTCAGTGGTTTTTCCCACCACATATTTCACATCGCCGTCTATTCTTTCATTTGTTTGGATCTGTTTAAGAGCATCTTGATTTCTCATAAAGTCTTTAGCTTCCATTTGCTCCAGTCTAATTCTGAAGAAATGATTCTCTTCACTGAGCTTTTGAGATTCTTTTTCCATCTGGCAAATTTGGCTTTTTAAGGCATCCCTCTCCTCATTGCCTTTTTGAGACTCTTTTGCCATTTGACTTAGTCTATTTTTTAAGGTGTGATTTTCCTCAGTCAGGCTGTTGACTCTCATTTCATAATTTTCTTGCATTGTTCTCATTTCTCTTCCCAATTTTTCCTCCACTTCTCTTATCTGCTTCTTAAGGTCTTCTATGGCCTGTAACCAGCTTGTATTTTCCTTTGAAGCTTTTGGTGCAGAAGTTCTGACTTCACTGTCTTCCTCCTATTCCATGCTTTGCTCCTTTTTGTCCCCAAAATAGGAGTGTAATGTTGGAATATTCTGTCTGCTTTGTTTCCTTTGCCTGGTCATGTCACCCCTCAGTCACTTGACCCCTGGGCTTTTTGCCACAGTAGGACTCTGCCACCAGACAGGGGAGCTTTCATGCCAAACGCTGGGGTTTTCTCAGCTGCTGGAGGTATTTGATGGGTGCCCTCTCTGAGGTCTCCACATGCTCTGGCAAGCTGGACACACACCCCAGGACCTCCACCCTAGACTGCAATTCAGATCCAAGCAGGTTAAAGCAAGAACGATTACCCCTCAGACTAGTGCTTGGTCCCGCTACAGGCCAGGAGCTGAAGCTGCCATGTGGCACTGGCTGGCTGTGCTGGAGTCTCAGCTGCTTCTAACCCCGGAGGCAAAAGCCATGCTCTTCCACTTACTGGGTCCCAAAGTCCAGACTGCACTGACCTCTCACTTTGTCCTTTGCATCTATGTGTTGATAAATCTGGAAACGGCCACAGCTGCTGCTCATCTGGGGTCTCTCCAGCCAACAGCTGGTCAGGCCCTCCCTGGGGCTAAAGCCTCAGTGTGGGGCTGGGCTTGGCTACCAGAGCACTATGCTGGCCAATTCCAGCCAGCCTGCCAGGCTGTCCTCAGTGGGCGGTTAGCTTCTCTGTGTCATTTTGTGAGTTCTGCAGCTCCAAAGTTTGTTTAGAGTCCCCTTTTTACATGGATTGGGGAAGGTGGAAGCCGGAGCCCAGCGGAGGTCCTGCTTCTACTCTGCCATCTTGGTAGAAATCAGATTTGTCCATTTATATGTGGGGAAAGGGAAGCTGAGAAGTCAAGAATGATGTTGAGGTTACAAGCTTGGGAGACTAAAGCAATAATGATGTCTTCAATAGAAGCAGGGAAGTTTAAAAAGGAGTGGGTCAGAGAGGGGAAGATAATGAGTTTTGCTACGGATCTGTGGAGTTTAAGACATGTCTGGAACATCCCATATGAAATGTCTGTTGTTTGCCCTTTGTTTTCAAGGAGGACCAATGACATCACAGGTCATTGTCATCAGCCTCAATATCTCTTCCAGAGTCATCAAAGTTCAGTGGCAAGACAAAGATCAGGAAGGCTGATCTTGGCTTGGGATGCAGTAGATGACCTTGGCATCTTCAACGACTGACCAATCTCTAAGCTCTCCACAGTGCTTACTTCAGTCACCTTCATGGCCATTGGAACAAATGGTTCTCATCTACCCATTCCATCAGAAGAAGTCTTTATGTGCTTGGGGAAGAAGGGCTTGAGGCCTGTTGTTTACCCTCAACCTAGTTTAGCCCATCTGCTGAGAGAGTTTTACTGAGATGTGGCTGCTGCCCATGCTACAGTTTTCTGGAGCCACAGATGAGAGGCTGGGGGACGGGGGATGTCAGAGGTGGATGAACAGCTCTGAAAAAGGCTTGGCAAGCCCTCACACTCGAGGTGTTAGCCTTGAACACCCATGCTGTTGTGTTTGAAGCTCAGGAGAGAGATGGGCTGGATACACAGACATGGACTAATTTACATAGATTTGATCATTAAACTGTTACTGATCAAACAATTACTGAAAGAGAACAGTTAGAGGGTATGATACAGATGATGAGTCAGCAAATGGGACTGGGAAGGAGTGGTCAGGCAGGTAGGAGGAAAACCAAGAGAGAGTGGCATCATGAAAACCCAGAGAAGAGAATGTACCCAGGAGGAGAGTGGTAATAATTCCTATAATATTTATTTCATGAAATTACATGTTATAGTGGATTGAGAATCTCTGACAATCAGCAAGACCTGAGTTCAAATGCTACCTCTGACCAGTTCTGGCTCTTTGCATGTCAATTAACCTCTCAGGACATCAGACAACTCTCTTAAACTATGAGTTTATGCAGGATAGGTGCTGTTATGTATTGGTAGAGAGCAGCTAGGTGGCACAGTGGATAGAATGCCAATCCTGGAGTCAGAAGGACCTGAGTTCAAATCTGCCTTGATGCTAACTGTGTGATCCTGAGTAAGTAACTTTGCCATGTTTGCCTCAGTTTCCTTATCTGTAAAATGAGCTGGAGAAAGAAATGGCAAACCACTCCAATATTTTGACCAAGAAAATTCCATACGGAGTCGTGAAGGGTTGGGCCGGACTGAAACAAATGACTTAACGATAAAAATGTATTGGTAGAAAGTGTTTCTTTATCAAGAGTTACCTGCATGGTCTGGACCAAAAACAAGAAACTCTACCTTAACAGATTGTGAGACTCAGATTAAATAATATACATAATCAAATCTTAATTTGCACAGGTCTATCAAAATATCAGTTATTACATATGAGTCACCATAATGCCTCTTCATCAATATAATGACCTTTGTTTTCTAGGAAGGGAGACTGAGGTACAAAGCAAGGAAGCTTCTTTAATCTCAGTGAAAAATCCTCAGCAATATCAGGAACAGGTTTTGACTTGCAGCCCAGTATTTTTAGCAACTAACCAGACAATGCTTCTCCTTTTTAGCATTTAGTCATTGAAAATCCATAGAACTTTCTACAATGGGAAAGATGTTGATCTTTGTGTCCTCGTATCTGGAGCAAATTCTGTAGGGTAAAAGGCCACACATTGTCCTCTAAAGACATCAAACTGTCTTTAAATTTCACTACAGGAGAAGTGAAATCACCCTTCAGTGATGGTTCAACTGCTATTTTATATATATATTTGGTCCAGACACATATGAAATTCTTGATAAAGAAATACCCTGTATCAGCACATTTTTATTTTTCAGTTATTTGCTTCAGCCCTGTCCAACTCTTTGTGTCTCCTTATGGGATTTTCTTAGTCAAGATATTGGAGTGGTTTGCCATTTCCTTCTCCAGCTCATTTTACAGATAAGGAAACTGAGGCAAAAATATAATTTTGTAAGCTGAAGATTGCAAAATATTCCAGGCCCTTATAAAAATACTGTGCTGTATAGCCAAGAGATGATGTCAATGCTAATAAGACATAAAGTTTCTATGGCTATCAAAAGTTTACAAAGTATTTGATCTTTAGAATAACTTTATGAGTTAGGTACTATTATTGTCATCCTTTTACAAACGAGGAAATAGTCTGAGCAGTTAAGTGACTTGCCCAGGGCTATACAGCTAGGCTAGTATGTATATCTAAGACGGTAACTGAACTCAGATCTTCCTGATTCCTAATCTAACACTGTATCTACTATATAGTTAATAAACTTTTCTGGAAAAGCAAGATCATATCCAGTCTAGAAATCAGCACTAAATTCTTTCTTCTCAATCTCTCCCCAATTCTCTGTCTCTCCCTCCAAAAATGGGGCATGTATTGTATGGGTGTATGAAATTTCCAATAAATCACAGCATAGTTTAACTTCATCAAGAGACATAGCTCCATAACAATTCAAATGTAACCCAGTTGAATGAAAAACACATGGTTAAAAAAGGGAACCATCATGTGTATTAATTAAAATTCCTTTACAGCTTGCTTTATCTTCTCTCCCAGACATCCTGCCTGGGTCTACTCCTTTCTAATCCCCACTAAACTTCACCTCTCTTTCCTTCCCTCTAGCCATATGTGATAAGCAGCCTTTGATGCTGGGGAGACCATTTGCCTTTCTCCTACTCCAAGCACCTCCATATCATTTCCTTTTTTCCAAATTATGGGAAGAGTCAGGCTGATGGGGCTTCAGAGGCCTCATACTTCCTGCCCTGTATCTCTTTACAGAAACCCCCTGAAGTTACCAAATATTCCTTGTTCAAGTATTTTCTATCTGATTTTATGATCAGTATGAAGGTAAGGAAATATTTATAGATCTGCCCACATGTATGGCACAAACAGACAGATAGGCAGACACACACACACACACACACAGAGACACACACACAAAATGGTGCAGGTGAGTATTCCTCCATGGGTTAAGCCTGCAGGAGCAGGGAACAGGAACTGAAACCTGAGGCCAAGAAAGATAAGGGAGATGTGGTTGTGGGGAGGACTGGAAAGAGTGAGAGATGAGCTAATAAATTTACAATTTTCTTTCAAATGTCTAAGAACTCCTTGTGCAATTTTTGCTTATATTTCCTGCTACACATTTCTAAATCACAGTAAGAGGTAGTCTTCATTGTCAGGAAATTCTTTAAAATAGGAGTTCTTAACCTTTTTGGTGTCATGGACCCTTTTGACAATCTAGTGAAGTCTATGGGCCCCTTCTCAGAACACTGTTTTTTTTTTTTTAATTACAAGTTCTTTTTTTTGGGGGGGGGGAGGATTGTTATACGATTTAATTTTTTTTGAGTTGCTCTTTTAAAAATTTTGTTTATTTATTTTTAGTTTACAACACTCACTTCCATAAGATTTTGAGTTCTAGATTTTCTCCCCCTGCCTCCCCTCCCCCTTCCTAAGACTGAGTGCAATCTGATATAGGCTCTACAAATGCATTCATATTAAACATATTTTTACATTAGTAATGTTGTAAAGAAGTATTAGAACCAATGGGAGAAATCACAAGAAAGAAGAATAAATCAGGAGTTCTTAACCTGGGGTTCACTAACTTTCTAAAAAGTTCTATATTTTTGACAATTGCATTTCAATGTAATTGGTTTCCTTTGCAACTTTATATATTTTATTTTATACATTTAGAAACTTGAAGCACATGTATAAGTGTATGCATATGTATACTTATATAAGTATATTACAATGTTTCAATTATTAACATATTTTCTAGGAAAATGTAGCTTTATTAAATTAACAAGGATATTTCCATAAATTTTATTTTATTTTTTTGGAGAGGGGAAGGCAAAGCAATTGGGGTTAAGTGACTTGACCAAGGTCACACAGCTAATAAGTGTGTCAAGTGTCTGAGATCAGATTTGAATGCAGGCCTTCCTGACTCCAGGGTCAGTGCTCTAGTCACTACACCACTTAGCTGCCCCCTAAATTTTCTTTTTTCAGACCTGTGGTTATATCAGTGAAAAGAACTCCAAGATTGGCATCTAGGGGCATCCAGATAGCACAGCGAGTAAGAACATTGGCTCCAGTGTCGGGATGACCTGGGGATTGAATCCGGGCTCAGACACTTAGCACCACACCCAGAAATAACTGGCCGTGTAATCTTGAGCAAGTTACTTAACCCCAATTGCTTAAAAAAAAAAAAAACATTGGCATCTACTCTGAATCTTGTGGTCATAGAGAACTGCCTGGGGGCACTAAGAAGTTAAGGGACTTGCCCAAGGTCACATATGTCAGAGGTAAAACTTGAATCGCTTTGGTAAAGTGGTAAAATCTAGTTTTACAGGGGTAAAACTAGATCACCTTGAAGGCCTATCATATTAGACCCTATTGCCTCTAAAAATTTTAATTTATACTTATAATCACAATAATGTAATATATGTGCTATTATATCAAGGTTCAAAATAATAATTCTATAGCTAAGTACATGTTGAATAAACTTGAGGCAACAAGATGGTGCAGTTGATAGATCCTGGAGTCAGGAAGACCTGAAATTCAATTCTGACCTCAGACACTTACTTGCCATGTGACCTTGTGCAAGTCACTTACCTTGTCTGCCTCAGTTTCCTCAACTGTAAAATGGGAAAAATAATAGCACTGATTTCACTGAGTTGTGAGGATAAAATGAGATGATTGCAAAGTGCTTAGCACAGGGCTTGGCACATAATATGTGCTGAACAAATATTTGTTTCCTTCCCTGCCCCTCACCATACCCACCTCTATGATGTCCTTTTCCTCCTGAAGCTTTGCATTAACATTTGACTCACTCCATTTCATTATCTTTTATTCTTAAATAAAATATGATGCTAAATAAATTGGGGTGATGGATTATATCAGAGGGTCAAGGTCTTTGTCATTGGAATAAAGGATTTGAAAAGAACTAAGATGCATTTTAGCTCTCCCAAAACATTATTAACAAACTCTCCATTCTGAGCTCTAGATATTCACTTCAGGCTATTTCTACTTTCATATATGGTACTCATTGCTTCTTATGAAATGCCAACATTAACCACCAAAAGTAAGCCTAAAGAGCTTTGGCCAAGAGCCCTCTCAAGTTCATTTTATTAACCATAAATTGGAAAAAGATGGTGATTCTTTAAGTAGGGGCAATATTAGAAACTTGTTTTATACTATGATATAACCATTTTCCCACTGGGTAGTTCTTGGACTGTTTTCTCAATCCATCCTTCAGTAAGCACTTACTAGATGTTGGGCACTGTGCTAAGTGCTAAGTCCCTGCCTTCAAGGAACTTACATACTACCGAGGAGGGATTTTTGAGAAGGTAGGCTTTGAGCTGAATCTTGAAGGAAGACAGCAAAGGTAGGAGTGAGACAAAGAGGAAGAACATTCCAGGCATAGGAGAGTCAGAGAAAATTCTCTGCGTCAAGAGATAGCGAATCATGTATGAAGAACAGTCAGTATAGCTGGATTATAGAATTCATAGAGGGAAGTAAAGTGTAAGTTGGCTGGAAAGGCAGAGAGGGTCTCCGTTATAGGCTCTAAATGCCAGAAGATATGAGGGAGCCAATAGAGTCTACTGAATGGGTAACATTCACATCGAAGAGAATTATACTGTCAATTTGTACTTTGAGAAAATCACTTTCATAGATAAGTGGACTGGGGAGAGGTCTGAGGCAGGGAGACTAAATAAGAGGCTATTGCAATAATTTTGGCAAAAAGTGATGAAAGCCTGTATGAGAGTGATGACTGTGAGTGGAAATAAGGGAAGGCATATGAGAGATTTTGTGAAGATAAAAGTGATACAATTTGACAGCAGATTGGATATGTGAAATGAGTGAGAATGAGGAGTCAAGGAAGGCACTAAGATTTTGAGCCTGGGTAAAGGGTGTTGGTTCCTCCTCCTTGGCAGGAAGAAGAAAATTGGGGAAAAAAGATGAGTTCTGTTTGGATATGTGAGTTTGAGATATCTAATGAACATCTAATTTTGAGATGTCCAAAAGGCAGGTTGTTGTCTTTGTCCTTTGTTTTTGTTTGTTTGTTTGTTTTTTTATAAGCAATCAGGGTTAAGGCACTTGCTCAAGTTTACACGGCCAGTTATTTCTGGGTGTGGTGCTGAGTATCTGAGCCCGGATATGATCCAGGTCATCCCGACACTGGAGCCGGTGCTCTTACTCGTTGTCCTTTGTTTTCGACGAGGATCATGACATCAGGGAGATGATGACCTGACTTTCAGTTGACTTTGATTTAAGTGAGGGAGGGCTTTGCAAGGTCACCAGCCTCACTTTCTCCTCCAGAGTCATCTGGGTCTGGTGGTCTGATATGAATATATCAGGATGACTGGAGATGGCTCAGGATGTAGTGAGAGACCCTGGCCCTATTAGGTTAAGGTCTTTCCAAAAGGCAACTGGTAATGTGGAATAGAGTTTAAGACAGAGATTAGATTAGGTTATATAGGCCTGGAAATCATTTGCAAAGAAAAGGGAGCAGTCAGAGGGGTAGGAGAACTCCTGATTGGAGGGTTAGATGGTAGAATACTAAACTCTTCCTAAGGCTTTCCTTTATAAAGGACAGAAATTGGACTTCCAGCTCACTAATTTCCCATCTGCAGTTCTGCTTGGTTTCAAGGTCATGGAAAAAAAATGCCCCAAGCTGGGTCCTTCCTGGGGTCCCCAGCTCTTTCCTACTCCCTTTTGTGTATTGTCTTCCC
>NW_027185863.1:3232917-3252917 GCF_028583685.1 Petaurus breviceps papuanus
TAGCTAGTTTTGTGTTAAGTGTCTGAGGTCGGATTTGAACTCAGGTCCTCCTGATTCCAGGGCCAGTGCTCTATTCACTGCGCCACCTAGCTGCCCCATTCTTTCTTTTTTTTTAAAGTCTGTTTTCTCAATTGTAAAATGAGAGGATTATATTGGCTGGCCTCTACCATCCTTACTAGCTTTAAATGACTGTTCCTATGAGCCTAGATAAACTATGTTAAATAGTTTGAACTCCATCAATCAGTTTGGTTTTTTAAACTTTCCAAATAATTCCTTAGGTTTCTTTTAGTGAATACAACAATCAAGGCATTTTATTTCTACTTTATAGTGAATATAACTAATGTGAGATGTTTTATTATATTTTTGCCCTTTAGTTGAAGGGAGAGAGGGCTAAAAGTAGGTTGTTGCTATCCACAATTTCATGTAATTGCATTTGGGATTTTGAAATAAGAAAACTATTCTCTGAGCTGGTTTTTCCTTTCTCCAAATTGGATCCAATTGAAAAATTGTTTCACAGTTTCTGGTAAATGAATAAGTAGTCAATCAATAAACATTTATTAAATGCTTACTATGTGCCAGGCACCATGCTAAGTGCTGATTCTAAAAAGGTTCAATGCATAGTAGGAGAGATTCTCCCAAAGGAAATTTAAAAGGTTCATGTTGAATGGTGTTTAAATTTAAAACAAAAAATGTTCTGCATTGGAAGCTAAATCTCCTAGGACAGAAAAGAGAAACCCTAGATTTCTTTATCTTTTGTTTTAACTGAATCTATGATTTTATGAGTCTGAGGAACTTTTTGATCTGTAATACATAGTTTTAAAGAGTAGCCTGTGACATCAGGAAGTCAAGTGGTATGCCCAAAGTCACATAGCTAGTTTTAGTCTGAGACAGGACTTGAACTCAGGTCTTGCTGCCTTTATCCACTATACCAGTGACTTTCAAAGTATGGTCCAGGTACCCGTGGAGTCCCCCTCTCAGGGGGTTTTCAAGGTAAAAATTATATTTTATAATAATACTAAGATGTTTTCATTTCTAATATGGTAAGTAAACCCAAATAAACAAAAGCTTTTAGGTGTCCCCAATAATTTTCAAGAGTGTAAAGGGGTCCTGAGACCAAAAAATTTGGGAACCACTGCATGATACCACACTTCCTCTCAAGAAGACCTATCTCATGATCAGCTGAGAATGATTTGGCTATTCTCAGCATGCAACAATCCAAGACAACTCTGAAGGACTTATGACAAAAAATGCTATCCATCCCCAGAAAAAGAACTGATGGTGTCTGCATACAGATTGAAGACCACTTTTTTTCTTTTACTTACTTTATTTTTCCTAAGGTTTTTTTGGTGTCTATGTTTTCTTTCACAATATGACTATTACGGATATGTTTTGCATGACTACACATGTATAACCTATATTGAATTGCTTGCCTTCTCAGTGAAGGAGGGAGAGGGAAGAAGGGAGAGAATCTGGAACTAAAAGTTTTAAAAACGAGTGTTAAAATTGTTTTTACATATAATTGGGGGGAAATAAAATACTAAATAAGTTCTATCTTGTATACACAGTATATAAAAGATTGCAATATGTAATATATTGTAATATATACATTGCCTGACACACAATAATATTGTATATGTTATAATCACCAAATAATCTATGCTTCTTATTAGCTGATGTACACGGTAATCTCAAATATGCTAAAAACACAGATTGTTTTCATGAAGAAGAGGAGGAGAAAATGTCTTATGATGGAAGAGGATATTATTATGAGGAAGAAGAGGGGAAGAAGACCAATTTGGATGAGGAAGAAATTCAGTAGCTAACTTAAAATTTTAAAAGACATTTATAGAAGATGAAAGTAAGGGCAAGAAATAGAGGATAAATACAAACAGGTTTCATGGTCCTTGGTAAGGCTGTTGAAGCCCAAAATGGCTAAGATGGGTGATGAATCAAAATGAAACAAAAATAAGGACTTTTAAATTTAATTTAATAAGAATTTTTGCATTAAAGGCAAAAATATAGACAAAAAAGGAGCAGGACTAATGCTCAAGAATATGGTATACAGTAATGGTAGATAATAATGGACAAAGAAGAAAAGTAAGGACTACTAAGTTCTAATTTTGCTTCTGATTTGAGTGTTTTTTTTTTTAAAGCAATAGGGATTAAGTAACTTGCTCAAGGTTATGTGGCCAGTTATTTCTGGGTGTGGTGCTCAGTATCTGAGCCCGGATTTGATCCAGGTCATCCCGACACTGGAGCTGATGCTCTTACTCGCTGAGCCACCTGGCCACCCCTTGAGTGTTTTTTTTCTAAGAGAAATTATCTTCACACTGAACAGGATAAGATAAACATGGCTAAAAATTGCTTCCCAAGCCAAGTGTGGTGGCCAACACCTGTAATCCCAGCAATGAGGTATGCTGTTGCTTACACTTGGAATTTCTAAGATGCAGTGGGTTCAACCTGTTTGGTGTCTGATTTAAGTTTGGCATCAATATGATGGGAGCTGTAGGCCCCCAAGTTGATGACAGAAGAGTGAACTGGTCCAGGTTAAAAACACAGCAGATTAAAGCTTCTGTATGGATTAGCAGTCAGATCAGATTTATGAGTAGCCCCTGAATTTGTAGTCTGGGTGAGATAGGGACAACAAAAAGTGAAAACAAACAAAGACAATTCTAGGAAAATTGTTCCCTGGTTCCCAGTTGCTAGTGCTTTCTTCTCCAAGGTTAGTCTATGTCTGTGTATTTATTTGACTTGTAGATTTACACCTATATAAATGTTGTCTCCACCATTAAAATATAAGCTGTTTTTTTCTCTCTGAATTTGTTCGTGAAGTTTTTTTTTTTTTTGCCATAATACATAATCAATTTTTGTGAAAGTGCTATAGACAGCTGAGAAGGAAGTATACTCCTTTCTATCCCCATTCACTTTTCCTCAGAGGTCTATCATATCCAAATAGTATAAAACTTCTTGAGAGCAGAGATTGTTTTGGTTTTGCCTTTGGCTTCCTAGAGCCTAGCACACCCTCAGGCACAGAGCAGAAACTTAAATAAAAGATTGTTTGATTGATTTGTAAGAAAACATCTAGCTATCCAGCTCAAATTACTAGGACCAGCTGAACTATGTCTGAGGGTGCCAAAAGACCTGGCAGATGTGATTATTGAACTGCTCTCATGTATCTTGAAAAGACTGAAGAACTGGAATGGTGCTACAGAACAGGAGACAGGTGAATAAATGTGGACCTGATATTCAGAAAAGGGAAGAGGGTGGAATCAGCACACCATAGTCTGATGAACTTTGATTTCTGGCACAATTCTAGAACACATATTTTAATAAGCTGTGTTTGAGCTCTTCGAAAGGGAAGTGGTTTTCACTAATAGACTTTTAAAAATTGCATTCAACATGGCATTAACAAAAATAGGTTTCATCAGCCTTATCTCATTTCATTTTTTGACAAGGGTACTGATTAGAAGATGGGGGAATGCCACAGACATAGACTACCCCAAATACAGCAAAATCTTGACAAAATTCCTCTAGTTATTGTTATGCATGTAATGGAAATATGTATGCTAGATGATGCCATATAATTAGGTGAATTCGGAACTGGTTTAATGCATTAATAATGGGTCCTATGTCAAACTGGAAGGGTATCTATAGAAGAGTATCCTGGTGGTCTATCCTTGGCCCAGTGATTTTAACATTTTTTTTATCAATGGCATATCTATAAAACTGACAGATGACATGAAGCAGAGATGATAGATCAGATATTAGAGTTCAGTTCCAAGTCAATAGGCTAGAATGAAAAATCAATTCTAACTTGAGGAAATTTAATAGGGAAAAATGTAACATAACCTAAATGTCATTTAGGTAAGAAGAAATCAGCTTCACAGGTGCAGCACTTATGGTCTAATTTATATTAATTTGGGGCAGCTAGGTGGTGAAGTGGATAGAGTGCTGGGCCTAGAGTCAATCATTCATCTTTGTGAGTTCAAATCTGGCTTTAATTGCTGTGTGACCCTGGGAAAGTCACCTAACCCTGTTTGCTTCACTTTCCTAACCTGTTAAATGAGCTGGAGAAGGAAATGGCAAACCACTCCAGTATCTTTGCCAAGAAAACTCAAATGGGGTCACAAAGAGTCCAGTTCTGACAGAAACAACTGAACAACAACAAAACAAGAAAAATGTAATATAACCTAAATGTTGTTTAGGTAAAATAAGTAAATATACTTCACAGGCATAGCTCTTGTATTCTAATTTATGTTACAGTTCTTTTAGGACATGTCTCACACCTTCTAGGATATAATTTCCTTGGACATAAGAATTTTATCTTATCTTTCCTTTTTGTCTCTGGTATTTAGTATAGTGAATTGTGAATAATATGTGCTTCATAAATATTTGAATTTAATTGAATTAATAAACAACAAAGATGGCTTTTCCTGAGCTAAGACAATGATCATTCTCATTCTATTGCTTAAAAACTGAACATTTAGTAAAATAGAGTAGTTTTCTATTTAATGACTTTTTGAAAAGAAATCTGATTGAACTCAGGATGGATGACTGGAAGAAGCATGCATAGTGAATCTTATAACAAGTCATTCTATACTTTAAGATAATGAATTACAATTTTTCAACTGCTTTGGTAGACACAGAGCTAAAGGCAATAATACAGATCTCAACATTTCTTCTAGAACTAAGTTCTGGGAAACATGCAGCTGGTCTCGTAGAAGAAATAGACTAAATCAGTATACTATCATCCTTCATTTTGTATTTGTACTAAACCACAGATTGACAGTATTGAAATTGTTCTAGATAGATCAGCCTAGGACTGAGCCCAAGCAGAAAACATTACGCATCCCTTGTGAGAACAAATGGCTCCTCACAGTTCAGATAGTTCTATCCTCTCTCATTCTTTTTTTTTTTTTTAAGCAATTGGGGTTAAGTAACTTGCTCAAGGTTACATGGCCAGGTGTTTCTGGGTGGGTGCTAAGTGTCTGAGCCCGGGATTCGATCTCCAGGTCTTCTCAACACTGGAGCCGGTGCTCTTACTTGCTGTGCTACCTGGCCGCCCCCTCTCTCATTGTGATTAGATGTCACAATGCAAAGAAATGCAAAATGCTTGCAAACAAAAATGAAATTCTTATATTTTCCCCTTGACTGTATCCTCAATATCCATTTTAGCTCTCCTTTTCCTCTACCATGGGTATTTTTCTAAATATTTTCTAAAAATGAAATTTTCTAAATAAATAAATATGTGTTAGAAACACATAACCATAGCTTATGTGAATTATTTGAATGACTTGATGATAACATTAACTTGTTCTGATTTCATTTGACTATTTTGCAGCATCAGTTATTAACCAGAGGAAAAGATTTCTATCAAAATGAACAAAAAGGGAGTTTTTTCTTTTTCTATCCTTGTTCCTTAAACTTTAAAATGATCTTTGTAGTTTAGAAAAAGTTAACAGCCTTAGGTTCTAAAAATTCTGTTAGAAAAAAAATTGTTTTTACAAGATAGCATTTTAAAAAATAGCATGACATTTATAAAATACATCTGTTAAATACCAAATTCTTCAAAGCATATGTTATTGTTGCTTTTAATTTTCCAAGCATGATTTAAGGACCTTTGAGAGTACAATTACAGGAAGCCAAATTAACCTGGGTAGAAAACAAAATCAATAAAATTAGACGCTTGGTGACATATAGACTAATTTGAAAATAGCTAAACTATTTTTTTTATTTTTTAGCTGCTAATTTTGCTAGGGTAGAAGTAGCTTTACAGTAGTCTTGCACGATTTTATTTTTGTGCATTAAATGAATCAAATGAGATAACATGTAAAGTGCTTTGCAAATCTGAAAGTGCTAAATTAATATTATTGTTATCATTGGGATAACTTGATTTTGAATTTGAGATTCTATATCAGGATTAGTGAACTTTCATTTATTTAGAATGGTTTGGGAAAGGATGGCTCTGGTTAATTTAATGTTCTATTGAAGAAAATTTGTAAAGAGATAAAATGTAAAGTATATAATTAATAAAAGTACTATGACACCCAGTTGGACTGGCAGCTCAATGAATTACTATGAGTATGTCTGTATACGTGTGCATATATGCACACGTATACATACAGATATACTCACACTTAAATATATGCATATATACTCATATACATATACAAACATGCATATATGCACAGACATACACATACATAACACACATATATTCATACACACATATACACACACAAACTTTTTTCGATAGTGCAAATTAGAGAAGACCTGAACTCTGAAATGATTAAGGAGGGGTCAGGAAGATTGGGTTGGAAAACTATGCCACCCTTTCAGTGTTTCCAAGCTGCTCACTTTTGCAAGAATACTTCTTTTTGGATAGAGAACCAGCCTCTAAAATCAAGAAGATCTGGATTCAAATCTTGCCTCTGGCAGTAATTTGTTCTATCAAACTGGACAAGTCACTTTACTTCTCAGTGCCCCAGGCAACTCTCTAAGACTGTAAGTTACACGACATTTGCTGGTCTGCATTCTATATTTGTATAGAGTGTCTGGCATGTTCTGTTATTGTTCAGTCATTTCTGACTCTTTGTGACTCCATTAGGTGTTTTCTTGGCAAAGATATTGGAGTGATTTTCCATTTCCTTCTTCAGTTCATTTTACAGATGAAGAAACTGAGGCAAAGAATAGTGCTTACTTAATAAATGTTTATTGATTGACTGATTTCCATAAGTAATAGTTATATTGATATGATGATAGATCTCAGAGAAAGATGTAGAAAGTTAAGAGAGGTAGCAAGGGTATAAATGAAGTAGCCTAATTGGCTCAGGAGCCAATTATGTATTATTCATGCATATTGACAAGACCCTAACAGTCTCATTGAAATAAGAAATAACCCTAAAATACACTGACCACAATTTAACTTTTATGTTTAATTTTTGTGAAATTTGTATATGCGTAGGGTAGATTTGTCACAAACATGCATGTAATTTGTAAATTACATATGGTCTAGTCTGACCACATACGTATGTACTATAATGCATTTGTGTACACATAAAGCATACTGTATTATCATAATGTATAATGATATAGTATATGTGTGTTGTATATTATTTTTATTACACAGTGTCCCAAAAGTCTTAGTGCAGTTTAAGCTTTAATAAGCTGACAAGTGCACTAAGACTTTTGGAACACACTGTATTATACATATATGCATGTTTTTATAGATACAAGCTTGTGCTAAATGCCATGCTGGATGAATCAAAAGCTGGAATTAAGATATCTCAGATATGTAAATGATACCTCTCTGATGGCAAAAAGTAAAGAGGAATTAAGAAGCTTCTTGACGAGGGTGAAAGAGAAGAGTGTAAAAGCTGGCTTGAAGCTTAACATCCAAAACACTTAGATATTGCCAACTGTCCCATCATTTTCTGGCAAATAAAGGGAAAAGAAATGGAAGCAGTGTCAGATTTCATATTCTTGGGCTCAAATATCACTGTTGATAGTATAACTGCAGTCATGAAATTAAAGGACACTTGCTCCTTGGAAAGAAGCTATGGCAAATCTGGACAGCACGCTAAAAAGCAGAGATATCACCTTGCTGACAAAGGTCCGTATAGTCGAAACTATGGTTTTTCTGGAAGCAATGTGTGACTGTGAGTTAGATTATAAGGAAAGCTTAGTGTCACAGGACCTATGCTTTCAAATTGTGGTGTTGGAGAAGACTTTTGAGAGTCCTTTGGACAGCAAGGAGAGCAAGTCAGTCAATACTTAAAGAAATTTATCCAGGCTATTCACTGGAAGGTCAAATACCGAAGCTGAAGTTTAAATGTTTTGGCCACGTAATGAGAATATGGAACTCATTGGAAAAGACCCTGATGTTGGGAAAGATTGAAGGCAAAAGGAAAAGAGAATGGCAGAAGATGAGATGGATAGATAGGGTCATGGAACAGTGAATGTGAACTTGGAGAGACTTGGAGAAAGAGTGGAGGAGAGAAAGGCCTGTGTACTATGGTCCATGGGGTCACAAAGAGTGGAACATACTGAACATACGACAAATTCTATTTGCCATAAACTGTTGTTATCATATCTGACCACTAGCCCCATTATAGAGCAAGTACTTATTACAAGGACTTGGATCTACGTTAGTCAACTCCTCCCCCAGCATTTCTTAAACACAAGTACAAGTACTTAAAACCTCATGAAATGACTAGCTTTATAAAGGAAGTGTTAGACTTTGCCTCCCAATACTAGCATCATAAAGGGGTTCACAAACCGCTTTCTTTTATAGGCTTGAGGTAGGAAATAGCACTTGCCTGGCTTCTGAGGAGAGGTAACTAAGCAACCAATGCCCAGTGCCGAACAGTTGGCTGGGCTTTAGCATTCATGACTCAGTCCTAGGCACATCAGGCCAGAGTCTACTGCACAAGCATGACTGCATTTCCTTTTGGAAAGCCCACAACAGCTATTTGTGCTTTCATACCATAAGCCATAACAAGTCGTTTTGTTTAAACATACTTTCCCAGTGTGTAATCAGTCTCATCAGCGATTTGCCTTTAACCCAGAGGCACCTGCAGGCCATCAGGAAATGCTGTCATGGAGCAAAGCCTAAAATGCAATATGGAAGTTTTCATCCCTATTTTTTTGTTGTTGTTTATTATTTCGGAATTTTACAGTTTCCAAATATTCACTATAAAAGAAGCAAAAAATTAACCAAGGTCTTTTCCATGGTCAAATGGGAAGGACAGTCCACATCGAAGGAAAAATGCTCTATTCTTTCAGAACAATCGGCAAAGGGATAGGATTTTGCTGGTGTCAGGGGTAACACTGCACAATGAACCCAGCTGTTTAGCACCTGTATGGCAGCACCAGACTAGCATCAAAAAGAGAAATTAAGTAGGCAGAAACAGCTGGAGGGAAAACTACCATTTTTAAAGCTCTCTCCTCCCCAAATAGCAAAGCTTTCTTACATTAAGTATTTGTTATCTCACTGGCAGTGTAGGAGCAGGAGAGGAAGAGAGGGGGAAAGAAAATGACTGTGGATCAAATCATTTTGTCCTTACCTCGGCTACAATCCAGTAATAGCTCCTTTCCGTCGGCTCCCTTGCCTGAAATGAGAGGACAGCAGCCAGTGCAGGGGTTTACTGCTTCATTGGATTACTCCTAACTGTGTCTTTAGTAATTAGACAGGTCTTCTCTTGCCAGAGAGAGCTATAAATACAGTATCACCAAAGAAACAGCCATCCACAGAAGATAAGAACTAAGCACCTCCACTCTGGAAGCCTTTTAAGGAATCTGAATTAAGGCAGCACAGACCTCCTAATGAAAAGGGGCTGCCAGGCTCTCCTTTTGGTCTGAGAGTATGTCCAAGGACATACTCGACCTATGTAAATATCTCAGTAAGCAAAATGGGGAGGTGGGGCAGGGGGGAAGAATTTCAGCTTTATCAAGCCTATGGCAGACTGTTAGATGGCCACAACTGCCGTGTGTCAGGAACATAATACAGGTCTGGAGGGCCAAGGACAGCTTCTGAAGTCAACCCTTTAGAGGTAGCTTGGAACTGGAAGTGCCTTTGACTCACTCACCATAAAACACTTGTGGAATTGGTGAGGGTTCTTCTGTCATCTTCCAGTGGTGAGCTTTCAAGTTCTGTTCTTGAAACTACTATCCCACAAGCCTTTCTTTAATCTTCATGAGAAGATTCACAGGGTGAGAATTTTGGCATCATACTTCATTAGTCTGGGGTGGAAGTTCAGGAATAATGAAGAACAAGCATGTTTGTAACTTCTGAGCTCAATGTGTGTAAGCCAATGTTTTTCTAAGTGATTCTAGTGACTTCTGGATCCATGAATGATTTTTCTTCCAAGCATTCAGTAAGAGAATACCTAATAGGACAAATCTTAATCCTGTGGGTATACCTAAAGAATGAAAAGGACTGACTTTGTAAAGTTGCAACACTTAAAGAGTATGTAATCTTTTAAAAAAGATTTCCTCCTCAATCAGTTGTTTATAAGTATAATGGGGGCAAACAGGAGAACCTCTGCTGATATATGGAACCTTGGTTACTTCTGGTGGCTGTGCATTCTGGCTCAGACACTGTGGGATGATGCAGATTGAAGGGAAGGAGTGCTCACTCATCTGCCTTAATTACACAAATATGTTGAAATAGTGTTAAAACCAAGTTTCATGAACAATAGATGAAAGCATTCAGTATTTCCTATGGAGTTATGCTTTGACTTGGTATTGCTTGGAAAGAATGAGTCTCAGGGTCAGAAAGCTCTTGATCCTGAGTACCAACACTATAGTGAAACAATCTAGGAAAGACCGTATGTATCACTGTTAAACCTGAATTGGAGGTAGGTGAAAAGGAAGGACAGGAAAGGGAGAGAGAAAGGGTTTCAGAGAAAGGAATGGAAGGAGAAAGAGAGAAAGGAAGGAGAAAATAAAAATAGCATGTGGTAGGAGTGGTACAATGCCACCAGTAACGGTTTATGGGGTGTCTCTCAATCAATAGATAAACAAGTATTAAATGCATACTACATCCTTGACCTCAGAGCTAGAAATCATCTAACTGTGACAGCACACTACAGTTCAACTTGTTGCAAGACATTACATCAGTCCAGATATTATCTGAAGAGTGACTTTTGGTGATCATTTACTTTTATTTCATGTTTCCCTTTAATACCTCATGGTGTTATGGAGGTAAGACTGGGTTCTTTCAGGTTATAGAACAGAGGTATTAAACACACTGTGGCCTGCAACACGGGAGTCCTGCCTGAACCACATTAAAATGTAATTGGGAAATATTTAATGAAATAAATAAAAAAAGAACATTGATACTAATATGTAGCTTTTTAAGTCAATACACTGATGTATGGATTAGTGTCTCTCATTTCTATATGAGTTTAATACATCTGTTTTGAAGGTCCTATAAAATTAAAACATTTTCATAAGATCATGGACTAGAGCTGGGGGGGTACTCAGAGACTACCAGCTCCCACCTCCCTCATTTTCTAGGTAAGGAAACTGAAGCACAGAGGGGTTTTTACTTGCCCTGGTTCACACAGCTAATAAGTGTCTGAGGAAGGATTCAAACTCAAGTCTTTCTGACACTAAGAATTTAGATGGGGGTGGCCAGGTAGCACAGCGAGTAAGAGCACTGACTCCAGTGTCGGAATAACCAGGGGATTTAATCCTGGGCTCAGACACTTAGCACCCACACAGAAACACCTGGCCATGTAACCTTGAGCAAATTACTTAACCCCAATTGCTTAGGGGCAGCCAGGTGGCTCAGGGAGTAAGAGCACTGGCTCCAGTGTCGGGATGACCTGGGGATCAAATCCGGGCTCAGATACTCAGCACCACACCCAGAAATAACTGGCCATGTAACCTTGAGCAAGTTACTTAACCCCCATTGCTTTAAAAACAAAAAGAATTTAGCTGAAAAAATCCCAGTAAAATGTCTGAAAATCATGGTATGCTATATTTTCAGAAGAATAAAATTAAATATCACTGAAAGAAAAAAGGAAAGACAATGGCCAATGTAAGTAGGTTTCTCTATCTACTCTAATACATCACCTTTGATATTGGGAGTAGCACATTGCCTTGTCCTCAGTAACAACTTAAAAGCTTGGTGAATTGAATTGAGAATTGTAGAGGATTAGCTGATAGTCTGCCATCTAAAGGATAGTTTGGGATTCTGGAAATGCTGAAGTAAGGTTATATATATATATATATATATATATATTTATATATGTGTGTATATATATATATATATACATATATATGTATATATATTTATTTATGGTTATATATAGTTAACCATAAACAAGCCTGATGATTTAATTTAGAAAAATGCATTCACATAAAGCATTTCAGTATACTTCTTTCAGAAGACAGGAGAATGAAAAGATGGAATGAAGAAAATAGGCATGAAATTGTTGCTAAATGACTACATACATCACAGCAGCTGTAATAGTACCACTTTACATGTGTCTAACAAGAATTTTCATGCTGTTTCCAAAAAGCATGGTAATTTTTGCCCATTTTATGCAGAGACAAATTTGAATACATTTCTAAAGCTCATACAAATTAGTGATGGAACTGAGTTCTACTTCTCAATCCAACCTTCTAGATCCAAATGAAGGTATAATTTCCTCCAATTTTCAAAAGAACATAAGAGAAAAAGGGAGGCTAAATGACTTTGGACTTCTCTAGGATTATGCATTAAGGCACTGGCTGAGTTAAGTAAAATGAGCTCGTCCTTAAGTCCCCAGGATTATCATTAACTCATACCACATCTAACACTGTTGCTACCCAACAGTGTTATGGAGTGGAAAATTTCATGTACTCATGAAGCAGGGCAAAAGGAATGGGTATTTTGCCAGGGAAATTTTCCCTTCATTCCTCTCTAGACTGCACTCTGGACTTTACCATGCCTGAGAAACATTTTCATCTTGTATGCTCCTTCCAGGCCTGGATCCTCTATCCCTCTGGTCTCTCTCTCTCTCTGATTGGATGGCTCCTCCCAGAATTTCTATTTAAGGAGAGTCCCCAAGCCAGTCATGTCTCATTTGTCTCCAAGCTGTACTCTGGTTTATCTCTACCATGACCCAGAAACCTTTTCACTCTGGAAGATGAGGAAAGAGGGCCAGAGGTTAAGCCACTTATCGGAAGTCAGACAATAGTGAGTGGTGGATCTGGGATCTGAACCCAGGGTCCCTCGTTAAAACTCATTCTTTCTACTACAATTCACTGCCTCATTAGTACAGTCCACCTACAACTTAAGGGATGCTCCTTTTAATGTGGTTGTATGACACAAGTAATTTTTCTTCCCATATTGGTGGAGTAATGAAGAGATGAGAGTTGGTATGGAAGTCTGGTTAGCATAATCACATCCATCTGGGTTAGAGGACACTATACCCTGAAACATTTGTGTCAAACTCAAATAGAAATGAATCCTGTAGCTTAATTTAGAAAACCACAAATTAACATTATTTATATTGGATTGTATTTTTATTTATTTAGTTAAATATGTCCCAGTTACACTTTAATCTGGCTCTAGGAGTACTGGAGAGTTTTTCTGGCAGAGGTGAATTTGATATCAGTTCCCTAAAAGATAGGTAATGATCATTTGCACAATGAGTACAATAATTTTGAGTACTGACCAGTCAGTCTTACCAATCCATCAAATATTTATTATTTACTATGTACCAGACACTGTGCTAAGTTCTGGGACTAGAATATGCATTAGTTAATATTTATTAAGCTCCTGCCATGTGCCAGGCATTGTGTAAAAACAAAAATTAAACATGCCCTGTCTCCAAGGACCTTTCACTCAATCAAAGAGAAACAGTATGTATGCAAAGAAGCATATGCAAAATATATGCATATGAATAAAATAATTTTTTTGGTGGTGGTGATGTTAAGAACAAAAGTTAGATAGTCTACTCTTCAAGAAGCTGACAATCTACTTATATTTTATTTTAATTTTTTAAAGATTCCGAACTGAAACACCAAATACATTTATCACTTCCATTTACCCAGTAGAACAGATGAAGAGCATCATATGAAACTGCAATTCTATTATTTACAATTTGCTTTTCTTTTAAAATATATAAAGTATATTAAAAAATGTGACTTCCAAAGCTCTCCTGCTTGTCTAAAATTTCTTCTGGTTTTCTTTCTGTTCTATTTGGTGCATTAAAAATGCATTGAAGAATGCTTACATGACCTTTTTTTGTCTTTTTTTTTTTGACAACTCGGTGCTTACCTTCCTGCTGCTTCTTCTCCTTTCCTGTCCCCAAAAGAAAAAAAAACCTAACAAACTCCAAAACTCTGCGACAAATAAGCATTATTTAAGCAAAATGAATTGCCACACCAGTTGTGTTTGAAAATTCAACTTTTACATTCTAACAAACAAGTAGAAAAGATATATTGGGAATCACTTTGGAATGGTGTGTGGGAAGAGATACATAAGGGAAACCATTTTAGTGCAACATTCAGATTAGTTCTGAACTGTGGAATCTTAGCCTGAGAAGGAAACATGATTGAAAGAATGCTGGATGCTGAGTCAGAAGCCCTGCTTCAAGTCCCACCCTCCAAGACTCAACAGCCGTGTGACAGTGATCAGATCACCTCACCCTTATGAACCTCAAAGCAAGTGGGGGAACACTGAGGTTTGTGCCATTTATTAAGTACTAGTATGTACCAGTACCTTCTACTATATACTAAGGATACAAACAAAGGTTAAAACAGTCCTTGCCCTCAAGGAGCTTGCTTTCTAATGGGAAAGGTGCCCAATCTGGGGCATGTTGAATCTGGAGATTCAGAAACATAGCTGAGAGAGAAATGAAAGACGGCCCCCTCCTCCAAAGGGAGACTTGGGAAAGATCTCACTAATGTGAGAAAGGTGTCTGAGTAGAGGGATGGTCCATGGTGAAAAAGCCCCAGATGATTAGGAAAGATTCTCAATGAGAAGGCGACTCACTTTTCTTAGTTGTAAAATGATCACTTACATGACAACTCATAGGGTTGTTGGGAGAAAAGGGCTTTATGAAATTTTAATTGCTATATAAGTATGAGTTACTGAGGAATTCAAAGCAAAAGAGTCAGGTTGACAGAGTATAAAGACAGCATATCAGGAGATGTGTGTTCTAGTACAGGGTTCTAGGTCTATGTTCTAATTTCATTCTGAACTAGTAGTGGAGCCTAGGGTAGAATGCTTTCTGGGTCTCATATTTCTCTTCTGTAAAATGAGACATATGGATTCTATTATCTATCTATAGATCAGTTCCTTTTTCCAAAATACTATGACTCTGTGAATGATTGAAAAGGACCCAGTTAGCTTTATAAATAAGCAATATGAATCCATATGTCTATGGAGGAAGGAACCAGTAGGTGTGAATGGTGTTGGTGGTGGGAGCTTTACGAGATCATGGAACTTAGAGAAACCTTAGAGACGACCTAATTCAATTTCTTCTTTTTATATGAAAGGAAATTGATACCTAGAGAGTTGTCATAGGGTCATAGAATCATAGATTTAAAAGAGGGGGGGCAGGAACCTTAGACATTTAGTTCAACCCTTCTCATTATATGGATGAGAAAACCAAGGCCCAGAGAAACAGTGGCATGCATGAGGTTATACAGGCAGGTCATGATAATATCTGAACCAAGGTCTTTTGACTTCATGTTTAATACTCTTGTCATTTTAGCAGCAGAACTGGGATTCCAACCCAAGACTTTGAAATTCAGTGCTCGTTCTCTTGCGTTGTGCTGCCATCAAACTGAATTTCCATTAAGATTCCCAGAATCTGTTAATATAAATATGGCATTTGGTGTCTGAGGTAAAACAACCTCTCATTTCCTGAAGAGCCCCTCCTACATGGCAGGGCCAATCCTGTAATGTAGCCTCTATATAAACAGTCCTTCTCCACTTCCCGGCACGATAAACAGAAATGAAAAACTGCATAAACAGTCAATGGTTATGACATCTCTATGAACAAACAGCTCTGGAAAATTTCAGCCCTTTCAAATGTTTCCTTTAAAAAAAGTGCATGGGGAAAGATCCAGGCATCTCTTTAACTTTTGGGTCTCAAAATGATTCCTGAGAGGTTCTCCACCTTGCAGACTTAGTGTGGAAGTAGACCTTAGTCAACAGTAGAATTTCATTTTCATGCTATCCAACTCAAATTAAGAAGGCAAAAACCTAGGAGAGTTAGTTAGCATGATGTATGTATGACAGAGTAGGTATCCAAAGAGATCTTCATAGGTTAAGACCCTGGGCTGAACTGAATAGGGTAAAAATTAATAGAGACAAATAAATTCTTACACTTGGGTTAAAAACGCCTCATCCAACTTCATGAACATAAGGTGTGATCAGATAGTTATTCATCTGAAGAAAGTTTTTGGCTTTCAGTGGATTTTTGATGTTGAATTGAATTGAACAAGAATTGGCAGTGTGATACTACAGTAAAAAAAAAAAAAGCTAATGTGATTTTTAAATGAATAAAGAGAGGTATAGTGATAACTGATCAAAGAAACGCCCACCATAATTTTAGAGTACTAAATGGTGAAACATGCTACCCACCTTGGGACAGAGAGATTATGGTCTTAATATGCTGAATGATATATACTTTTTCAGATGTGGCCTATGTAAAAATGTGTTTTGCTTGACTATGGATATTTGTTATAGGACTTTCCTTGTGTACAAAAAAGGGGTGGAAAGACGTAAAATAAATGCTTGTTAATTTAAAGAATGAACATTTTTTAAAAGGAGAGATGTGTAATGGCTAGAACTAAGAATTTAGTCAGACGATATCTATAATACTGTGTTAGGTTTTGGACCAATTTTTTTTTTCTGGTTTACATCATTCATTTTCGCCAGATTTTGAGTTACAAATTTTCTCCCCATTTTTCCCCTACCAACTGCCGCAAAATAGCAAAATCACTGGAAATCCCCTCCTCCAATCTGCTCTCTCCCATATCTTCTTCCATAATCCCTTTGACTTTCCAGCAGGGCATGGTGGATCTCTATGCCCCAGTGCCTATATATCTTATTTCCCAGTTACATGTAAAATAATATAAATAATAGTATATATATATATATATATACATATATATATATATATGTATACACACGTATTTAAACATTTGATTTTAAAACTTAGAATTCCAGATTCATTCCCTTCCTCCATTGTCACCCACCCTTACTGGGAAGATAAGAAATTCAGTATAGGTTGTACATGTGTAGCGTGCAAAACATTTCCATTGTGGATATATTGTAAAAGACTGACTATATTTCCCTCTTGCCTATCCTACCTCTCACTTGTTCTATTCTGTACTTTGACCCTGTCCCTTTTCAAAAATGGGTGTTCCAACTTTGCTCCCCACCCCCAACCTACCCTCCCTTCCATCATTCCCCCTCTCATTCCTTTCCCCCCTACTCTCTTGTAGGGTGAGATACCCTATTTAGTGTGTATGTCATTCCCTCCCTAAGCCAAATTCAATGAGAATAAGGTTGACCTATTCCCTTTTGCCTTCTTATTCTTCCCCTCCATTGTAACCATTTTCCCTTGCCTCATCTATATGAGATGTTTACCCCATTCTGTCTCTTCCCATCTCCTCTCATTATATTTCTTTCCCCCCTCTTAATTTCATCTTTTATGTATCATCCCTTCCTATTAAATTGGTACTGTGCCCTCTATCTCTGTATACCTGTAAACATATATACACACATTCACATATGTATTCATATGCCCATATATCCTCCTATATAGACATATGTGTGTATATATATACATATATATATACACATATATTTTTATTGCCTTCAACTATTTTCACACTGAGAAAAGTTTCATCAGTTACAATTATCAATTTCCCATGTAGGAATGTAAGTAGTTCAACTTTGATAAGTTCCTTATGATTCCTTTTCCCTGTTTACCTTCTCTTGTTTCTCTTGCTTCTTGTATCTGAATGTCAAATTTTCTATTCAACTCTGTTTTTTTTTTATCAAGAATGCTTGAAAGTTGGGGGCAGCTATGTGGCACAGTGAGTAAAGTGCCAGTCCTGGAGTCAGGAGGACCCGAATTCGGTTCTGGCCTCAGACACTTAACACCCACACACACACACACACACAAAAACTAGCCATGTAGCCTTGGGAAGGTTACTTAAACCTAAATACCCTCCAAAGGGCAAAAAAATGCTTGAAAGTCCTCTATTCCACTGAATGACCATATTTTCCCCTGAAACATCAATTTTGTTGGGTAGGTGACTCTTGGTTTTAATCCCAGCTCCTTTGCCCTCCGGAATATAATATTCTAAGCCCTTTGATCCCTCAATGTAGAAGCTGCCAGATCCTGGGTTATCCTGATTGTGTTTCCACAATATTCAAATTATTTCTTCCTGGCTGCTTGTAATATTCTCTCCTTAACTTGGGAATTCCAGAACCTGGCTATGATATTCCTAGGAATTTTCTTTTTGGGATCTTTTTCAGGAGGTGATCGGTGGATTCTTTCAACCTCTATTTTGCCCTCTGGTTCTAAAACATTAGGGCAATTTTCCTTGAGAATTTCTTGAAGGATGATTTCTAGGTTCTTTTTTTGATCATGGCTTTCAGGTAGTCCAATAATTTTAAAATTATCTCTCCTGGATCTATTTTCCAGGTCAGTTGTTTTCCCGATGAGGTAGTTCACATTGCCTTCTATTTTTTCATTTGTTTGGATCTGTTTAATAGTACCTTGATTTCTCATAAAGTCACTAGCTTCCATTTGCTCCAATCTAATTCTGAAGGAATGATTCTCTTCAGTGAGGTTTTGAGATTCTTTTTCCATCTGGCAAATTTGGCTTTTTAAGGTATTCTTCTCCTCATTGCCTTTTTGAGCCTCTTTTGCCATTTGACTTAGTCTATTTTTTAAGGTATTATTTTCTTCAGTCAGATTGTTGACTCTCATTTCATAATTTTCTTGTGTTGTTCTCATTTCTCTTCCCAATTTTTCTCCACTTCTCTTATTTGCTTTTCAAAATTCTTCTCAAGGTCCTCTATGGCCTGTAACCAGCTTGTATTTTTCTTTGAAACTTTTGGTGCAGGAGTTCTGACTTCACTATCTTCCTCCTGTTTCATGATTTGATCATTTTTGTCCCCAAAATAGGAATGTAAAGTTGGGTTGCTCTGCTTGCTTTGCTTCCCTCATTTGCTCATGTTGCCACTCAATCACTTGACTTTTGGGCTTTTTGCCACAGTAGGACTCTGCCACCAGACAGGGGAGCTTTCATCCCAAAGGCTGGGGTTTTCTGAGCTGCCAAAGGTATTAGTTTGGTGCCCTCTCTGAAGCCTCCACACTGCTCTTGCAAGCTGGTCGCACACCCCAGGACCTCCACCCTAGACTGCAATCCAGATCCAAGTATGTTAAAGCAAGAGCGATTCCCCTTCAGACTGGTCACTTAGTCCCCCTGCAATCTGCAGGCCAGGAGCTGAAGCAGCCACGTGTGGCTGTGGCTGCAGGGCCGCCGCACCTCAGCTGGTCTCGTCCGCGGTCAGAGCCCAACCACACTCCCAACTACTGGGTCCCAAAGTCCATACTGCACTGACCTCTCACTTTGTCCTTAGCATCTATGTGTTGATAATTCTCGAAACTGCCAAGCTGCTGAGGATCTGAAGTCCCTCTAGTTGGTGGTTGGTCAGGCCCACCCTGGGGCTAAAACCTTGGCTTGCTTGGCTGGAGTCAGCTCCCAGAGCACTGCGCTGACCACTTGCTGCTGGACTGCTGGGCTGTCCTCAGTGGGAGGTTAGCTTCTCTGTGTCATTTTGTGGGTTCTGTAGTTCCAAAGTTTGTTCAGAGTCACCTTTTACATTAATTGGAGGTGGTGGGAGCAGGAGCCCAGTGGAAGCCCTGTTTCTACTCTGCCATCTTGACTCCACCCCTGGATCAATGTTTTAACAAGGATATTGATCATTTTGAAAATATAGAAGAGAGTCATAAGGATGGTTGAAGTCCTTTAATATCATGATATCTGAGGATAAGTTGAAGGAAATGGGCATGTTTAACCTGGAGAAGAGAAACCTTACATAAGAGCTCTTTTCAAATATTTGAAGAGCATGGAGGAGGGGTTCATCTTCTTCTGCTTGTCTTCTGTAGGCAGAACTAGGGATGATGGGTAGGAGTTGTAAGGGGGAAAATTTAGAACTGATCGTAAACAATTTGAGCTATCTAAAAGTGGGACATGTTGGCCCTGGGAAGTAGCCATTTCTTTCCCCTCAAGGAAAGCCTGAATTGCTACTATCAAGTAGGTTGTGGATAGGAGTCTTATTCAAATACAGATTAGACTGGATGGCTTCTGAAGTCCCTTCCAGCTTTGAGATTCTGTGAGCCTATGAAATGCTTTTTCTAGAAAGCCTTCTCTGAATTTCCTAGTGTGAAATAAATGGTCTCTCCTTCCTTGGACTTTGTACTTTGTACTTCTGTTTTGAGATTCTCATATCCTATTGTGCATCATAG
>NW_027185863.1:3255417-3280689 GCF_028583685.1 Petaurus breviceps papuanus
CTGCACCTTTGGCATAAAACATATAGGCAAATATTGTCTCTTGTCTCACAAGCACATGCACACAGTCTTTACTATATATGTTACAATACACTCACCCAGAACTATGCAAATCTCAATTAAAGATAATTTATAAATTCATGCCTCAGAAAAGGGTTGTTTAAAAGTGTGGGCCCCTCATGAATGCCATTCTTTTCAGTCCTTCAAATTCACTTTAGGGAATTAAGAGAAAATAACACTTTAGTTAAATCAAAAAGAACATAGCAAGAAGAATGATCTCAGAAGCTATGTTTATCTCAACAGGCTAAGTGAAAGAAAGCTCTACAATTATCTAGATAATTTAAATAACTGAAATGGACACTCTTTTAGGCCAAAGGAACCTTTTCTTCTTTAAAAGTGGGTTTTCTGGCCTCATTTATTTGAATGATTCTCTCAATTCCCCACTATACTTATTGTGTCCTTGTAACAACTGCACTGGATATGTTTCTAAAACATTTTAAGCTTTATTCATTGGATCAAAGTTTTATATTACTGCTTTGCACATAGTAGTTACTCAAAAAACTTTTTTTTAAACTTGGATTGAATTTTAAAATCAGGAACATCCACCATATGCAAAGTTGTCTAAGAAATGAACTTGAAAACTCTCTCTATCCTTTCTGTCTTTGATAATAAGGTAATTGAAGCACATATCTTTCCCTTTTTATTTTTAAATTATCATCAGACATGGAAGTGCATGCTACTGGGAAGGCTGAAGTTGATGCATCACTGGAGCTCAGGAGTTCTTAGTTGGAATAGGGCTCAAGCTTATGGAGTATCTGCACTGTTTGGTACCAACATGGTGAGCCTCTGGGAGTGGGAGGCCAGCAGACTGGCTAGAGATGAGAACTGTCCAAGGACACAGAGGGAGTAGATAGTTTTCTACACCCAACAGCAGTAGTATCAGGCCAGTGAGCAGTGGCTGTACCAAGGATGGGAACTTGTGGCCTTACAGTCACATTAGCCTTCTAGGTCCTTGGGTGAAGCCTTTTAACTGAGTCCAGGTTTAACAAACCCTTTCATGGAGGGGATTTGTTCTGTGAAGTTTGGATTTAGTCAAGGGACTATACTCAAGGACCTAGAGGGCCACATGTGACCTCAAGACCATAAGTTTCCTACTCCTGGGCTGTACTTTCAGCTTGGATGAAAGAGGGAGACCCAAGCTCCAAAATAACAATGAAACAAAATAAAATAAATCATCTTTAAACAAGGCTAACTGCTGGAATAGCAATCATGCTTCAGAGAGGTGCCTTAATCAGGGAATAAAATAGTGTAGAATTGCATTGATTTTAAATTAAGTAAAAGTACTACTTGACCAATGTGAAGTGGAAGACCACAGAAAGTTAGGAAGCAGGGTGGAAGTGTACTAGAAGGGGGGGAGGGAAGTGGAACTGTGATAAAGCAACTATAGTGAAAGCACCCACAAATTCATTCATTTGTTCATCAGATAGTTACTGAGCAATGACCACATACAGGGTCCCACAAGGAATGCTGGAAATTGCAAAGGCGAATACCACTGCTCTCTTCCTTTTGAGGCAAAGAAATCTATTAATAGTCAGACTGCAAAAGGGAACAGATAAATCCGAATTTCTAACACAGATCTTAATGCAAACTAAGATCAATTCTAGTGACCAGAGAGTCTAAGAGCCATGGAAAATTTTCTACTTCTTATTTTCCACCCTTTCAAGAAGAGAGAAGAAAAAATCTACACACCATATGTACTGCCCCTGGTTACAATTGTGCCCATCTCATGCCTTTTGTCACATACTTGCCTTTTGCCCTTGTACTTATCCTCCATCCAATCCTGCTTGATCACAAGCTTCTTGGATAGGAAAGATATTTTGTCAGTAACGGTCATAAAAATCAAATGGTGAAGGTATGTACTTTCATTTTTTTATCACTTAAAACCTAACATTTTCTCCTGGGAACCTGCAAACCAAACTCTTTGAGATCAGAAAGCAGAAACTCAAGCTAGATGCTTGTGTATTTCTAACAGAAGTCAGAGAGGTTACTTGGTGTATAAGGAAGTACAAGGCAAAGAGGGGAAAAAATTCTAGGCACTGACAGGAACTAGGTAGATGACAGACCAGTCCCTTTTTTTTTTCTCCTGAAATCCATTTCTATGGACCTCAGGTGGTGCATCGGATAGAACACTGGGTGTGGAATCAGGAAGGCCTGAGCTCAAAAGTAGCCTTAGACACTTAATAACTGTGTGACCCTGGGCAAGTCACTTAACCTTGTTTGCCTCAGTTCCTCATCTGTAAAATGAGCTGGAGAAGGAAATGGCAAAACAGTGCAGGATCTTTGACAAAAAAACCCCAAATTGGATCATGAAGAGTTGGACACGACTGAAATGACTAAATGAAACAAGGGATGGGTCTAATTTCCCTTCCTACTCTAAAATTCTTTGACTCTGTTTCTTGTGAAATGTTTCAGTGCCTAAAGTCCCTGCTGGGGTAGTCTACTGAAAGCACCTATCTCAGATTCCATTCATAGTGCTAAATGGGTGGAAAGTTGCCTCTCTCTCTTGCCCTTAGTCAGAGAAGCTATCTATCAACACTTGAGCAAGCCAGTGCCAGGGATTGGGTTACCAGTTCCGTGGTGAATGATGCCTTTGTCAAGATCCCAGAAAAAAATTAGTCATCAGGACAACAGCTGAGTTGATTTTACACATGTTCCAATATGTCTTGAATGGATTAAGCACAAATGAAACTCACTGACTATGGACTGAAGAATGAACACTTCCTGATATTTGAAAGGTAAAATGGTAATAGTGAATTCCAGCACAACTATGTTCATATGAGACAAACTATACTGTAGTTTAGGGGTGAAAATTATTTGTTTGCTTGGTTTTTGGTATAATTTTATTTTAGAAAGGTAAAGAAAGCTAAAAGAGATAAGTCCCAGGTGGGAGAAGATTTGAAGTGATTCATCAAAAGACAATTCATAAGAAGTCAAGAAAGAATCACTAATTCAGGAAGCCAGGAATAAATAATCGATAGCCAATTAAGAGGCTTATTTCTGCAAACTAGATTAGCCCCAGAGCTTGACACTGGTGCTGATCATAGGATCATAGCTTTAAAACTGGGAAGAAAGTCAGAGGTCAGCTGGTCCAACCTGGGCCTGAATAAGAGTCCCTCTGTATCTGACTGAATTCAACTGGCACCAGCTCACAGAGATGGCAGCACAAAGCCTTGCAAAGGAAATATTTGCTTACCGAATCACAGAGTGTTAAAGCTGGACTGGACACTGGAAATCAACCAATCCAACTTCTGCATTTTATTGGTGAGGAAATGGAGATCCAGAGAAATGATTTACCCAAGGTCACTAGGACTTTAACATAGGTCGTCTAACTCAAAGTCCAAAGCTCTTTCCACAGCTTGTGACTCAGTGGACAGAGTACTGAGCCTAAAATCAGGAAGAACTGAGTTCAAATCCACCTTCAGACACTTAATAGCTGTGTGACCCTGGACAAGTCACTTAACCTCTGTTTTCTCAACTGTAAAATGGGAATAAAACAGCAACTATTTCACAGATTGTTGTGAGGATCAAATGAAATATTTGTAAAAAGGCTTAGCACAGTACCCAGCACAGAATGGCTGCTGTATAAATGCTCTTCCCTTTTCTTCCCCGTCCCTACCTGGTTAATTGAATGAATGAATTTTCAAACTACTTTTTGTTATGTGTACAGAGTTTTAAAATCTATTCTTGTGGTTGAATGAGAATATAATTACAATGAGCATATTAGACCTTCAATCTCAGTTCAAAGCTTGATATGTCCCACACCCATCTCCTTCCTATACATACAGGTTGTTCCATATTAGAATGCTAACTTCCTGACTGCAGGCAATGTCTTTCCTGCTTGTATTTGTATCCTCTATGGATAGAGTACTGGGCCTAGAGTCAGGAAGACCTGAGTCCAAATCTGGCATTAGACACTTGCTAACTGTATGACCCTGGGCAAGTCACTTAACTTTGGTTTACTTCAGTTACTCATCTGTAAAAATGAACTAAAAACAAATTACTCCAATATCTTTACCAAGAAAATCCCAAATGGGCTCACAGAGAGTCAGACACAGTTGAAATAATTGAACAACAAGCCTAACACAGTGTTAGTCACGTTGTTAGTGCTTAATTCTTTTTTTTTTAATCCATCCATCTATCTGTTCATAAGGTGAAAGGAATTCCTATACTTGAAGTTCTCCTAAAAGATGAAATCCCAGATGCTTCGCATATTAAACATGCATAAATATGTTTCCATATGTTCATGCTTACGTGAATACATATAGATAGCTTAACATGACTTTTCTACCAGAAATGTAGAATGTTTCTACTTACATTGAGCTAAAATGGCCCTCCACAATTTCTGCTCATTGCTCATTCTCTGCCCTCTCAGGCAAAACAGAGGATGCTTAGTCCTTCTTCGACATGAGAACACTTCAAAAACTTGAAGAAAGCCTCCAGCTTTTCTCCTTTGCACTTTAACTATCCCCAGTTTCACCAACTGGTGCCTTAGAATAGGAATTCAAAAGTCCTTCAGCTTCCTGGTTGTCCTTCTCTTAACACTGCTCACTTTGTAACCAGAAGTTAAGCCAATACTCCACAGCAATACTTATTCCTTATTCCTAGGAATTATGCCAACTTTCTTAGTGCAGTCTAAGAGTCCGCTAGCTTTCTTGGCTGCCATGCCATGATGCCGCTTCATCATATGGTCAACTAAAAGCTCCAGATAGTTCTCAGTTCATTCAGTCAACAAACATTAAGTCAGAAGCTAAAGGAATTATGCTAAGTGCTAGGAATATAAAGAAATGCAAAAACAAGGCGTCTGCCTTCAAGGGTCTCATATCCTGATGGTAGAAACAGAATGATGTAATGGGAATGTAAATGTAAAGATCTTCCCTGCCCCAGGCTAAAGTGCACCTGGAGCCTGGGGTGGGAGGCTTGTTTTTCAGTAGATACTTTTTGATTGGCCAGTGGGTCCTGAAGGTTGTTGCATTCTCTGAGCCAGGAGAAGGCTATATAAGCCCTGATGTGTAGCTTTGTTTTGGGGCTCACTTTGAGAAGTCTTCTGTGATTTGATCTGTATTCTGGGAAGCCGTTGTCCAGAGCCCCCCGGCTTTGAAAAACCCAGATGTTGAAACCCAGATGTTGATTGGGTATGGATGTAATGGCTGGACAGTTTGGAAAGCTGTCTACTTGATCTGTTTTTCTGCCTTGATAATTCTGCCTGTATACTTTGAAGTTCGGGGTGCTGACCTTTTTCCCCTGAATGAGGTAAACGATACATATTCAACTGATTAAAGTAAGCTTGTTAATCCATTTTGAGTTGCTTTCCTTTAACAAAGCAGATCCAAGAACCTGTGCTGGCAGCCACCCTGGGGACGCTTGGGGTGCTTGCCGCTACACATGCCAAAACAGATGATATGTAATATATATGTGTATACAAATTTATATATCTACAATTTATGTATCTATCTATATACATTATATGTGTAATATATGTGTGTGCAGTCTATATATGTTATATGTAAAATATACACATGTACATATATATATTATATATGTATACTATATGTATATATACAAATATATGTAAAAATGTGCATTACATATCTATATATACATGATATATGTGTAGTATATGTCTGTCTATCTCTCTATCTAGTAAATAGAAAGTATTCTCTGAGGGAAGGTATTAGTTATGAGAGTAAGAGAAGGGGGAAAAAACCTCCCACAGAAAGTGGGGTTTGAGCTGATAGCTAGGTATGCCTCCCTCATGTTATCCTTTTAAACCAATTTTGGAACCTAAGTGTAAGGCCTTATAATTACCCCTATTTCAAAGGCATGTAAAGAAAATGTACCCACTCCTAGGTGGCAATGAGTGCCTCGTGAGCTTCCTAGACTGGGTGGGAATTTCTACTTGGAGTACAGAACCTCAGTATGTCAGACAGCGTAGCTCACTTCCTCTGTGTATACATGTACAGCTCTTAAGTTTCATCCCGAAGCAATTTGCTCCCAAATAACTGAGAGTGAGAGGCAGTGTGGTATAATGAACAGAAGAAAGTTGGGCTGGAAGCCAGGAAAGTCTGGGTTCAAATCTCTCCTCTGGAATATCAGGGTTCTCTGGGCAAATCACTTCAACTCTCTAGAGTCTCTAGACTATAACTTGCAGGAAAGGTGCATTTGTAGAGGGTGTCCTCTCACCCAGAAAGTTACCTGTGCTAATGAAATAACATGTCCAGTCCCTATCCCTATCCATCTGAGCATGTTCAGACCATAGCACTGTTTGGTCGCCTTTGTTTTCTGTTTAGGCTATGAATATTCCCAACAATAACTTAAAATTTATCAATTTACTCTAGTCTTCATTCTCACAGGATTCTAGTCTCCAGTCTAACTTACATTTACTGAAGCAAAAGTACAAGGTAAGAGTTTTCAAACAGTTAGGCTGCTCATGAGTAGAGTTTGAAACCTCCTTTCCTTCCACCCAGTCTTCTGTGTCTGATTACTCCCCCCCCCCCCCCAGATGTACCTACCCTGTTCATCATATACCTTCTGGCTGATCCCATTATAATGACCCCTCAGTGGCTCCATAAACACTTTGGAGTGCCTTTAAACACATGCAAAAACAAGCCCCTGATAGATACCTTGTGAACTGGTTACTAATGGTCAGATGCCATCTTGTCATATTCTTCCACAGGTCCTCATCATGTTTCTCATAAAACCTACAGCAAGCTTTTAAAATGTCCTCTTCATAGTGCAGCATTGGGGCTATATTGGACATTCTCTTCATATTACATGCTTTATGTTCTTTATGGTGCCTAAAGGATTCTGTAATCTGCTGATGGAAAGGAGAGGTGTCAAGGTTAAGAGGAGACAACCAGCAGCCATCATCATCTGAAGCAAAAACTTCTTCAGACAGAAGTTATACTTCACTTCCTAAGCTTCATATTCTATTTGACCCAATGGTCTAAACCAGTCTGCACAACATATGGCCAACCTGCCAAAGGATTTTGCTCCACTGGCCGCTGCGCATACTCTCCTATTTGTCATGTGACCCATGGCAACCAATCACTGTCAGTCTGTATCTAGCTACCTTTACTTGGGAAGTGAGCCGCTAAAAACCCCTCTGTGGCCCAACGAAGCTTAGCCCATTTTAATTTTGGTCCCTACCTACTGCCAAGTTGTGCAGACATGGTCTAAACTGTCAAGATCTTTTTGCATCCTAATTCGGCCATTCAACTATCTGACAAGTTGCCTATTTCTCCTCTCTTGGGTTATCTGCAAATTTCGCAAGCATTGCATCTATGTTTTTAATCCAAATTACTGACAAAAGATCTGTTAAAGTGTACAGCAACCAGCACAGATCCCTGATACCTTACAAACCAGCATTAAACCATGGATGACTGCTCTTTGGTTATGGATATTCAATTGGTTGCAAATCTATTTAAAAGTGTTATTATTCAGCCCATATCTCCCCATCTTTTGCACAGGAATAGCATGAAATAATTTTGTAAAATGCTTTGCAATATTTAGGTAAATTATGTGGGGAAAAATAAGATTAATTTTTCATGCTTAATTCTTTTTTTAAAGTTATGTTCATTTAGCGTATGTATATGTAAAAGAGAATTCACTGTCTGATCCTGCCTGGCAGAAAACATGCAGAAACCTATGGCATATGAATGGGGAGGGGGTTTGGGCCCACAGTAGTGGCTGGAATGGTACGGTCCTGCCAGTCACAGCTGCAGGACAATAGAGAGCTGGACTGAGCTGCTGGATGGGCCATGGTCTTATAGAAGTTAATGTTAGAATAAGTGTGCACCATAGCCAAAGGTCTGTTTGATGCTCTCCAAATAGTACTATTGCCAGCCCGGTCTTGTCTATTCCTCCCCTGATGATGGGATGCTTTTGTCCTCTATGAGAAGTTCTGTCTCTCCATCTTTGTCAATAAAGGTCAAGGTAATGGTAGTAAAGTGTCCATCAGGCCAAGACTTAAACCTCCATTTCATCACAATCTTGTTTTCAAGGACCAGATCTAAGAACTTCCCAGTGACATTGCCAACCAGCAAGTTGAATTTTACCCCCTTATCTGCTTCTAACACAGAAGAAGCATGGGTGAAGGCCTGAACTATCTCCTGGGTGACAAATACCCCAAAGAGCTCCTCTGGAGATTTTAAGAAAGTGTCCTTCAAAACAATGTTGTAGGTCGGGATCTTGACACCAACAGTGTCAGGCTGACTTGCCGAAATATCAGGTTTGACTCTGTATTCCTCAGTTTTCACTGGCAGCTGTCTCCAAGTCACAGTCTGGAAGGCCCTCTGAGATTTAAACTGATTTTAGCTGGTCATATAAGCTCTCCATAGATACAATTATCACCTATCAACCCATCATAGGGTCAGAAAAGCTATCAGAAAGACTTAAAACTGAGGAGAAAATAAGTAAGAGATGTGGATTTTACAGAGAAGGCTGTCTGACTTGCTTGTGGAAGAAAAGTCCCCGGAGTGGGGAAGGGAGGTTGCAACAGGCCCACAGCTCTTCTTATCATTTGGATAATCTTGAATTTGTTTTTGCCTTCTTCCTGTCCAAGAGTGGAGCCTCAAAAGACCTTCCTGGACTTTGTTACTATAGTGAGATAGGTTGATGAAGCCTTGGAGTATAAGACTTAGTTTATCAAGAATAAAACACAGTAGACACAACAATGAACTGATTGGACAAAGCGTTTATCGACATCAGAGGATTTAGAACACTAAGACTCCAAGGCACAGAGATGGGAGACAGAGAAGGTAAGAAGAGGCAGACTAGCATATGAGGCTGTTATTGAAGTGCACACCAGAAATTATACACCAAAGCTCCCTAAACCTGCCAGAAGGGGCCCCTACCAGGGTCCCTGGAAATCACCTAATAGGCCACAATAGTGAAGGAACTTTTCACCTGTGTTGCTAGAAAACATGCCCCAGATACAGGTCTGTTTATGTTTATATCCAGGGCTTTGCTAGGTAATCAAGGCTTCGCTAGAAATGGCATTAACGGCATTACAAACCCCCTTGGAACCACACTCTGTTGTTAGTAACACCTAACTCTATATAAGTGTATCTTACAGAAGACTCAGTGCTGTCTTCCTTACTGGGAGGCATTCACTGGCCATTTAATAAACACTCCTATTAAATGATAATTGGCTTTGCTGTCCTGTTTCTTGGTTGTCCACTTCATTATTAAGCTAGTGAAATTCCTGGTTATTCTGGGAAACAAGTGACTATGGGAAGAAATGACCAAACCCTATCCCATCACTATTGGCTTGACTTTTTAGTGCTTAGGAAAGCTACTGTTACTTGGAAAGTCTTTCATATTGTTTATAGATGTGTCAAAGACCAATATTGACACTTTGGGAACTCTAGTATTTATGTTACTTTGCAGTAGCTATGTGGCAGTGGATAGAATGTTAGAAATGGAGTCAAGTAGATTTGGGTTCAAATTTGGCTTCAGAACCTTACTAGGTATCTGACTCTGGACAAATCACTGTGAGAAACAATAATCTTCCCAAGAACTCCACATGACCATTAATGAATTTAGGGGAAAAAATAATTTTATGTTCTTGCTAATGGGTAACCCTCATGGGAAAGGGTAACTTGACAGGCACACTTATTAAAGACAAATACACAGTTTTTTATCCCTATCCTGATTCGCATTTCCCTCTCCTGTTCCCCTTGGCTGGGTATTTCAGGATTCACAGCCTATCTGAAAACACCTAACCTTCCCCCCACCATGTGGGTCTCTGCCCCTGATTTTATTTCCATTCCCACGTGTCAGGCCCCTCCCCCCTTTTGTCCTCATTTGCTTTATACTTTATTTAGTAAAAGAATGACAAGCCATAAATACTTTTAATCTCAATGGCATCACTCAGATTTTATGATCTCCATCTGATGAGAAAGGAATTTTCTCAATTGATGAGAGAGTTGAGCCCAGGAAATCTGTTTCCCCTACCATTAACATAAAAAAGTCACATTATTCAAGACTGTGTCTTTGGGCCTCACCCTTAATGGAGTTTCACCTGGCTTTGCAGGAAAAAGGCACTCTCAGAGAACAAGGAAAAGAACGGCTGCTCTCAACCTCTGAGCTACACCCCCCACCACATTTTATCTAGAGATTTTCTAACCAGTTTATTTAGAGACTTTCTGACAAGCATAGAAGGGGTAGAGACTCTGGGAAACCCCTTGGACTCTGATTGAATGTTCCCATTTGATGAAGCATTTGCCTGAGGCCATAAGCCTTCCATTATAGGAGGCCAAAATCTCTTACTCTTACTAGCCTAGCCCTCCATTGTCCATCATCTCCAGGTAGTCTTCAGCTATTTCCCACCCTTAATCTCATTACTGGAGTTTGACCTCATTTGACTCCTCAAGACCCTCCCCAAACTCCTCCTGTAGACCATCCCTCCCACAATCTTTCTGTATATAAGATGCATCTTGCTTCCATGAAGGGGCCGAGAATTCAATCTAGCACAGGCATATTCTGTGTCAGATTATTCTGGCCTGCTTGTCCAATAAAAGTATACCCATTAAGGAAAGTCTCTAATAAACTTTGTTTTACTTTAGCTGAGAGAAGATTTGAGTTGAATTTATTCGGCAGGACCCAGTGTATTTGTATTTTGGGGTCTTGAGCACCCCTAATCTAAACTCTAAACCTCAACATATGTATATATGCATTTATATGTATGAATGTATATATGTGTGTATGTATGTATGTATATATGTGTATATGTGTGTATGTATACATAGAAAGGGGGCACAGGATGAGTTGAATAGGAAGAGACAATATCTAAAAAATAAAATTAAGAGGTGAGAGAGGATATATTGGGAGAAGGAGAAAGGGAGAAATAGAATAGAGTAAATTATCTCACATGAAAGAGGCAAGAGAAAATTGTTATAATGGAGGGGAAGAGCAAGGAGGTGAAAGGAAATGAGTCAACCTTACTGTCATTGGATTTGGCTTAAGGAGGGAATAATGTATACACTCAATGGGGTATCTCATCCTACAGAAAAGTAGGGGAGAAGGGGATAAGAGGCGGGATAATAGAAGGGAGGACGGATTGTGTGAGGGAGTAGACAGAAGCAAACACTTTTGAAAAGGAATAGGGTCAAAGGGGAAAATAGAATAAATGGGGGGGCAGGATAGGATGGAGGGAAATATAGCTAGTCTTTCACAATATGACTACTATGAAAATATTTTGCATAACTACACATGTATAATCTATATTGAATTGCTTGTCTTCTCAATAGGGGTGGGTGAGGAGGAAATAATAAGGGAGAGAATCTGGAACTAAAAGTTTTAAAAACAAATGTTAAAAAATTGTTTTTACGTACAACCGGGAAATAAGATATATAGGCAATGGAGTATAGAAATCCATCTTGCCCTACAGGAAAGTAAGGGGTAAGGGGGTAAGGGAGGGCATAGGAGGGGATAGAAGAGAGGGCAGACTGGGGAAGGAGTAATCGGTATGCTTGCCATTTTGAGTTGGGGGTAGGGGAGAGATGGAGAGAAAATTTGGAACTCAAAATCTTGTGGAAATGAATATTGAAAACTAAAAATAAATAAATAAAATGAAAAGGGCATAATAAAGTGCCTGCCTCACAGGTTTGTTGGGAGGATCAGTGGAGATAATGTCTAACAAGCACTCTGCAAACCTTAAGTTGCTATATAAATGTTAGGTATTTATTTTATTTTATTCATTTTTATTAGAGACATATATTTGCTCTCCATGAATAAACAATAACTCCAATCCTATGCTCATTCTATTTGTAAAAAAAAAAAAACAAAGATAGCTTTTGGTATAGTACTTGTCAAAGGCCTTCTCTAATTCTAAACAGACTATTCTGTTTTCCCCTTTATTCATATTATTCACTAGTATTATTATTAGTATTATTCATACTATTACTGCTATGGTCTAAGGGTGCTAGGAACCCTGAAATGCAAGGGTACAGGGTGGGAGTCTGCCTCAAAAGAATCCAACCACTCAAACCTTCTTCCAGTTCAAGTAGTAAGTTTATGGTAGGTGAGATTCCTAGTGAGTCTGCACATTTGATAAAGACAAGACTGATACTTTTATAGGGAAAAAGACTGTGGGAAAATATGGATGGGATCTAGGAGTGGCAAGTAGCCTGGAGTAGTCCAGAGGTAACAGAGAATAAATGGCTGGGCTGGGGTTGGGGTTCCCGGCAATGAATGGATAGTTGAAAGGATTATACTGGAATGGGCCAGATGCCTCAGGCAAATGCCAGAGATCTGGGCTGCTGAAATATCTGGGAAAATTCAAAGATCCTTTTTAAGAGGTCCCATCACTCCATCAGCTCCATCATTACCCTTACAGAACTCTAAGAGACCCTGTTGGAAATCAAAGGATCCTATTTTCATTGGTAAAAAAAAAAAAATGAAAGAAAAGAAAAAAAAATCCCTTATTCATTTCTAAAAAGATTTTGTGAATTTCCTACAGAAAGAGTTTTTAAACATAAAGCTTCATTATAGCCCTTCCTATTTCTTCTTTCCCTGAAAAGATATGGACAGAGTATCCTCCATACCATTCCACGCCTTTCCAAAAATCCTCTAAAGAGTCTCCATGATATATATTGGAACTTTCCTCTATTATAGTATTTCTGTTATACTAGTTTAGTACTAGGGATATACATTTGGTGTCAGTTACTATGTGACTGGGCTACTTCCTTTTCTAGACATACATATCCTTGATAATGTCTTAAAAATTTTTTTCTTTCATTTCCCAATGCAAACTATCTTAGGTAATATGTGTCTTTCCATTACTCTGTACTTAAAATTTTAATTTGTAGGATTATGGAATTTAGAGATGGAAATAATTTTAGAGATCAACTGATCTTCATGTTCCAGATGAGAAAACTGAGGTCCAGATCCTTGAGGTCATGGCATTCCATGATTCATAGTTTAATAGCATAATTGGGAGAAAACTGGCATCAGGATGGACTTTTATTATAGCCAGCAATTTGGGATTATAGAAAGTAATACATAATTTCTCAGATGCAATTCAAGTTCAGGAAGTGCTGGTCTCTACTGCACAAATTGTGTATGTGTCAACATATCATACATACCTATATATCTTCTTGAGACTCAGCTTGGATTTAGAGTCATAATAACTAGATTAAAATCTCACCTCTGTTCTCTATTACTCACATCACCTTGATCAAATTACTATACCTCTTTAAGCCTCAATTTCCTTATCCGTAAAATGAGGGGTTGAATCAGATGATCTCTAAAGTCTGTTCCAGGTCTAATCTATGATCACAATGGACTCACAGCTCAGATACATCTCATGTTCTAAGATAAGTCTTTCTAGTTCATTTTGTTTTTCTGGGATGGGTGGTTAAACCATGAAATAATGGTGATTAAAGCAGAACTTTATGTTAAAGCATTAATCAGCGTTTTATATTTCTTAAAGCATTCTTAGAAGCATTTTCTCATTTGAGCCTAACAAAATCTGCAGGGATAGGCATGGCAGGTCTTATTATTTCTATTTTACAGAAAAAAATTGAAGCTTAGAGAAGGGAAATTAATTGTCTATGGTCACATTAATAATAAGGGGCAAAGCCTAGATTAAATCAAAGTGTTTGTAATCTCAAGCTGTGTTTTCCAGGGGGATGTGTTGGGAAAAAATAGACTAAGTTCAATCAATAGATTTGTATTTTAATGCATCCCATGTTTGCCAATTTAAAAAATTGATTAATGCCTCTATGATAGGTTTCTGGTTGATAATTCCTTTGAAAACCTAGAGAAAGGGACTAGCTATTGGAGTATTTCAAAATGTTTCAAGTCAATCAAAAGGTAGCACCTTGGACAAGTATCTTTAGACTGGATCTGATTTAGAGGTTATCTAGTCCAACCCCCTCATTTTACATATGAGGAAAGTGAGTCCCAGAAACATGAGGCTACTTAACCAAGGTCACACAGTGGTAGAGTGATTATTTGAATCCAGTTGGCTTCAGATCTATTCTTAAACCTTTTCTCTGATGAATTACCCAACCTAAATGTAAAATGGCAGTGTTCAAAATGCATTTGCCAATTAACCCAGGTCTGAAAGACATTAAACAAATTATTCAGATAGTAGCTGAACAAAACTTGAAATGATGCTGGAACTTCAGACCTGGACCAATAGTTCTTCAGGTTCAGAATTCTCCCCTTGCTCATAAAGTTCACTGGGAGTTATTCCTATTAGAAAGAGTCTACCTTAATCTGCCAACACTTAAATGAAAAGCTCTCAAATTTTCCTCTGGTCATTTATTGTTTGTTCTTACTCTTACATCATATTGCAACCTTACCCTTCCTTCTGATTCCATGGTCCCCCTAATCAACTTAGATTGAAAGTCCTTCCACTTGTGGATACACCATTTTTATATCTTTTCTTCTTCTGCCTATAGTAGCTAAGAATGGAAGCCTAAGAGAAGGGATAGGCAGCTAGGTGGCCCAGCTGGCAGAGAGCCCAGCTCAGAGTAAGGAAGACATCTTCCTGACTTCAAATCTGGCTTCAATCACTCCCTAGCTGTGTCACTGAATCCTGTTTGCCTCAATTTCTCATATGCAAAATGAACTGGAGAAGGAAATGGCAAACCACTCCAGTATTTTTACCAAGAAAACCCCAAATGGGGTCATGAAGAGTCAGATGTGACTGAAATGATTGAACAACAACAATGACAACAACAGGAAGAAAAACAAAGAAACCAGAAGATGTAATCTTGCATCTTTACTCTCCCCTTTCTTTTCTGAACTTTTATTCAGAGGACTGAAATCTGGCCATAGAACAAAAAGCCCAACTTGTAGCAAAACGATTCTGCCTGGAGTTCCTAAGTCATTAGCAGGAGGGACCACTACTGTACCCCAAATCACCCAGCTTCATTTTTTTTTTCATGCTAATGACTTGGAGTGGCTAGAGTGAATATTTCCACTTTTAAGTTTATAATGGAAAGGAAATGGAGAATAATAATTAATGAGCAGCAGAGCCCAAGAGAAAATCCTCGGGGCAAATAGAGAGCCATATGCATGGCAGACTCAAGGATGTTTGGAAATGAGGCCATGGATTTTGTGTATGAGTGGAACATGAAAGGATGATTGGCAATTAACTGCAATATAATTCCTATGTGAGTTAGTTTAAGCAATTCCAAGCTGAAAGGCAGGATTCTTAAGATGAACCTTTTATAATTTGTTCCTCCATACTAAACACACCTGTCAGAAAAAGCTGACTAGTGAGTGAGGTGAAGGGGCTAACTTCTGAGGAATTCTCAAGCTCTTCCCTCTGGGATTAATTTAAAATGCTGATCTGAATGTCTCTTCTTAGGCCAGAGGAAATTATTAGAGGTGGATAGCAATGGCTCAATAGAAGAAGGGAAGCTGGTTTTAGGATCTTGATGAGAGACACAGTTTCTATTTCAATACATGTACTGATGCTCAAAGAATCCCACTTAAATTAATCTTCTCATTGGAAGAAATGAAGCAAACACAGGAAGTCGAAGGCTGTTCGATTCAGGGAATTTTCTCAAAGTTTGCATATGTGGTAATGGCCCTTTCTCTTTCTTGTTATGTTTTATATCCTTGGGAGACAGTGTGGAAAGTGAAGAGCGATGTGGAAAGGATGTCAACAGAGGATTTGTATATTTCTGTGCAAAACATGTGTAAGTGGTTGTTTAAATTTTTTGGACCATATTCAATTTTAGCAAATTAAGTAGGAGCAGCATTTAAAAGTAGAGTTAGAAGCAAAGCACTGGAAACAAAGTAGATTCCTATCAACTGGGGAATGACTAAGCAAACTGTGATATATAAATGTAATGGAATATTACTGTAGGGCAAAAAATGACAAACGTGATAAATACAGAGAAGCAGGGAAAGAGCTGCATGAACATATGCAGAGTGAAATAAGCAGAACCAAGAAAACAATACACACAATAACTGCAACAATGTAAGTAGAAACAACAACCACATACAAAAAAATCAAAAAGTGAATGCAGCAAAACTTTATGCAAAAAATGCATAAAGATCACGTATGTCTTAAAAGAAGAGATATGAAAAGACATCTGCTTCACCTCTTTGGCAAAGTGGGAGCTCCACTGATATCGTACACTGCACACACATTTTCAGACTTTTTCAATGTTTTGTGCCGATTTTTTCTCTTGTTTCTCTTTAAAAAACACTATTTGTTATATAAAATGGCTTTCTGGGATCAGGAAAGGAAGAGAGATACTGGGGAAAATGATGGTGACGTAAAAACAAACTCAAGATATCAATAAAAGCATTTTTTAAAGGTAGAACTAATGAAACTTGAAGGAACGAACCATATCTAGCATGTATATTTCTATAGTGTCTTAAAGTCTGCAAAATACTTTACTTACTTTATCTTATTTGAACCTCAAAATAAGTCAGCATAATAGATATATTATAATTATACAATATATAATTATATATTATATATAATAATATTATTATTATATATAATATATAATATTATAATAGAGAATAATATTATTCTCACTTTACAGATGAGTAAAATGAGACCTAGAAAAATGATTGGTTTTGCCCCTAGACACTCAACTTCTACATGAGACAGGATTTGAACCCAGGTTTTCTGGACTCCACCAACAGTACTCCACTTACTAGATTGAAGAAAAGTAATGATTATATTTATACTATTTAAGAGGGTTGTTGACATTTTGCAAATTAGTGTTTTCAAAGTGTTTGGCAAATGAACATAGCATAATTGAAAGGGTTATAAAAACAATCAGGAGGTAGCATTCAAATGGTGGAAAGAATGAGGACAGGCAGATGTACAGGCAGATGCACAGGTTAAGCTGCAATGAGAGACTAAAGGCAGAATGTTGGAGAAGCTACATGGGCTCAGATACCATCATTATAGGGTTATGCACACCCTGGTCTAATGCTTCAAATGGTCTCCTTTAAAGTGAGTTCCTTTTAGCCACTAAGGTCCCTAGCTGACTCTACATAACCCCTTGTACTAAATAAAAGAGTATAAGCAGAAGAAAGGACTCTTGTTAATATGCTACAATGCATAGAACTTGAGATGAAAGTAGTAAGGGCAAATTTTGCATTAAAAAAATCCAAACATATTTGAGGACTAGCTCATATTTTGGAATTATGGGAGAATGTCCTTTACCAAGTTAAGTCAGTACTTTCAACCATGTTGGTGTTTAAACTAAAAAGTCAAAGTTTGACTTTGAGGAAGGCTCAAGTTTGTTTACTCTTGGCAAGCTATGACTTCCTGTTTATAAGTGTGTGGAAGTGAAAGTTTTTAAAGGTTTGTTAAAAACCCCCAAGGATTCCTGAGATATGGAGAAAGCATGAGATTTTGCTAACTTAAGTGCAAATGATCCAGAAACATACAGATTTTATTTTCCCTAAAGTCCAATAAGCCTAGATGATAAAAGTATTCATGAAGAGGCAATTAGGTATTATGGGACTTGTAACATTTTAAAATTAATTTTTGTCATTTGAAAAATCAATTCATGGCCCTATGTGTCAGTTCTCCCACCTGAAAGGGCTTCTTATCTATATGAAATTATTGCATATTCAGAGATCACCTGACTCATGAAAACATAGAGGGCCTTGAGGTAATAGAAATGGGTTGCCACCACCTCCCCCGTATTCTCTTTCCCCCAAAATCTCTCCATTAACCAGCTCTTTGTGGTTTCACTGGGGCTGTAGTAAAAACCTTCTTAGCCTGGTCATTAAAAGAAACAGTTAGCTATTATAGGCAAAATGTATAGATTTGTTTTGAGAAATTATTTTGTAAAGGACCACACATTCTAGAACAGGGATTCTTAACCTTTTTTTATGTCACATACCCCTTTGGCATTCTGGTCAAGCATATAGACCCCTTGAAGAAAAATTCAGTTAGAGATTATTGATAATATTGCATTTTTCTCCCATCCAAGTTCACAGACCCCTGACTCCAAGTTAAGAATCTCTGATTTAGAAAGAAGGTTGGCTGATGTCTTTTGCCTTAATTATTATTCACAACAATAACATTATCAATTACATTATCTCATTTAACATATAACAATTACATTACATATAACATATGTTATAACATATAACATATAAGTAACATATAATATTATATTATATAATATATAATATATTATATAAAATTATATTATATTATATAACATATAATATATGTAACATATAACATATAACAATTACATTATCTCATTATAAGAACTAAATCACACCTTGTAAGACTTGTAAGGCAAGCCCTAAAACAGAAGCATAAGGGGAAAGGGGGCAGGGCAGGGCAGGGGGGAGGAAGGAGAGTTAAAGAAGAAATAACAAAGGAGAAGGGGAAGGGGAAGAGAAGAGAAGGAAGTAAAGAAGAAAGTGAAGAAAAAGAGAAAAGAATGATGTGAATATAGTCGATTGCTTACCCTTTAGTTTAGAAAAGAAAGGAAAAATAAAATCCATCAAAACTGCCAGAAGGCAGCCCAAATAGGATCCTGTTGTGGGGGTGAGATATATGAAGAGATCTAAATAGAGCCTGGTCAGATCTGCACTTGACCTTGAAGCTGAGAGGGCGCCATCCCTGCTTGTTTTCCCTCAATAATAGAGACAAAAGTAGAATGGAATTGCATAGTGTTCTTATTCTACAACAAAATTTCATGAGAACCCGACTTCCCGGTAGACCCCATGTTACCTAATGAGAGTCTATTTAGCTTAGTGTGATGGAAATTTTCATTATCGGCCATCACCCCTAAAAACCCGATCATTTTACACCAGTTTACCAACTTCTCTTTAGCATTCACAGATAGACTCACACTAATATCTTCATTTCCACCTTCTCCTGGTTGATCTTTACTTTCCCTGGAACACAAGATGAAGACAAACTACCTTGCACCAGTACTGAGGTGAAGGATATGTGTGAATGTTTCATACTCAGAGGCAACAGGGGCCAGTTGAGAAAAGGGACCTATCAACCATGACTCCAGAAGACGAGTGATGAAGCAGGCAATTTACCTTGTAAAAAAAAAGAGATTATGAACCCAAGATTCAGAATGACAAATTTTTGGACATATCCAATGTTTTTCTTGACTAGGTAGAGTTGTTACAAGGACTTTGCTTTTTTATTTTTGTTTTTCTAATTGAGGAACTGTGAAAGAAAGAGGAGATAGGGAAGAATAATTAAAAATGAAAAAAAGAAAGAAAGAAAAGTCATTGCAGTTCACTGAAAATAACAGAAGGAAAGCCAAAAAAAAGAAAAAATCACAGACAAGCAGGATGGCCTTGAAAGTTGCAAGCTGAATTTAGTATGAATTTTAAAAGAAAAGCAAATTGTAGGGTAATAGGCTAAACGTCTCATAGATAATCCTCTTTTATGTTTTACTATGTTTATGGAAATGCCCATTTTATTTGGTGTTTGAATTTAGAATTAAAAAAGAAATTGAATGGAAGGAAGGAGGGAGGGAAAGGAGGAAAAAAGGAAGGAGGTAAGTAGGAAGGAAAGAAAGAAGAAAGAAGAAAGGAAGGAAGGAGGGAGGGAAGTAAAGGAAGAAGGGAGAGAAAGAGGGAAGGGAAGAATAAGGAAGTAAGGAGGGAGGAAAGGAAAGAAGAAAAGAAAATCCTGAATGAGTGTCATAGCAATGGAATTGTATAGAGTTCTTATTCTACAACAAAATTTCTTGGAAAGCTGAGAAAGGTGGACAATCCTTGAAAAGGTTTCTGATCCTTGTGAATATATAGACCTGGGCTACCTATGTTCAACTGGAACTTGAACTGATGAAAACATGGTCCCAGGTATATTCCCACATTTCCACTGCCCACCTGACCTGCATCCCTGCTTCCCCTCTGTCTCTTAGCCATAATATTTGACTTTGTCAGCTGTAAATACTTGGTGGCAAGGCTTTCATAGAATGAGTCTCAGATGGAAGGAACATCAGAGATCAGCTAATCTGGTGTGATTGTGTGTATGTGTGAGACCCTTTTTTTGTCAATTCTATTTTATTAAAAAAATTATTTAGCATTTTATTTTTCCCCAATTACACATAAAAACAAATCATGCAAAACACATCCATAATACTCATGTGAAAGAAAACATTGACCAAAAAAAAAAAAACCAAACTCAAGAGAAATAAAGAAAGTTAAAAAAAAAACATATGCTTCAATATGTATTCAGATACCATCAGTTTTTTCTCTGGGGATGGATAGCAGTTTTCATCATAAATCCTTCAGAGTTGTCTTGGATCATTGTATTGCTGAGAAAAGCTAAGTCATTCATAGCTGATCATCCTACAATATTGCTGTTACTTTGGACACAGTGCATTACACTTTGTATCAGCCCATGCAAGTCTCTCCAGGATTTTCTGAGAGCATCCTGCTCATCATTTCTTACAGTACAATAGTATTCCATCATAATCACATAACACAACTTGTTTAGTCATTCTTCAATTGATGGACATTTCTAATTCTTTACTCCCAGAAAAAAGCTGCTATAAAGATTTTTGCACATTGTAATAGTAATGGAATATAAAGATCCCCCCTGTATTGGCTTGGTTTTCAAATTGATTGTGTTAAAATCCAGAGCTTGTGAATCCCACTTGTAGGATGGACTTGTTGACATGAAAAGAGAAGGCAGAACTGGGAGGAGCTGGTGACGGAAATTTAGAGAGACACAGGAAAAGAGAGAGGCAGAAGAACTTTTTGAAAGCAGCACCTTGGAGGCAGAGAGAGACTGAGAGGATTGCTGAGGGCCAGTTTGAATTTCCCAGGACTTTGGAGAGCTGCCACCCAGAGCTGCCAAGGACTGAGGAGACATGTCTTTTATGATGGTAGTTTGTCTGTCTGTTTTGATGTTGTTTTGCCAGATTTGTCCACTGGTGAAGGACAGTCCTGTTGTTGCAGAGGTTTTTTTTTTTTGCTGTTGGTTCAGAAGCCCTGAAGATGGATTTTCTTGTTGTATGTTTACAGAAATCCTGGAAGAGGGTTTTGCTAATGTTTTCAGGACTGTTCTGCAGACAGAGAATGAATTAATGAAGACACTGACAATGATTCTTGTGGTCTTGCTAAGCTTTGTCTCCCCAGGAACAAAGATTTGCTGAGAACTTGCCTCATGTCAAGATGAAGAAAAGACCTCCATTTGGGTATTAAATGCTGTGCTTAAGCTTGTTGTAACTCTGGGGTAGATTCAATTGTGATCCAAGGGCAGGGAACTTTTGACCTTTTTGTGCTCTGTGATTGAACAAATGAATGTACTTTACTTGTGATTGGAAACTAATCTCCATTTGAAAACAGGAGCTTTGTGAAGGACTAAATGAATATACAGCCTAGGGGTGGAGTAGTACTTAGAAGAGGTTCTTTGTGATTGATTAAATGAATGTAATGTCCAGTTTGTCAAATGAGAGTTTGTCACTCTCAAGGCCTGCTCCGGGTTTCCAGTGACTGGGGCTGTGCTGCACTGTGCTCCATTGTCACCCAGGTGCAACAGACCTTTCCTGTCGACCTTCTAAGTTGTCTTTGGTGTCTGTTGCTAAGAGGTCTGGAAACCACCACTGCTGTCAGTGATTCAGTCACCACAAAGCCTGCTCTGTGTTTGCTGGGGACTGATCTGTGCTAGGTTGGTCTGCTCTGGACTGTGCTTCACTCTTATTCTGCTGCAACAAAGTTTTCCTGCTGACCTTCCAAGTTGTCTTAGGCTGGAAATTTGTTTCCCTTCATCTTTTTGTAGGTTCTGATGCTCTAGAATTTGTTGAGAGTTTTTTGAAGGGGGAAAGCAGGGCAATTGGGGTTAAATGACTTGCCCAAGGTCACACGGCTAGTAAGTGTTAAGTATCTGAGGCTGGATTTGAACTCAGGTCCTCCGGACTCCAGGGCCAGTGCTCTATTCACTGTGCCACCTAGAAGAGGGACTTGGGAGAGATCTCAGACAAATCCCTGCCTTCACTCCACCATCTTGAGTCCACCTCCCTGATAGATCACTTTGGCATTCAGATGAAGCCCCTTAAAAAAAATTTTTTTTTCAAAATAAAGGAAAAACTAAACTTCATTTAGAGCTTAATACATTTTTTAGCCTGTCTATATTCACAACCCCCTCCCCCCCCCCTTTTTCCATCCCCCCCCCCCCCCCCCCCGCCTCCCACAAAAATATCTATCCCAGGTTAAGAATCACTAATCCAGTCACTCAGTCAACAGATGGATGAATTTATTAAATATGGGAAACTGCTGGGGTTACCCAAAAAAGCAAAAATAGTACCTACTCTCAAGGAATTCATATTCAAATAGGAAATAACAAGCAACTGTGTATATACAAGATATGCTCAGGGTAACTTGAAGGGAATCTCAAAGGGAAGGTATTAGGACTGGCAATTGTGGTAGGAATTGGAGTCTTGAAGAGGGTAACATTTGATCTGAATCTTGAAGGAAGACAGGGAAGTGAAGACAGAACTAAGGAGGGAGAGCATTCCAGGGATGGGGGGGACAACCAGGGAGAAGGCATGAAGTTGGGAGATGGAGTGCCATGTGAGAATAACTTCCTTCCTTCCTTCCTTCCCTCCTTCCTGGATATGTGGAGCTACTATAAGTGAGGAGTGAAGTTTGAAGGCCTGGGTATTTGGGGAGACAGTGGTGCCCTCAATTGTGAAAGTCTAATCTTCACTCCATCCTAAATTGCTTGCTACCTGCCAGATACTCCTATTTCTACTAGGATGTTCCACCGGCACATCAAACTTAGCATTTTCAGAACTGAATTCTTTATCCTTTCCTTTTTTAACTCTGCCCTTCAACAAACCAACCAGAGGCCCTACAATCTCTACCTGAACACCTTCAATACTTGAACATAGGTCTTCTTGACTTGGAGGCCAACTCTATCTAGCATTCTGTACTATCTTTCTTTCTGTCTTCACCATAGCTCCTTATTACCTAATGGAAATTACCTTTAATAAAGACATTTCCTTACTGAGCTACAGCCAATTAGAAGCTAAAACCAAGGTATGTGATTGGTATTACAGTATAAGAACTGTGTGATAAGATAGAATAAAAGATTATAGATTCAGACCTGGAAGAGTTCTTAGAGGCTATCAACTGCAACACCCTCATTTTACAGATTAGGAAAATGAGGCATAGAGAAGTTAAGTGATTGTTTAAAGTCATACAACTAGTAAGTGTCTGAAGTAGAATTTGAAATTAGGTCTTCTTGACTTTAAGGCCAATACTCTTTTAATTACACTTCCCTTTCTATCATGTACATAGTGCTTTAATGTTGGTAGTGTAGAGGGCATACTGTTTCCAAGGAAGATAACAAATAAGACCAAAAAGCTTTACTTCTGTAAACTGTGAGTCCCAATGAATCTTTGTGCAGCACCTGTCCTTGCAGTTCATTAAAGCCCCTATCAAAAGTGCCATTGGGATCCAAAAGAAATTGCCTTTAAAATCAAACTGTCAGGAATTCTATCTTACCTCTAGCTGGTTCACAGAAAAATAAAATAAAACCGAAGTATTTTTTAAGGACTGAAGCTTGGGTATAGGGTTTTTCTTTTAAGAGATTAAGCTTCCTTCTGTCTACATCTTTTTTTTCTATAATTAGTAAAAAAAAGCAATCATTAAAAGCTAATGTTTGTCTTCTCATGAAATATACATTTGAAAAGTTTGCAAAGTTATAAAATATAACTATTTTTACAATCTGCTCTACACTGACCATAAACCATTCAAAAGGTGAAAAATGCCCAAATGCCTTTTGGTGTGTCTTATTTTTAGCAGGGTTTAATAGACAGGGCACTGAGCAAGGAAGCTGGGATTCTTGGGCTATTCTTGCTACATTTATATATAGCTTACTTCCTTAGAGGAATTTCACAGGTTTTAAAAACAAGTTATTAATCTTAGCAATTCTCTCATTGTAAAATGAAGAAAAATGGAAGAGAAGGTTGTATCCAGATGAAAAACTTAGTAATATACTACCTTTTTCCTTATTTTCCTCTCTAAATATCAACCCCTGGGGAAAGGGAACACTTAGGGGACATGTAGGAGGCAGAATTGAGGAGAGGGACTGAAAATAAGAAAGCCCAAAGGGTCTGCTTCCATGGTTCCAAAACAATTAGTTCAATTTACCTAAAAATAAATCAATCAATTTCATCAGAAAATTTAGTCCAACTGACTCTTTTGGCACCAGGCTATATAACATTATGGTGCCTGTAAAGTGTCAATATTTAATAAATACTTGAATGTAAGCTTCTTGAAGTAGGGACTTTCATTTTATCCTTCTTAGGCAAATAGGTGGCACAGTATATAGTGTTGGGCCTGAAATCAGGAAGACTTGAATTCAAATCTGGTCTCAGATGCCTACTAGCTATGTGACCTTGGGAGTCTCTTAACTTCCCTCTGTCTCAGTTCCCTCCACTGTACAATGGGAATAATAGTAGTACTGACAGAAAATTGTTAATATAATTGTTAATTTGTTAATACCAAAATTGTTAATACGAAATGTAATACGGACTGCTACTCTCTTAAATAATTCTTGTAATGTCAGAATTTTTGTAATGTCTTTACATTTCTACTCATAAGATATTTACTCTTGATTGGGTTGAGCTGAACTACACCCTATGGCCCCTCCTCCCCATCCAGGGATTTCTGCTTGTTGGGGAGCCCAGCTCAAGCTGTATCTCAACTTTGCCCCCTGTGATAGTAATGGCATTTAAAGATTCCCCCTGTATTGGCTTGGTTTTCAAATTGATTGTGTTAAAACCCAGAGCTTGTTAATCCCACCTGTGGGATGGGCTTGTTGATGTGAAAAGAAAGTCCTGAACTGGGAGGAGCTGGTGACATAGATTTGGAGAGACAAGAGAGAGGCGGAAGACCTTTTTGGAAGCAGCACCCACGTGGAGGCAGAGAGAGAGACTAAGAGAATTGCTGGTGGCCACTTTGAATTGCCCTGGACTTTTGAGACCTGCCCCCTCAGCTGCCAAGGACTGAGGAGACATGGCTGTTTTGCTGGTACTTTGTCTATCTGTTTTGATGTTCTTTTGCCAGATTTGTCCACTGGTGAAAGACAGTCCTGTTGTTGAAGAAGTCCTGGAACCTGGCTTTTGGTTAAGAAGCCCTGAGACTGTCCTGCAGACAGAGAGTGAATACTGTCCACTGGTGGAGGACAGTGCTGTTGTTGCAGGGGTCTGGAGACTGTCCTGCAGACAGAGTGAATACTGTCCACTGGTGAAGGACAGTGCTGTTGTTGCAGGGGTCTGG
>NW_027185863.1:3280699-3299203 GCF_028583685.1 Petaurus breviceps papuanus
AATACTGTCCACTGGTGAAGGACAGTGCTGTTGTTGCAGGGGTCTGGGAACCTTTCTGTTGGTTCAGAAGCCCTGAAGAAGGATTTTCTTGTTGTATGTTTACAGAAATCCTAGGAGAGGGTTTTGCTAATGTTTTCAGGGGTTCTAGGATTGTTTTACAGACAGAGGATGAATTAATGGAGGGACTTGCAATGTATCTTGTGGCCTTGCTAAGCCTTGTCTCCCCAGGAACTAAGATTGCTGAGAACTTGCCTCCTGTCAAGATGAAGAAAAGACCTCCATTTGAGTATTAAGTGCTGTGCTTAAACTTGATGTAACTCTGGGGTAGATTCAATTGTGATCCAGTGGTGGGGAACTTTTGACCTTTTTGTGTCCTACCTTTGAGCAAGTGAATGTACTTTACTTATGTTTGGAAACTAATCTCCATTTGAGAAGAGGGGCTTTGTGGTGGACTAAATGAAGGTATAGCCTAGGGGTGGAGAAATATTAGACCAGGGACTTTGTGATTGATTGAATGATTGGAAGGTCCTGGGGTGGGGTAGTCCTTGGAGATTATTTAATCACACTTAGTAAATGCTGTATTTTGAATGATGTCATGTTTTGATCTTCTCTGTTCTTGGTTTGTCACTGAATAAAATGGAGAGCACCTATGCTGGTATTTTGAACCTTGGGAAGTTGCCTTTCCTTGGCAATTACAGTATACCCCCTTCCATTGGGATTCATGACATGAAGGGCAAACCACTCACAATGAAGTGGCTTTTCTTGCCTGGATTGCCAAGGGTCACTGGGGTCTCATGACCAGGCCTTGCTACCTCACCTATCTCTTCCTTCTAAAATATATATAAAAAAATTCCATAGGTCTCCTCTGTTTGGAAAATTCACTGGACATCTCTAAGGGTGGCAGATTGGGTAATCTGTCATCTCAATTAAAGACATTTTATTCCTCAACTCATGGTTTTGATTTACTTCAGCACTTGACAGCACCTACCTCATGGTTTGTTGTGAATCTTAAATGAGATAATATTTGGTAAGCTCCTGGCACACAGTAGAAACTCAATAAATGCTTGTTCACTCCTATTTGTATTTGTAGAAGCTGGCATAGCCCCTAGCATACAACAGGCATTTAATAAATGCTTGTTGATCGATTATCCATTCTAATCCATTGGTTGGTTGAAGTTTTCACTTCTTGCCATTTTGCTTAGATGCAGTTTGAAAAAATTGTTATAACAACTGACTGTGATCGGTGTGTGTCTGTGGATCAATTTTTCTTTGCCTCTATGACTCTGGCTGCTCATTTTGCAAAATTATGTTTTCCACTCACCTGTCTTGGAGGAACCAATGAGTGGCACTGAAAAGAGGTGATCTTCAGTTCATTATAAAGAAACACATGCTTAATGCCTAAATTAGAAGGCATAAGGGTTGTCTTGGTGGTGGGGAAATGGATTCCTAATGTCTAGAGGTCTTTAAAGTACAGACTTTACAAACACCTTTTGGAGAATTTTGTAGAATAAAAGTTATTTAGTGCTTTAAGGTTTGCAAAACACTTTTCACATTTTGTTTGAGCCGCACAACAACACTGAAGTAGGTGCTTTTATTAACCTCATTTTACAGATGGGGAGACTGAGACTCCAAGAACAGGAGGCAGCTAAGGGTTACAGTCAAAACAGAGCTGGACCTTGAGTTGGGAAGACTTCAGTTCAAATCTGACCTTAGGTTCTTGTAATGGGAATGTAAATTTTAAAGATCTTCCCTGCCCCTAGGCTAAAGTGCATCTGGAGCCTGGGGTGGGAGGCTTGTTTTTCAATAGATACTTTTTGATTGGCCAGTGGGTCAATAAGGTTGTTACATTCTCTGAGCCAGGAGAAGGCTATATAAGCCCTGATGTGTAGCTTTGTTTTGGGGCTCACTTTGAGAAGTGTTCTGTGATTTGATATGGATTCTGGGAAGCTGTTGTCCAGAGTCCCCCGGCTTTGAAAAACCCAGATGTTGAAACCCAGGTATTGATTTATTATGGATGTAATGGTTGGACAGTTTGGAAAGCTGTCTACTTGATCTGTTTCTGTCTTGATACTTCTGCCTGTATACTTTGAAGTTTGGGGTGCTGACCTTTTTCCCCTGAACGAGGTAAACGATATATGTTTGATTGATTAAAGTAAGCTTGTTAACCCATTTTGAGTTGCTTTCCTTGATCAAAGCAGATCCAAGAACCTGTATGGGCAGCCACCCTGAGGACACTTGGGGTGCTTGCTGCTACAATTCTTGACAATGTGTGACCTTGCATGAATCACTTAACCTCTGTATGCTTCAGTTTCTGCAGCTATGAAATGAGGAAAATAAATAACATCTAGAGTTTTGAGGAAAATTATTGATAATAATTGCAAAGTACATAGCACAATGCTTGGCAAATAATTGGCACTATGTAAAATGCTAAATATTACTATGTTAGGAACCCGAGGTCACAAAGTGTCTAAAGCAAGATTTGAGCCCAGGTCTTTCAGATGATAAGTTTAGTTCTGTAACCACTATGACACTTAGTGTCAACCTTGCCTCAGATGAGGTTTGGGCTACAGGACCTCTTTCATTCTCAGACTAGTGAAGGACCATCGAGTCCCGTCAGTGTAAGATGTTTTAATAAAGCACCTGGGATCAAAACTAAGTTCAGAGAAGAATCTCTGTGCTGAAAAGGAAAACACCAACTTCCTTCTGTTTCCTAATCATGAAGCTTTATTCTCTATAAATGGGTATATCCATTGAAAGTTATTCTGAGTAAGCTGTTTCCAAGTGACACATTCCAGAAGCAAGAATCTCAAGGTCTGTTTGTCTGAACAGAAACAAGAGAGAGGAAGTCAGTAAGGGAATGATTTAGTCAGGAAGAGAACGATTTAGTAAAACAAAACAAAACAAGGCAAAAAAAAACCCCAAGAAACCCAAACCCTCAAGGAACGCAGAAAACCCTTGTATATACACCAAGATTTAAGATTTTGTCTTGGCCAAGAATGATGGACAAAGGCCTCTTTCTTCTAGGAGCACACTGCAGTAGTTTCACTGCTGAGTTGAGTTGACCAGACTTTAAATTTGAACAAAAATCAAGACAAGACATTTGTGGACTTTAGGCAAAATTTGAAAAATACATACCATGCCCACTTCCCCAGTGAAAGCATGAATGAAATTTCACCTCTCAAAAATCATATATTTCAATGTAGAAAATTGTATGCACAATAACAACTGATATTTGGATAGTGCTTCAAAGATGGCAAAATAATTTATCTTATTTTTGAGCATCATAATTACATTCAGCATAGTAAGTAGTATTATTGGTATTATTACTTTATGCCCATTTTACAGACAAGGAAACCAAGTCTTAGAGGCATTTAGTGACTTGCCCATTGTTGCACAGCTAATGTATCAGGGATAGAATTTGAGCATAGATCTTCTTAATTTCAAGGCCACTGCTCTATTCATTCCTTTACTTATGTAGAGGTAAAATTGCAAATTGGGGTGAATATCCTATGTGCCAAAGTATGAAGTAGAAAAGGTTTTGTTCTAGCATCCTTTTATTTTCTTGTTCAGCTCTACTTTTCTTTGAACTCTGGAAAAACTGAATGTACTCTCTCCTTTTTCCATTACAACAGTCTTACCTTCTCAGCTTGCCGTCACAGATGGGTTGTTGACAGTCCTAACTAACATGCCAGCTGATAGTGTGTTACTTTTCCCTGAACTTGAAGAGATGCTGCAAAGTGAGATGTGCTGGTTAGGCTGCTAAAGGTTGGGCAGCACCTTCATGACAGTTTGATCTGTGTAAGAAATAATAGAGAATTGGCCCTGGAGTTGGAAAGACCTGAGTTCAAGTCTTGACTCTGACTCTTACTAGTTTATCTACTATGGGTAAGCCACATAGATTCTAAGACCACTTACAAGTATTATAAATTACAAAGCTGCCAAGCTGTGTGCGAAGAGAGTTTCCAAAACAAGTTTCTTGTGTGATAAAGGTTTTCAAGAGGAATAAAGGTTTTCAAAGGCATGAACTTCTGATGATGAATTTTAAATTTCTTCATATGTTGGTTGGGAAGATATATGGGCAGAGAGGTCTGCTCAGCAACCATCAAATCATAGTAAATAGGCAGTGACCTATTGTCCCTAGAGATGAAGTCATCATTATCTTCTGTTATCACGAAGACATAGCCACTGAGAAGATTCCATGGTATAAAGTAGTGGGTAACATTCACTGGCCTGGGAATTTCAACTTCTTGTTGTTGAGTAGTTTCAGTTGTGTAGGTTTCCACAAATCAAATAAGACCAATTTGTTCCACCTCTCCTCTTTCTGCTCATTTTGACCTCATGGGAGATAGAGCTTTTCAGACTCATGGGAGATTATCCTTGGAGTGGCCTCTCACAACTTTCTAACTAGAAGGGAATCATAGAGAGAAATGAATCTCTGAGAGAAATGAAATTGATATCTCTTTGACCAAGATTTGGATGTTCAGTGACATGCACCTCAAGACCGTCATTGTGATATAGTCCAGCTCACATTATTAATATTCATTCTCTTATTGTTAACCAATCAGAATTGGTTGCTACCCTCAGGAACACCTACTCTTCCAAGTGTGTGTAAACTGTGAGCCCACCACCAGTGAGGGTCTTTGACATTCAGGAATGACACTGACTTCTTTTGTTAAAATGTTAACATTATTAATAAAATGATTAAGTTAGCAAACAAAAACCACGTCTCTCAAACTTTTTAAATCTCAACCTCCTTCCCTCCTCTTCTCACCAACACACTGATAAGCAGTACCCTCGGTGTTTGCACATTTTGTATTTCTTATTGTACAAAGTCAATGATCATCTTTTAATGGTTATACTGATCACCAACTTGCACCTGCTTGTAAGCTACAGAAGCAGCACTGTTATGGTGGAAAGAATGTTGGACATGGACTCAGAAGAGCAAGATTCAAGTCCTGGTTCAGACACTTTTCACATGTGCACTTTCTGATTATGAGTTTCCTTAACTACAAAATGAAAATGAGTAAGCCTGCCCTGCCTACCTCACAGACTTGTCAAGGAGGAGATGATTTCCCAATGGTAAAGCAATATATGCTGACATGCTTCTTTGATGCCTTAGTGTGGGATGGACCTTCTCAAAGGCCATTCTAGTGCTACCCAAGCTGTAAAAGGCCTAACTAAACTAGAAAGGCATCAAATAGGCATGGTGATGTCTACCACCCAAGGACCCAATGTACATCAAGGTTGGAGAGGTTCAGCAATATCAAGGCCACAGGGCAGTGAATTTTTCAACCACAGCAACAGTCATGGATCACTTATTACTAATTTACAGAGCGGTTGCTATGTGCATTGATGGAGAAAGTGTCCACATTGATGAAATCATTGAAGCAAAACTGTAAATGTGAGTCATTTTCATTTGGCCATGTCTACTTTTAGGAACTGACAGCAGGTCAGAACTTTTTCTTCCTTCAGTAGAGGTGTAAGCCTGCCTCCTAGACAAGAGGGACAGATGGATGCTGTTCCCTCCTCTGTATCCATGAGAACTTTATGCTATGAACTAATTAAGTGTGCACAAACACCATTATCTTCTGTTGGTCACTGGACAAAAGTCAAGTCCATTTGGACCCTTCTCTTTAAGCTCAGATAGTGTATTTCAGGGATCATAATAATTTGTTCCATAACACAACATAATTTGTTCCATAACACAACATAAGCACTCAACTTTTCCATATCCCAAGTTCTCCATTCACCAAACAGAAAAACTACCCTCAGATTCCTATTCCACCCACAGGGATAATATCCTGAAATTGATGTTTGTTAAAACCTATGAAATGTATTCAAGCTCTTTTTATTTAGGCTATACCACTTAGAGTAATACAATGAATAAATGAGTTAATGAAGAGGGTTTGCTAAATCTGACAGCTTCTGACCTTCCAGGAAGAAAGAAAGGTGGGAGAGGAAGAGAAGAAGGGATGAATGGAAAGACCATTGGTTAGAGCTGGATAACAAGGATTCTGCACAGTTTGGAGCAAAGTGAAAGGCCAATGGCACATTCCTATGTTGGTCTACTTCTCCAACAAACCTGGGGTTCCGTATCTAAAGAAGACATAAATTGAGAAAGTTAATCAAAGGTTAAGAAAAAAGAATGTGTTCCTGCCCACCACAGCCAATATACCTGGTGATTATTCTTCACTAAGAAACAAAGGTGAATTTTGAGAAGAAGAAAAAAAGCAGTGAAAGGGCAAATGAATTGGACCATAGTATAGTGGACAGATTGTTGACTGTGGAGTTAAAGGCTTTGGATTTTAATCCTATTGATGACACTTAACTACTTGCATGAACTTTGGCAAGTTTCTTCCTGTCTCTGGGTTTCAATTTCCTCATGTGTGAAAATGAGGGGCTTGGACTAGACAGCCCCTTCTAGCTATAGATCTATGATTCCATGAACCCTAGAGTATGATGCTCAACCCAGTGTTGTATCTTCCACATAGATAGCAAAGTAAAAAACAAAACAAAAAGCTTCAAACAAACCCCAAAAGTCAAAGCAGGGTAGGTTCAATATCTGGTCTCTTATCAAATGAAAATCAAGTGATCATCAAATGATCTCTTCCAACACAGGCCTTACTTAAGTCTATCTAAGTCATTTCTTTGCAGTTTAGTCATTTATTAAGCATGTGTGCCTTCCTCTGGGGGCATACAGATATCCTAACACCAGGCAAGAAACTTGGGGAAAAACATTCACTTCTTATGTAAAATAACTCTAGTTTTTTTTTTTTTTTTTTACAAAAGTTGTATTTTGTCTGCATTTCTGGGAAAGGAATGACCTTCAGTAAATAGCTTCTAGCCTGTTGGGAAAATGGAGATTTATGATGGTAAGCAGACAGGATAGGGGGCAGAGGAGAGTGGTTGGGAAGAGATTCAGATCATCACAACCAAGGCTGTCCTGACCCTTCGATGTTTGTTCTGTACTACTGGTTATCACACAGAGGCTGCTGACGTTCCTGTGGCCCCCACGTCAAGAGGAATGGGATAGGTTTGTTAACACCAGATCAGAGTGGAAATGTACTGCTTGGCTTGGTCAGAGCTGTCAGGGATAAAGAGGTCTGAATCAGCCTCATACTGCTCCATACCCAGTCTCTATCCAGGCATATTCCAAAAGACAAACAATGAAACACAAATAGCTAATGTTGCCAGCTTGCCACAAATGGCATTTAAATAGTCATGTCCTCTTTTGAATGCTTTTTATTCTAAACAAGATTGGAAGGACTCACATATAGAATGGAATGGAAAAGAATTTATTAGACACTTAATATGTGCTAAGCACTGAGGATACAAATAGAAATTAGAGCCTGCTCTAAGTCCCTGCTCTCAAGGAACCCACAATCTAACTAGGAGAGCCAACAAAAAGAAGGGTTCATGTTAATATTCAGTTCATGGCAGATGGAAAGGCTAGGTAGTATTTACTTTCCAGCAGGAAAAATAGTTGGGCTAATGGCAAGGCTGTGAGCACTTTGGGGAGTAATGGACAGATGGTCCCCTAGCAAGAGGAAGATGGGTTAGAATGGAATGGAACTTGAAATACCTTCAGCAGAGGTGGGGTATGGGATTGGCATCTAACTGACAGTGACTATCCCATGCATAGACTTCGTATTCACTTAACTGTGTATATTTTTCAACCCTGCTTCCTCTAGAATACAAACTCCTTGAGGGTAGAAACTGTTTTATTTTGTTTTTTTTCTTTGTATTACCAATTCCTAATATAATTATGGCACATAAAATCTATTATTTCCCTTGTATAGTGAACTCCCTCTACCAGTGGTAAGCCCTTGTTGAATAAATAAATAGATGTGACTGGCACTGGACTGGGTATTGCGGAGGTTAAAAGGTTAAAGCAGCATAGTCCCTACCACTAAATCCTCATGTGACCATTGGCAAACTTATTAAACTCCCTGGACCTCCAATGCCTGATCTGCAAAATGGGAAGGATAAACTAAGTGGTCTGTAAGTGCTTTGAGTTCTAAATCTAAGGAGTCTAGAAGGAGTTCAATTAGATATTAGTGAAGCTAATACATCCCAGCCATAAAGAATGTAGCTTATATTTATGTAGTGTTTTCTATATGCCAGGTACTATGCTAAGCATTTTATTATTTCATTTGATCTTCATAATAACCCAGCAAGAAAGGTGCTATTATTATCTCCAGTTTATAGATAGGAAATTGCAGTTAAGTGTATCTAAGGTCAGATTTCAATTCAGGTCTTCCTGGCTCCAGGTTTCACATTCTATCTACTGTAGTACCTAGTATCATATACACACATGCATGGGGATAGGCAAGTGTAGAAAAAGATCAGTAATAGTACAGCTAATAGTACAGTTTGATTGACTTTTATGTATTTGAAAGGAAGGAGTATGAAATAAAAGCTAGAGAGACTGGAACCAATTGTAGAGGACCTTAAAAGCCAGGCTGACATCTTACAAGGCATAAGGAGCCAACAACTGGCTCTCTGGGAGAAGGGTTACAAAGGCTGATATCTTATAAGGAATAAGGAGCTAATATTTAACAACTTCTCTGGGAGAAGGGTACAAATGATACAGAGATTTTTTGTAAAACAATATTTTTAAATGCATACAATAAAATGTATAAAATTCAAAGGAAATAAGTCATATACAATTATACAAAATATATATTTTAAAAAGCTGTGGAACTTAGGTTAAGAAAACTGCTACTTTAGCATAAGGGTTTGACTAAATGGCTGCAGAAGTTCCTTCTAAAGAACCCTCAAATTCTGTGATTTAATAAAACAGTTTTCCTCATCTATAAAATGAAGTGTTTGGAAAAGATGACCTTATTCAACTTTTCCATTATTCTAGTTTGTCAAGATCTTTTATGGATCCTGACTTTGACTTCTCATACCTATTAACAACAGTGATAAGATACCAGTACTGACTAAATAGGGGAATAATTTGTAAATTATTCCCCTATTTAGTCAGTACTGTGCCCTAGAACATACTAAAGTTCTTCCCATCCTCAAACTAGGAATATTTATATTCATAACTTTATCACAAGTGATGACTTAGGCCTTCCCAGCATGTACAGCTGTGCTTTGACAAGCCTCCAAGCTGTCTTTTGCATGTTCTAGCTTTTTTTTTTTTTCAAAATGAGCTCAACCCCATGAAAATCTCAACCCTCCAATGACACTTCAGAACAGCCAATTTGAAGTCACTCAGCCTATTTTCACCTTCTTAAGATGTCTTTGACTGAAATCTGCTAGAAGCTGGAGCCAGCAATTCACTTTGGTTTCTTGGCTTACTGTCTCTGTTAACAGACCAGGAGCTACTTCTGACCTTTTAGAAAGTACTTTGGAAACTACAGAAAAGATCATAAGATCATAAATTTGATGTTGGATCCTTATTTTACAGATAAGGAAAATGAGGCTTAAAAGGTTAAGTGGTCTGCCCAAAGTCACATAAGTAGTAAATGGCAGAGCTGGGATTTAAACCCAGGGTCTCTGACCCCAATCCAGTGATCTTTTGACTATATCAAAGAAAAATAATGGAAAATTATTAATTGTTCATCTCATATGACCTGATTTTATGTGATAAAGAAAAAAATTTCCTTTAAATATTATTTTTTGCTTACAATTGCCTATGTTTACCTTTTTGATTTATTCAGATAGACAAATAAAATTTTCTGAAAATTCCTCAGATGGGTAGGTAAGATTTGAACCACAAAACTTTATGAAACATTTGATCACTAAATCCTTTTTCCCAAAGCTTCTGGGAACAGAGTCAAACTGTGCATTCAGTAAGATAGTCCAACAACATACTTAGGTTTTTATGAAAAGAACATACTTGGACCTAAGGCTTATGTCCATTCTCAATATTTTTTATCCTTCAAGAGGGATGTTCCTTCAGATAAGAGAGAAAGGCAGTGTAATAGACATCTAGATTAATGAATTTGAGAATCAGGTCTCAATCAGAGGGCGAGGACCATGGATTTGTGGTTTGTGTCTTTAAAACATACCTTTCCAAGAGTTCAAAAACTTGAATTCTGGGCATCATTCTCAATTACATTCTTCCAGTTCAGAAATCATTATGGTTATAGGGGCAGAATTTATTAGTTTTCTCCTTAATAGCAAAGAATTCTTTGAGGTAGAGAGTAAATATGGCCATCAGAAAGAACTTTGGCCTCAAGTCACTGATAATTTTTAAACAATTGGAAAAGAATGTATCAGTCTTAATTTATTTCCTCTTGGTCACTGCAAAAACATTGTGTGAGAAATACAAATCTTCCCCATCTGACAAACTTGTAATTTGATCTCTGTGTTACAGAATGGTTATTGGTTGCACCAAAAAGGTCATTTACTCCAATCATACCAAGGGTCTGATTTAATACAACAGAAGATGGAAAATGGAAAAATGAAAACAAAATCTTGGTTTGTTCTGTACTTGTGGCATTTTGGAGGAATTAAAATAGTTTCATTTGGACTTTGAGAGATTTACTATTTAGATCAGGCTACACGAGATTTCTTCCAGGTCTAGATCTGTGATCTTTACTGACTTTCTCAACACTTAAAAAAAATTAAATATTTTTTGAAGTACAAAATAAGGAAGACATATTAATATGATTTTAAATGAATTCTTAGTTATTATGCGGCAGTGGCTGAATTGTAATTTTCTATATCTGAGACAAAGAGTATAGCTGAAAAATGAAAAAAAAAAGACAAGAACATTCCACTTTGAGTAGTCTTATCTACTGCCTGCACTTACATAAACAAAACAGAAATTTCCTATTTCTATAGGGGCTTTGGACATCCAGTCTTGTACCTGACTTCTCTCCAGCTATATATACTCAATTTAGCAGTGGTGGATAAATTAACAGAAAGAGGTAGGTGAGTGTCCATTAAAAAACAACAAACTTTCACTTTCTGGAAACAATGACCAAAAAGCTGTCATACCCCCTGCATTTTTGTTCCCTGAATTTCGCCCTTAATTTTGAACTATAATCAGCACCAATTTGCCAATTGGTCTCCAACCTTGGATACTGGAACCTCACAGTTTCTCTGGGAACAGATTTGACCTATTGTTTGGATTATTTATGTGTTCTTTTCATATTAATCCTTACTTCCCCTTTCACATTCAGTGAATACTTAATTTCCCCCACCCTAGGATTTTCCTAATTATTGCTAACAATAATTATACATATATTAATAATTATTATTCCTAATTATCTTTTATAGGAAACCTGATAAGAGAGTTCAAATGACTTACAGAAAGACAGCTTGTACTGGTATTATTCCTCCCCCCAATAGTATTTTATTTTTTCCAACTACATGCAAAAATAGTTTTTGACATTTCCTTTTATGAGATTTTGAATTTCAATTTTTTTGCTCCCTCTCCTTCCCTTTTCCACCTCCCCAAGACAGTATGCAATATGATATAGGCTATATATGTACAATCATATTAAACATATTTCCACATAAGTCATGTGAAAGAAGAATCAGAACAAAAGAGAAAAACCATGAGAAAGAAAAAAAAAAGAGAAAATAATATGCTTCGATCCACATTCAGGCATCCATAGTTCTTTCTCTGGATGTGGATAGCATTTTCCATCATGAGTCTTTTGGAATTGTCTTAGACTCAAGAGTGGGGAATCTGCAGCCTCAAGGCCACATTTGTTCTGTGAAGTTTGGATGCAATCAAAAGGCCATACTTGAGGACCTAGCAGGCCACATGTGGCCTCAAAGACTCAGGTTCCCCACCCCTGTGACTAAGATCATTGTATTGCTGAGGCAATACAATGTTGGTCATTGCACTATGTTGCTGTTACTGGGTACAATGTTCTCCTGGTTCTGCTCACTTCACTCAGCATCAGTTCATGTAAGTCTTTCCAGGTTTTTCTGAAATCCACCTGCTCATCATTTTTTATGGAATAATAGTATTCCATTACATTCATATACCACAACTTGTTCAGCCATTCCCCTACTGATGAACATCTCCTCAATTTCCAATTCTTTGCCACCACAAAAAGAGCTGCCATAAATATTTTTGTACATGTGGCTCCTTTTCCCTTTTTTATGATCTCTTTGGTATACAGAGGTAGTAGTGGTATTGCTGGATCAAAGGGTATGCTCAGTTTTATAGTTCTTTAGGCCATAGTTCCATTCACAACTCCACTGAAAATGCATTAATGTTCCAATTTTCCCACAACTTCTCCAGCATTTATCATTTTCCTTTTTTGTCATATTAGCCAATCTGAAAGGTATGATATAGTACCTCATATTTGTTTTAACACTGATTATGTCTCTGATAAAATTGTTTCCTAGCTTTCTACTTTTCCTCCACTCTTGGCTGCACTGACTTTATTTGTGCAAAACCTTTTTAATTTGGTATAATGAGAATTATCCATTTTGCATTTCATAATGTTCTGTATCTCTTATTTGGTCATAAATTCTTCCCTTCTCCATAGATCTGACAGGTAAACTATTCCTTGCTCTCCTAAGTTCCTTATGGTATCACCTTTTATATCTAAGTCATGAGCCCATTTTGACCTTGGTATATGTGTAAGATGTTGGTCCATGCCTAGTCTCTGCCATACTATTTTCCAGTTTTTCCAGAAGTTTTTGTCAAATAGTGAATTCTTATCCCAGAAGTTGGGGTCTTTGGGTTTATCAAACAGTAGATTACTATAGTCATTGACTACCGTGTCTTGTGTACCTAATCTATTTCACGGATCCACCTCTATTTCTTAGCCAGTACCAATGATTGTTTTGATGATTGTTGCTACCAAGTAGTTTTGATGATTGTTTCTTTATAATAATAATATAAAAATAAAATAATAAAACCTAGTATAACTAGGCCACTTTCCCTTGCATTTCTTTTCACTAATTCCCTTGACATTCTTGACCTTTTGTTCTTCCAGATTAATTTTGCTATTATTTATTCTAGCTCGATAAATTTTTTTTTGGCAATTTGATTGCCATGGAATGAAGTAAGTAAATTAATTTAGGTAGAATTGTCATTTTTATTACATTAGTTTGGCCAACCTATTTTTCCAGTTATTTAGATCTGACTTTATTGGAGTAAAAAGTGTTTTGTAATTGTGTTCATATAGTTCCCGGGTTTGTCTTTTGCAGGTAGATGATCAAATATTTTATTTTAAATAGAATTTCTCTTTCTATCTCCTGCTGCTGACTTTTGTTAGTAATATATAGAAATGCTGATGATTTATGATTTATTTTATGTCCTGCAACTTTGCTAAAGTTCTTAATTATTTCATGTAGTTTTTTAGTTGATTCTCTAGGATTCTTTAACTATGCCACCATATCACCTGCAAAGAGAGATAGCTTTGTTTCTTCGTTACCTATTCTAATTTCTTTAATTTCTTTTTCTTCTTTTATTGCTAAAGCTAATGTTTCTAGTATAATATTGAATAATTCTTATTATGTCTTGAACCTTACTCAATTTGAACACTATGAGTTCATACAAAAGATTCCTAGAGTGCAGGCACAGCTAGGTGGTGCAGTGAATAGAGCACTGGCCCAGGAGTCAGGAGGACCTGAATTCAAATCTGGCCTCAGACACTTAACACAAAACTAGCCATGTGACCTTGGGCAAGTCACTTAACCTCTATTGCCCTACCTTCCCCCCTCCAAAAAGCAAAAAAACAAAAGATTCCCAAAGTATAGTCAGCACATTTGACAAAGTCCCCTGGACTCTTTCAGGAATAAAGACAGAATCCTAGTGTTGAGTTCCTTTACTAATCCTTTTAGGGTGACTGTCATTTAAAAAGAGATGATATCTCTAATAAAATCATCAGGTAAGTCAGGTTCAATTTTACACATTTGTATTTCTCTTCATCTTTTATCTTTTAAGAAATGCAAGTTATAGAGCTGCACAGCTACTTCTGCTATCATTCCATAGGATTTAATAGAAAGTACCAGGGGCTATTTACCCTCACCAACATGAATCTGATAGAATTGATGCTTAGTTGGGACCTAAAGACCGGAACTACATATGTTTTACCATCTTTCCTAGAGAAATGCAGGGAAGTAGAATGATATGGTAGAAAGAATACAGCAACAAGACTCAGTAGACTTGAATTCTGGTCTAGAACTATCAGGATTAGAGGCCAGAACTATTCCTTGGTCAGGGTACTTGAGATGTGCTTTAGTTTCCTTATCTGTAAAATGGGAAGTCTATAGTGCATGATCCCTAATGTCCCTTTTAGAAACAAATTTCTATAATAGGGGGTGTCTGTAGCAGAAAATTATGCTTTACAAAAGATGAAATAAATTCCCTTGTTTTCAGGGGAATTCTGCTTTTTAAAGTCAAAGTAAGTTACTTAAATAAGTTATTTAAAGAGTTAGATCTATTTCTATTCTTGGAAAATCACAAATTTTGCTGTTTACTCCAAGAGTTCTGAGGAAAATCAGTGATAAGTGAGAGCAGGTGAGGTGATATATTGGGAATACTCATACATGTTTGTCCAGATATCATTAGTGCAACAACTGATTTCCTTATTCATAGCCAGGCTTGGGAAGGTATGATACATTCTAGACATATAAATAACACTTTAAAATTATGGTGGGGGAATAAGTCTAGTTAACATTGGGAAAGAAGAGTAAGAAAAAATAAAATCAATAAGAAATTTTCTTTTCTAAAGAAATTATATCAAGGTACCAATGGTTTACTGTTAAAGAAGAGTTAGGTTCAACAACTTTTTTTTATCTTATTACTCTAATATAATATAAACTAAAACATCAGTTTATTTAGCATGCTAGTGTCTTTTCCATAGGATCTTCTGTGGACACAAGTAGAACTTCTATTTTTGTCATCTTATAAGGGACTGTATTTGGAAGGACACTGGAAGTCAGAATTCTTGGGTTCAAATTTTGGTTCTTCTGTGAACTGGCTGATGGTCCATCATGGATGCAATAAGCATGGCTGCAGATAATATCCACATCAGTAAAATTAATGATCTCCCAGAGCAGTAGTGTCAAACTGGAACTTAGGCCACTAATCAATCATACATAAGGATCTTTGATGGCTACATATCGACTTAGTTTTAAATGTAATATTATCTATGTTTTATTGTATTTTTATTTATTTTGTTAAATATTTCCCAAATACATTTTAATCTGGTTCAGGCAGCATTCAGGAATGATGTGGTTCACATTCAGCCCAAAGGCCACATCTTTTCCCCAGAGTATTTGAGTACTGAGAGCAACTTTAAGTAAGTCATTTGTATTAAGGTACTCCTATTGTTAAGGACTGAAGAAGTGCAAATATTCTCCCAATTAAAACAAAAAAGAAAAGAGCAAAGTCTGCTGACTACAAATCAGTAAGCTTGATTTCAATTTCTGTCAAAATTCCATTGTGTTTTATTAGAGAAATGGAAGAATATTTAGTGAACATCTAGAAGACAAAGCAGTAATTACACAAAGAACCAACGTGGCTTCATGCAGAAAAGCAGATAAAACTAATTTCTTTTATATGTGTGTGTATACACACACATATGTATATGTATATATACATATACATATGAATGGATGTGTGTGTGTGTGTAAGAAACCACAAAAAAGAAAAGTTCTATTAGATTGGGAAAGTTGTGAAATTTTAGTTTACCTGGATTTCAGCAAAGCATTTAACAAAGTCTCTCACACTATCCCTGAGGACAAAGATGGAGAAACATGGCTAGATGACACCACAGTTGGATGCTTCAGAATTTGTTCAATGATTGAAACCAAAAGTAAGTCATTAGTGGGCTGACGTCATCTTGAAGAAAGATCTCTAGTGAAAGTGCCTGGGGGATCGATCTGCATTTAGTCCTATACTATTTAACATTTTATCAATGACTTGGATTAATGTATTAATCATATATGCTTATCAAAATTTCAGATTACTTGGAGCTAAGAGGGAAGGCTAATAAGTTGGATAACAGATTCAGGATCCAAAAAGATCTTAACAGACTAGAAACCTGGATAAAATTATATATGCAATTTATTGGGTAGAAATGTGACGTCTGATCTGGGTTCAGAAAATCAAGATGTGGCCAGAAGGCAGTTTATCTGAAAATAATCTAAGGGTTTTAGTGTGCAGCAAACACAAAAAAGGGCAGCTAGGTGGCACAGTGGTTAGAGAACTGGACCTAGAATCAGGAAGACTCATCTTCCTGAGTTCAAATCTGATGTCAGACACTTGCTAGCTGTGTGAGTTAACCCCATTTGCCCCAGTTTCTTCAACTGTTAAAATGAACTGGAGAAGGAAATGGGAAGCCACTTCAGTATCCTGCCAAGAAAATCCCAAATGGGGTCACAAAGAGTTGGACATGATGGAAATGACTGAACATCACCACCAACAAAACACAATAAAAGTCAATAGAGTAATAGGGAAGCCATGACAGCTTATGAGAATTTAACTTCCATTGAAAGAGGAAGAATGCTCAGAGCAAGGGAGGAAATAATCTCACTGTATTTTTTCCTTATCAGTCACATCTGGAATATTGTGTCCAATTTTAGTTGCCATATTCTAGGAAGTACTTTGATAGACTGAATAGTGTCCAGATTTGTACTAGAATGGTGAAAGATCTCAAGATCATGCTATGTGAGTATTAATTGAAGGGGCTGGTGATATTGAACTTGGTGAATAGAAAACTTAGAGGGGATGTGATAGACATCTTCAGATAGCTGAAGGAATATCATGTGCAACAGGGATTAGACTTTCTCAATTTGCTACTACTGGGCAGAAGAAAGAACGATGGGTGGAAATCATAGAAAACTCAATTTTGGTTCTATATGAAGAGAAACATTGGCATTCACAACCCAGTCTCCTCCTACCTTTCTAATCTTTCTACACCTTACTTTCCCCCATCCTGCCATATACTCTATGATCCAATCCAGTGACGTTGGCCTCCTTGCTAATCTTCACCCGAGCAACCCTATCTCCAGACTCTTGAGCTTTTTCACTGGCTATTCTCCATATCTGGAACTTTCCCCCTTCTCCTAACTAACTCCTGACTTCTCTGACTTCCTTCAAGGTGTAGCTGAAATACTATTTTTTTTTTTGCCTTTTTAATCTTTTTTTCATCTTCTGTAATACCAATGCCTTCCCTCTGTTGCTTATTTTTGCTTAATTCCAATTTCTCCTGTATATAACTCATTTGTACATGGTTGTTTTCACGTTTTCTCACCCACCAGACTGTGAGCTCCTTGGCACCAGTGACTGTCTTTTGACTTTCTTTGTTTCCCTTTGCATCCCTTTCTTTGTATTAACCACAGTGGTTGACACATAGTAGGCACTTAATAAATACTTATTACATGACAATAAGAACCATAAAAGAGGAGGAATATACAATGTTGTAGCAGCAAACACCCCAAGCTTCCTCAGGGTTGCTGCCACCACAGGTTCTTGGATCTGCTTTGATAAAGGAAAGCAACTCAATATGGGTTAACAAGCTTACTTTAATCAGTCAAACATGTATCGTTTACCTAGTTCAGGGGAAAGAGGTCAGCACCCCGAACTTCAGAATATACAGACAGAATTATCAAGACAGAAACAGATCAAGTAGACAGATTTCCAAACTGTCCAACCACTACATCCATACCCAATCAACATCTGGGTTTCAACATCTGGGTTTTTCAAAGCCGGGGGGCTCTGGACAACGGCTTCCCAGAATCCATATCAAATCACAGAACACTTCTCAAAGTGAGCCCCCCAAAACAAAGCTACACATCAGGGCTTATATAGCCTTCTCCTGGCTCAGAGAATGTAACAACCTTATTGACTCACTGGCCAATCAAGAAGTATCTACTGAAAAACAAGCCTCCCACCCCAGGCTCCAGGTGCACTTTAGCCTAGGGGCAGGGAAGATCTTTGAAATTTACATTCCCATTACAAATGTCTTGACTCAGGAGGAGCTGGTTTTGTTCTAAGTAGAGGTCATCAGTCAAAGACTGGATGGTATAGGATGGCATTGGACTTGATAGCCTGATGTCATTTCAGCCTCTGAGATTCTATAATTCCTAATCTCATAACAATTCACTGACACCTTGCTATGATCTAACTATTTGTATTACTGAAAATAATTAGATCTTTCTCTCTCCACAGATCCTACCATAGCAATGGATATTAGAAAAGGGAGCAGTTGTAAGAAATGATGAAAGGGAAGATTTCAGAGAACCTGGAAAGACATGTATGAATGGATGCAGAGGGAAGGGAGCAGAACCAGAACAATTTATATGATGACTATAACATTGTAAAAGAAGGTAATTTTGAAAGATTTAAGAATTCTGATCAATGCCATGGCCACTCAGGACTCCAGAAGGTTAGTGATGAAGCATATTTCTCACATTTTGATGTGGTGAACTGACTATAGGCCCCAAATGAGGTATTCATTTCCAGACCCAACTAATACATAACATATTTTTTTTCTTGACTATAATTATTTGTTTAAGGAGGTAGAGTTGGTGCAATTCATGATAGTGATTCCAAAAAAAGAAAGAAAA
>NW_027185863.1:3299603-3346237 GCF_028583685.1 Petaurus breviceps papuanus
TTCCTTCCTTCCTTCCTTCCTTCCTTCCTTCCTTCCTTCCTTCCTTTGTTTCTTTCTCAAGTCTTCTTGACTAATGTGGAAATGACAAGATCACACATAAATAGCTTATATCAAATTGTTTAACATCTCAGGGAGTGGGTAGGGGAAGAGGGATAGAATTTGCAACTCAAAACTAAAAAACCCCAAAACAACAAATATTAAAAATTGTTTTTACATGTAACTGGGGAAAATATTATTTAAAAATGTATGCACACAAGAGAGCAGAAGGAAGTTTCATAGGGGAAAACAAATAGGTAAATGTTGATACTACAATATTAAATTTAATACATATTTTATTTTAGTTTTTAAATTTATTTTAAACAAACTATGTACAAAATAAGAAAAGAAAAAAATTGCCATGCACACAGCAGAACATGAAAGGATTCAGTATAAAACAATAAATTTCCATTTCAAGTAAACCTATATAATAAATACTATACATAATTTTCAAAGCTGTTCAGTTTTTCTTTGTTTCCTTATAGGTTTTCTTTTGTTCTTTGCTGTGCATAATTTTACTTTATTTTCCCCCTCCCCACCCCAAGAAGGCTACAATTAAGTGTATGTATGTATATGTAAGAACATACTATGTTTATTTCTATGTGTCATCTGTGTCTCTGAAGGTGCATCTTCTTTCATAAGACCAAGTCTTCCCATGCTTTTCTAAATCAACCAACTCCTCATTTCCTCATTGCCACGGCAATATTCCAACCTAATCCATTCTATTTGATGAAAGCTTTGCCTCAATCTTCTGTATTCCTTATGTTCTTGGCTGCATAGGTTTTATTTATACAAGAAAATTTTAATTTAAAATAATCAAAATTATCCATTTTACATTTCAACAATGCTCTCACCTTATAATATGGTTTAAGGATTTTATCACTACCTTCCCTGTCCCCTGCTAGCTTCTTCTGTATTGATTTTTCTTTTTTGACTCATTTGTATGAGATAATTTCTTCTTTTTTATCTCCCAAGACAATTTTATATTTTTTAGAATCACCTCATCATACTCAACTCAGTCCAAGCCTTTCTTTCAAACTACCCAAATAAAAATGATAGTCATAATATAACTGATAAGATTTTCATATATAAGAAGTAAATAATTTGACCTTATTTAGTCCTTTGTAATTGGTCCTTAGTGTTTACTTCATAGTTTTCCTAGATGTGATATGTCAACTTTCCCTTAAGTTCCACTGTTTTTGTCACAAATACCTGAAAGGCTTTCAGTTCATTAAATATTCACTTTTTTTTCCATCCAGGATTATACTTAACTTTGCTGGGTATGTTACCAAGTTACCCTTGGTCATAACCCTAGGTCTTTTGCTCTATGAAATACAGTATTCCAGTCCTTCAACCTAGTAGCTGCTAGGTCTTGTGTAATTCTTATTGTAGCTTCATAATAATTAAATTGTTCTTTTTTCTTGTTGCTTCCAATATTTTCTCCTTGACCTGGGAGTTTTGAAACTTGGCTATGGTATTCCTTTAAGTTTTTCTCCTGGGATTTCTTTCAGGTAGTGATTAATGGATTTTTTCTATTTCTGTTTTGCCTTCTTGTTCTAGAATTTCGGGGCAATTTTCTTTGTTAATTTCTTGTAATTTTGTATCAAGACTCTTTTTTTTAAATCATAATTTTCAGTCAGTCTAACTGTCCTTATATTATTTCCTGAAATCTGTTCTCCAGATCAATTGTTTTTCTGGTGAGGTATTTCACTTTTTCTTCTATTTTTTCATTCTTTTGATTTCATTTTATTATTTCTTTATGTCTTAGAATGTCATTAGCTTCCCTTTACCCAAGGAATTATTTTTTTCCTTAAATTTTTGGTTCTCTATTTCAAGTTGGTTGGCTTTCTTTTCATAATTGTCTTTCTTTTCTTGAATTTCACTAATTTTTTCTAATATTGCCTTGATTTCTCTGATTTTTACAATCTTTTAAAAGTTCTTCTAATAAATCTTTTTGTGCTTGGGACTATTTGATGCTTCTCATTGAAAAAAGAGTGGCTTTTTTGTTAAAAGTATCTTCCCTGTATCTTCCCCTGAGTATGAACCCAGAGCCATCATAGTAGCTTTCTATGGTTGGGTTCTTTTTTCTTTACTTGCCCATTTTTATATTTATATTTATTTATTTATTTATTTTTTGCAGCTATTAGTATGATCAAGTTCTAATCCTGAAGTATGGGGAGTAATGCCCAAGCCTCAGGTCCTTCTTACTGTTATTTTCTAAGGTCTATCCTGGGGTTCAACTTAGAGCTCCCCTCTTTACTCCTAAACCAATAGTAGTGCCCTGAATCATGCTATCCCACAAATGATCTTACTCCTTGCAGTCCCTCCAGTGACTGCAAACTACATCTCTCCTCTCTGCTTTGGAACAGAAAACAGGGACTCTGCTCTCCTTTAAGTGCCTTCAGTCAGCAGGGTCCTGCCCCTCTCCTATTTCACTCACCAGATGTGTGCTAGCTCCTTCTCCCCACAGCCACAGCCCATGAAGTGTCTGATTAGCACAGTTGGGCTTGGCATCCCTTGACAGCAGAAGGTCCTTCAATCTTCTCCTGCTTACAGACCCTCACATTGTCCATGAGATGGAAGCTTCTAAAGCTGAAGCTGCCTCTCAGCCCAGAGGCTCCCAGGGCTTTTTGTTTGTTGATTCCTCAGAGTTGATGGGCTTTGCACTTTATTCATGCAGAATATCCACCCCTGGAGGTCAGATCTTTCCTGGGGTCTTCTCAAGTTGTCTTAGGAGAACAACTGATTTACCCAGACATTTGTTTATTTCCACTGCTCTACATTTCCTCTGAGGCAATGTTCTATCTTTTTCTGCAGAGGAAATTTGGAGAGTTAAAAGTTTTATGACCTACTCTGCCATCTTTCCAGAATCCTACATATTTTAAATTTAATACATATTTTAAAAGTCGTATGTTATAGACTCTTGATGTCATATACAATCTTCTTTTTTTCCTGGCATCTTTGTATTTGGAAATGTTTATTTTTTCTGATGATTTTCTAATTCATAATTTTAAAAATTTAGAAAAATGAGGCAGTCAAATGACTGGATTGAAAGAGTAAATTTCTGTTGTTACAGGGAAAGATCTTCATTTGAAACCTTTTTTTTTTAAAAAGGTAGCACCATCAAAAATAGACTTAATAGTCATTACATATGATATAGAGATGAAAACATAGAAGGTGTGATACTGTCTGTAACATATAAGAGGACAGCAGCAAGATAGAGAGACTAATATTGAGAGATGGAAGTCTTACATGTCACTTGATTAAAGCACAAGTAGAGTGACTCTAGGAAAAATGTACATCACTCTTATGCTCTTTTTTTTTAAAAGCAATTGGGGTTAACTAACTTGCTCAAGGTTACATGGCCAGTTATTTCTGGGTGGGTGCTAAGTGTCTGAGCCCGAATTTGATCCCAGGTCATCCTGACACTGGGGCCGGTGCTCTTATTCACTGCGCCACCTGGCCGCCCTATGCTCTTTCTTTCTCTGGATTCTCTTAGGACCTTCAGATACATCTCTTTTGGATCAACTCTGTGCCAGGTCAAATGTCTCCTTTTAGTCTATTTCTTTGTATTAGGCCAGTGCTTTTTAGCTACATCTTTATCTAGCTCACTGTCGAGTAAGTTGCTTGGCCATGTTTTCATTTTTTTCTCATATTTCTCCCTCCCCACCTTTTCTTTTCATCCTAGTGTTTGAGGCTTGGAACAGAAAGATAAAATCATCTTGTGTCAAGCAAGCACAGTAAGCCCTTATTCATTTGTAATATGAATCCAGAATCATGGAGTATGTATGTCCTTATCCTGCACATGCACCATTGATTAAAAAACAACAACTAATTTCAGAACTTATTATTTATCTCTTAATATTCTGTTTTGTTAGATTTGACTCACAATTCCACCCTGTCAAGATCTTTTTGGGTCTATATTTTGTCATGCAAGACATTAAGTGTTCCTCTCATTTTTATGTCATTGACAGATTTGACCAAAGTGTCATCTATATCTTCACTCAGGTCCTTGATCAAAATGTTACAAAGAAAAGGTAAAGGATTGTAAATGTTAATGGGAATTTGAAGATCTTCCCTGCCCCTTAATAAGTGTAAGAGAATTTGAAGACCTTCCCTGCTTTGAAGATATGTCCTGCTCCCTAATAGTCTGAATGTAATCTTGTGGTGGGAGGAGTTTACTGAAGGGTGGATCAGAGCCCACAGGAAGCTGGGAGTCAGAGCAGCTAGATTGGAGGCAGGAGAGGATGCATCGGAAGGAGACAGTTAGGCTTGTGAGTAAATGTTGATTTGTGGGAAGGCTAAAGGATGCTGTGGCTCTCTGCTGTTATGGCTTAACTGCTACTATGATGGAATCGGCTTACTGGTTTTGGGATTTGGCTTTCTGGTGTCTGAATAAATGTTTTGCTTCTGTCTTCTGTATGGAGAATTTGTTATATTTTGTGATCGAGGACTATGCCGGCATATTTATAGTCACCATCAGTGCTGTATATAGTGCTTTGCTGCAACAAGGACATAGCCCTGGGAGTGTTTCCATTAAAAGGAACAGGAAGTTGTGGGGGAGGAGGGAATGGTATAGAGATAGTCAATAACTGGTATGGGGCCTAGTCCTGGGGAAGATAATATGAAAATTCAACTATCAGAGCAGGGTAGTCCAGAGACAGGTGAAGATGACCAGGAAGTAGATGAGGGATTAAGAATAGAATGAGTGACCTGCCTATTACTATCCCTGCTCATATATCTCCATTTCTTGCCAATATCATTGCTATTTGGTTACCAATCATGGAGCAACAAAATCATAAAGGAATCATGGTTTCAAGTGACCAATGGAGAAATGTATGGTGGGCAAAAATAGATTACTTTTAATGATGACTTGCTAACAAGAAATAATAAAAAAGATATCATCCAGGAAATTAATGATCACAAAAGGAGTTGAGGTAGAGTTTGTGCTCTTCTGTAATGACTCTCCTTCCCTGTCCCCAGGGAGGATGATAAATCAATAGGTTATGTTTTGAGTTTATGATAAAACCATAACCCTGGGCTATGTCTTATGGGTCTGAGTTTCTCCAAAGGCTCCAACAAGGAGAGCATCAATAAGTAATTGCTGAGAGATTACCTGCTGCCTCAGAATAAGCTTGCTTCCTACTTAAGAAAACACTTCTGAAAGCATTCCCTTTCTTGCAATCCATCCCAGTGACAAGCCAAGGAATTCTGTCAACAGGACACAAATTGCTTACTTAGTCAACAGTGAGCAAAGCAAACTGGCTGGAATGAAAAAAAAAAAGCAGTTTTGGGTAGGACAATAGTGCTTATACCTTCCTCTTCCAGGAAGCTTTCCTTATTAGCTCCTTTTATGTGCCACCTGCAATTTAAAGAGTGAGTCTATATGCTCTTGTAAAGATTCTACATATATGTATAAATATATGCTAGCTAGATATTTATGTATAAATACAGACACACACATGTATTTTAAGTATGTAACTTTTATACATATTAGATTATGCATAATATGCATTTTATATGTAAATATTCATGTATGTATGTCTTTTTTTTTGGAGGGCAATTGGGGTTAAGTAACTTGCCCAAGGTCACATGGCTAGTTTGTGTGTGTGTGTGTGTGTGTGTGTTAAGTGTCTGAGGCTGGATCTGAACTCAGGTCCTCTTGACTCCAGGGCCAACGCTCTTCTCACTGCACTACCTAGCCGCCCCTCATGTATGTATATCAACTGAATATTTGTAACTAGTCATTCCTGAAAAACCATAATTTTGATAACAGCAAAAATTGTGTTTATAAGTATCCCCAAATTCCTATTATAGTGCTATATACTTTGTGATTGTTCACGTACTTAATTATTTATGTCTGTATCTAGTCCAGACTGGTAATTTCCACCAGTGTGGAGACCTCGTAGGGCAGAAAATACCTTCAACAATGAAGATCAACAATTTCTCTATAACTTATAGTCTAGAAGTTTTCCTGGGGGCATTCAGGAGCTAAGGAACTTGTTCACAGTCACAGAGCACAATGTGCTTGACAGAGGCACAAATTGAACATAGTTATTCCTCATTCCAAGGATGCCAGTCTACTATGTCATGCTCCCCCTTAACAACAACAACAGCCAAAGACAACAATAATAAATAACAGCAACGAATAAACTGACAGACGATGGATCCTCACATTACAAATACCCCAAAATAACTTTGAGAACTCAACCAATAAACTATGACACCAGACTATGATTACAGAGCAGACTATTGCCCACAATTTCATGTACATAACTTTTTTTTTGAGATTTTGAAAAAGTATTTTTTTTCCAATTATATGTAAAGAAAATTTTTTAACATTCATTTTTTAAATAATATTTTGAGTTCCAAATTTTATCTTTCCTTCCCTCCCCTTTCCCCTCTCTAAAATGGTAAGTAATTTGATATGTTATGTATGTGCAATCATGTAAAACATATTTCCACATTAGTCATGTTGTGAAAGAAGAAACAGAGCAAAAGGAAAAAAAAAACAATATGAAAAAATAGAAAGTGAAAACAATATGCTTTGATCTGTATTTAAACTCCATCAGTTCTTTCTCTAGATGTGGATAGCATTTTCCATAATGAGTTTTTTGGAATTGTCTTAGATCATTGTATTGCTGAGAAGAGCTAAGTCTATGAAAGTTGGTTATTGCACAATGTTGATGTTACTATGTACAGTGTTCTATGGTTCCTGGTTCTACTCACTTCACTCAGCATCAGTTCATGTAAGTCTTTCCAGGTTTTTTTCTGAAATCTGCATGCTCATCATTTCTTATAGTACAATAGTATTCTATTACATTCATATACCACAATTTGTTCAGCCATTCCCTAACTGATGGACATCCCCTCAGTTTCCAATTCTTTACCACCACAAAAAGAACTGTTCTAAATATTTTATACATGTAGGTTCTTTTCCCTTTTTTATGATCTCTTTGGGATACAGGTCTCATACTGGTACTGCTAGATCAAAGGATATGAACAATTTGATTACCCTTTGGGCATGTTTCCATGGACATAACGGTGCTCTACTAAAAATTCAAGAACTGTGCTTTTCATCATACTAGATGGTCCATATCACACTATATAACATACCAAAAATGATCCCCAGGCTATATGGGATAAAAAACTTTCGAAATATAGAGACCTAGAAGAAGAGATAAAAGATTGTGTAGAAACAGGATAAAGTACATTTCATTCCCATTATCCTGTCAGCTCCTAGAGTTGATACTTTTAGTGAGCTTGCAGGAAATAAGTTTACACCTCAATGATTCTATACAATCACAAAGAACAACTATTTTATTCATCTGTGTAGTAGTCTTTAAAACATTAAATATAAAAGAATGAGAGCAAGAGAGTAACTTGTCCCTGGTCTGTTTTTATTTGAATCCTGTCAAAAATAATTAGAATAAGATTGTGATTATGATAATAATAATCATAGCTGATTCATAGTGTTTTAAGGTTTGCAGAGGGCTTTATATGTATCCCTTTTTTCACAATCCTGTGAAACTGATGCATGATATAGGAGACACTGGCAAAGTACTGCCCAGAATGGTGTGCCCACATCAAAGAAGGTGCTATGAAAGAAGAAGAATTGTGGTAGCTAAAAAAAAAAGTGAGATTCAGAAATTTAGAGACACCTCCATGACAAATGTACATTTGGACTATTTCTGCCCAACCTATGGTCAGAGCTCATATTGATCTGATCACTCACAGTCAGAAGCCCTGTACCTTGATGCCAACATAGTGATGTTATTTTTGCCTTCTTCAAGAATGAAGGACAGAAACCAACCAATCAGTCCCATTTTATAGATAAGGAAACTAAAATTCAGAACTGTCAAATATATTACCCATGCTTGCAACAAACTGGTTTTAAAATTTAAAAATTAATGTAAAAAATAAAATAAATAAAAAATAAAATAAAAAAGGCCAGCCCACGGTCACACTGCTAGTAACTATTAAGTGTCTGAGGCTGGATTTGAACTCACATCCTCCTGACTCCAGGGCAGGTGCTCTATTCACTGCACCATCTAGCTGCCCCATCAAGGTGAGATTCTTACTGAGTGATTGATCCCAAACTAGATCTTGTTAGAAACAGCAGTACAATTTTCTAGTTTCATGGATTTAGAGCTGTGAAAGACTTCAGAGGTCATCTAGCCCAGTGGTTCACATTTAGTCATTCAAGAACTCCTTAGGGGTTCATGATGATGCCCTAAAGTACATATGCTAAAAATCCCTTTAATGGCACCTTGAGCAGTAAATGATCATGCAATCAATTATATTACATATTTTTCCCCTTTGACAACAAACACACGCATCTTTGAAGCATTATAGGTTTGTCTCTGCAGTGATTTGGAAGTTTTTTGAATAAAATAAATTTAAAAGAATATTATTAGTCGTATTAAATTACCCTTGGAGTTCTTCACAATTTATTTTTTCTTCTTGACAAGGGTTCATAAAACAAAAAACATTGGGGACTAATGATCTAGTTGAACCCCCTCATTTTATAAATGAGAAAACTGAGGTGTATACATGCCTAAGGTTATAAGGTAAATCCAAGATTTGAACCCATATTTCCTGACTCCAAATTCAATGCCCTTTCTGCCAACTGTCTCATACTAATTCTATAATTAGTGGTAGATGGTTTCTAGCCATTTCATTTGTCTTGCTCAACTGTAATTGTTTTTAAAGCATATTGTGTCTCTCTAGCAGAAAGGGGAAGATGGTCTCTAATCACTGTTTTCAAAATGGGTTCCAAAACAACAGATGAACATAGGAATGGTGATTGGGTGCACTGGTGGAATGTGTAATAATTTCCACTCTTCCAGTAATCTACTGCATTCTTCTAGCCTTCAGAGTCTTTTAAACATATCAACCAAATGATTCTGAAATTATTTTTCTAACCACAACTGTCCCAATCCCTTATTTCTTTTCTTTTTTTATTTCCAAGTGCTCAATTTGACTCATTTAGGGATTGTAGTAGGGCAAAAATGCCTTTCTGGGTCACAAATATTTTCTTTCTGCTGTGGTTTTGTTTGAAGCTAGGACATCCATGGCTACAGCATTCAGACACTACAGGGCTACCTGCCAGGAACACATTAACATCAGCTCTTAGCTCAAAAGATCAGCCTGGGGAAGAGGAGGCAAGTGGAATGTCAGGGAGAGAATGGTCCAGAGGTTCCACCTCACAAGAGTTAATTTCTACTGACAGCTCTCTAAATGAACTTGCCCCATGACTCTACCTTTTTGATACATGGATATCTCAACAGAACCTTAGCACTCACGGTACAAAAGAAATCACTGTTATCTTCAAGTGGGAGGTGGGCCAGGAGATCTAAAATAAGGACCTGTCATAAAGAGTGCTGAGTAGTACCCTTCTGCCTCACTTGCACTATCCCATGGCCTTCATTTCTTGTTTTTGTCTAGATAAGAGGGAACATAAATTCTTTCCAAGGCCAGAATGGCTTTATTATAAGTCACTTATGTAGAGTGGAGACCTCCAGTTTCTATTTCTTCCTGGAGAAGAGCTCTATGTCTTTTGAATTTATTCAATAATGCTAACTTGCTCTCCAAAATATTTTTCAAATATTTTATTTTCAGCTGAAATCCCTTCATATCAGAACTGTCAGAAAGGAAAATCAGGGAATGAAAGCAAAACTAATCCAATGCATAACTCTTGTATAGGAAGAGAGGTTTGTGTTAGTGTGAATTCAACATGAAACTTACTTATGTTGGCAGATATATAATAGAGGAAGGAATGTGGTTCCAGAGAGAAGGGGGGAGATAGGTCATGAATGTTGTAGTTAGCCTTCTCTTCTTGTCCTAGCTTTATCTCTATTCCAAAGAGAACTTCTGAAGTCTTCTGGTATTGGTTAGACAGATTCTGTGTTATAGTCAAGGATTTAACAAGAGTAAAAAGAAATTTTGGGGGGTAGCTGGTGGATAGAGCATTGGCCCTGAAGTCAGTATGACCTGAGTTCAAATTTGACCTCAGACACTTACTAAATGCATAACTCTGGACAAGTCACTTAACCCTGTTTACCTCAATTTCCTCATCTGTAAAATGAACTGGAGAAGAAAATGGCAAACCACTCCAATATAAAAACCTCAGTGGACCACAGAGAGCCAGACATAACAGAAACGATTCGACAACAAAATAAATTTTCTTGAAGTATCAAAACATATGTTGTCTGGGACCAAGGATCTTGATTTTCCCCTAGAGAAGGGTAATAAGATGTGGGACAGCTTGACTAAGTGTGGTCTCTTATAACCTTTGGTTGGGCACTAAAGAACTTGTTGCTACCTTACCCCCTCCAAAAAAAAAAAAAAAAAAGAAAAAAAGAAAAAAGTAAAGATATAAGTAGACCCTATGTATTCAAACTTGGAGCAGCTTTTTCTTTTTCTTTTTTTGCTTTTTGGAGGGCAATCAGGGTTAAGTGACTTGCCCAAGGTCACATGGCTAGTTTTTGTGTTAAGTGTCTAAGGCTAAGTTTGAATTCAGGTCCTCCTGACTCCAGAGCCAGTGCTCTATTCACTGCGCCACCTAGCTGCCCCTGGAGCAACTTTTCTAAGAGTCCAAATGTGTATGGGAAGGATCAGATGCTACATTTGTGAAAGGTAATAACAATTTTATGTAAAAGGAGGCAGAAAGTAAGGAGTGGTTATAATGGAAAGCAAAGAAGTACTTAGCACCTTGTTTCAGCTATTTAATTATTTAGCACCTTGTTTCAGTTCAAGTTTCTTTTAAGCCTTGCCCATGATTATATCAAGTATTTGTTAAGAAACAGAACTTGTGAATCCCACAGTGGGAGGAACTTGCTGATACAACAGGAAGGGGCAGGACAGGGAGGCGGTAATGACCATATATTAAGAGAAGCCCAAGGCTGGAGAGAGCAGAACTGAGAAGGGAACACTTGTGGTGGCAGAGTTGAGAAGGAAAAAAGTTGTGGTATCCAGGCACTCTGTCTGTTCTGTTTCTGTTGATTTGTGTTTGTAATATTTCCTGGTTTAGGCATCAGTACCATATTTGTTTTAAAAAAGAATTTGGTAGGATCCCTTCTTTGCCTATTATTCTAAATAATTTATTTAATATTGGTTGATCCTTAAATGTTTGGTAAAATCCACTTGTAAATACATGTGATAGTAATGGAATATAGAGATCCCCCAGTTCAGGACTTTCTTGAAGGAGTACAAAGCATAGTGCCTCTGTTTGTTCCAGGATCCATGGCCATTTGGATTGAGATTGTAAGGCCAAGGATCCTGGAGGGGTGGAATGTGATAGTAAGGGAATATAGAGATCCCCCTGTATTGGCTTGGTTTTCAAATTGATTGTGTTAAAACCCAGAGCTTGTTAATCCCACCTGTGGGATGGACTTGTTGACGTGAAAAGAAAGTCCTGAACTGGGAGGAGCTGGTGACGTAGATTTGGAGAGACGAGAGAGGAAGAAGAACTTTTTGGAAGCAGCACCCTCATGGAGGCAGAGAGAGACAGAGAGGATTGTGGAGGGCCACTTTGAATCGCCCTGGACTTTTGAGACCTGCCCCCAGAGCTACCAAGGACTGAGGAGACATGGCTGTTTTGCTGGTACTTTGTCTGTCTGTTTTGATGTTGTTTTGCCAGATTTGTCCACTGGTGAAAGACAGTCCTGTTGTTGAAGAAGTCCTGGAACCTGGCTGCTGGTTAAGAGCTCCTGAGACTGTCCTGCAGACAGAGAGTGAATGCTGCCCACTGGTGAAGGACAGTGCTGTTGTTGCAGGGGTCCGGGAACCTTTCTGTTGGTTCAGAAGCCCTGAAGAAGGATTTTCTTGTTGTATGTTTACAGAAATCCTGGGAGAGGGTTTTGCTAATGTTTTCAGGGGTTCTAGGACTGTTCTGCAGACAGAGGATGAATTAATGAAGAGACTGGCAATGTATCTTGTGGCCTTCCTAAGCCTTGTCTCCCCAGGAACTAAGATTGCTGAGAACTTGCCTCCATTTGGGTATTAAGTGCTGTGCTTAAACTTGATGTAACTCTGGGGTAGATTCAATTGTGATCCAGGGGTGGGGAACTTTTGACCTTTTTGTGTTCTATGGTTGAGCAAATGAATGTACTTTACTTATGTTTTGAAACTAATCTCCATTTGAGAAGAGGGGCTTTGTGGTGGACTAAATGAAGGTACAGCCTAGGGGTGGAGTAGTATTTAGAACAGGGACTTTGTAATTGATTGAATGAATGGAAGGTCCTGGGTGGGGTAGTCCTTGGAGATTATTTAATCACACTTAGTAAATGCTGTATTTGGAATGATGTCATGTTTTGATCTTCTCTGTTCTTGGTTGGTCACTGAATAAAATGGAGAGCACCTATGCTGGTATTTTGAACCTTGGGAAGTTGCCTCTGCTTGGCATTACATTACATTACATTACAATACATCTGGTCCTAATGCTTTTTTCTTAGGAAGCTCATTTATGGCCTGTTCAATTTATTTTTCTAAAACTGGCCTATTTAGATATTTTATCTCCTCTTCTGCTAATCTAGATAACTTATAAATTTTATAAATATTCTTCTATTTCACTTAAATTGTAAAATTTGTTGGCATATAATTGGGCAAAGTAACTTTTTATAATTGCTTTAATTTCATCTTTGTTAGTGTTCTATTTACCCATTTCACATTTAAAACTAGTGATTTAGTTTTTAAATCAAATTAATCAACAGTTTATTTCATTTTTTTTTTCATAAAACCAACTCCTAGTTTTATCCAGTAGTTCAATGACTTTTTTACATTCAATTTTATTAATCTCATCTTTATGTGTAATATTTCAGTGCACAGTAAGAACATGGAGTAAATAAAACATTGCAATTGAATACATAGGCTGGGTTCAGCTATACAGACGATTGACCTATTTTAAAAGCAAAATCTGCTTTGGAAAAATCAGCCAACAATAAGTGAACACATATAGCATTCACTCAAGTTTGGAGACAACTTTCTTTGGCAATTTTAATTCCAGTCCTTTACCCAGAACAGATAAACAGGGAACTTCCAACTTTTTCCTTCTATCTTCCCTTTTTTTGGTCTCATCTCCAATTCTTTCCTTCCCCTATTCATATCTTGCAGAGATGGGAGAGACTGGAGACTGGAAGACCAATTAGGAGTGAGTCCATTGAGGTACTAAAAGACATTAAGAAAGGCAGTATTAAAGGAACTTTGTGAATGACTAAATATGATGAAGAGGAATGAGTTCAGGATAGCTTTGAGACTCCAAGAATATTGATGTCATTTAAACAAGTTAGGACATCAGGAGTGGGGAGAGAGGTTGTGAGTTTCACATTAGACATTTCAAATTTGAGATAATGTTGGGACATTGAGAGGCAGTTTGTTCCACTTAATTGACTTGGAGCCAGCAAGACTTGGATTTGAATCTGGTAATTATTAGCTATGTGGCCTTTCTAAACCTTAGTTTTTTTTTTTTTGAGGGGGGAAGACAGGGTAATTGGGGTTAAGTGACTTGCCCAAGGTCATACAGCTAGTAAGTGTGTCAAGTGTCTGAGGTCACATTTGAACTCAGGTCCTCCTGACTCCAGGGCTGGTGCTCTAGCTGGCATACCACCTAGCTGCCCCTACCTTACTTGGGATAGCAGTACTAATAATATCTGTTTCATAGGGTTGTTGTGAGAATCAAATATAATGCATATAAAATATTTTGCAAATCTCAAAGTTTTATAATAATAATAATCACTATTATTATTATTCAGGTAGAGATATCTTAGAAGACATTTAGAGTTGTAGTATCATCCAGTGGAGAAATACTGACTGGTGTCAACCTGGGTTAAAATTCATCCTCTAATGCTTATTACTTGTGTGACCTTGGGCAAGTTACTTAACTTGGATTGAACTTGATGACCTCTGAGGGTCATTCTAGCTCTAAATCTGTGATCGTCTTATCCAAGATGCAGGGCTAAAATCTCAGCTCATGTTGGGATTTAGAATTTCTGGCAATGTTCTTATAGGTTCCGTTAGATTTGGCCTTGGCTTTATGGGTGGCTCTTTTTTTCACCTTTTGTACATGTCCATTTAAAAAATGAATTCATCAGAGTTCTTTGTATTATTCCACTAGTTTTTTTTAATTGCCTCTTTTTTTCTCACTTATCAAAATTGCAATGGATTAGTCAAAATTTCATTATGTAAAAAGGTTCATTCTTGCTCTTTTGCATTCCCATTGAGAGTCCCTGATCACCAGACTTAGAGTCATTTTGAACTCTTTGAAATCACTCTTAAAGTTTAGGATGTAAGGTCAACTTTGCCCAGTGATCCCTTTTCTCACTTTTAGGAAATTCAACAATAGCAGGTACTTTCTCCCAAGTTTACTGTTATTTATGCATCACAAACATATTCTTCTTTGCTCAATAGAATTAAGCTCACAATAGTGGTTGTTTCCTTTGACCTTCTAAGACAGGGGTTGTTGATGTGTGTGTGTGTGTGTGTGTGTGTGTGTGTGTGATGAATTCATTTATTGGTCTAGTGATGCCTATTGGTCTTTCTCAAAATAATGCTTTTAAATTTATAAAATTATATACATTGTATTTCAAGGAAACTCTTTATATTGAAATACAGTTATCAAAGTATTTTTTAAAAATAAAAGTTCATAGACCCTGTACTAAGAACTCCAGTTCTGAATTGATGAAACTGTCCACAAGATAAGTCAATTAAAAATTTATTAAATCTAATTTTGAACAGAATTAGACTTCTAATAGTCAACTACCACACTGTACCTCCACAGCCCACAGCCCTGACCTTAATTGTGACAGAATTGTTACAAATTGAAAGAAACCATCTTAAAAAATTGTTATTTTAATTGGTTTCTGTTACAGTTTTGTAATCTAAATTAGCAAAACATCATCTATATCTTCTTTCCAGTTAGGCGATCTTATATTATTGTCATATTAATATCACTTGCTTCCATTTTTTTCTGATCTATGTTTTTCATTCTCTTCTAAGATTCATAGATTTCCATACTACTAGATACATTCTTGACATGTGACATTAGTTCCCCTTCCCTACGTTAGTTCTGCTTCTTAAAGACAATTCATTTGCCACATTCAAGTTATGAATTAATCAACTCTCACTGGTAACTCTGATATTGAGTTTACTTTCCTGTGTTAAATTTCAAGTTTACTTTCCCACCCCATTCTCTTTGTTTTGGTATAAAGACATTTGAGGACAAAAGTGTTATTCTCACTCAACTACCTTGTTATTTTCTACTGAGAATTATTAGAAAATACCTCAACGGTGCTTGGGCTACACAATCACTTTCCATGCTATCCTATTTTCCACTTTTGTTTGAGCCTTTTTCTCTTTCAAAAATCATGTTAAAAATCATGATATTATGTTAGGATCATAGACTTAGAATAGAGAAGGACTATTTGTGACCTCATTTTTTAAATGAGGAAACCGAGACCTACAACATTAAATGACTTGCCCAGAGTCACATGATTACTAAGTGACAGAACTGAGATTTGAACCTAGATCCTTTAGCCTCTAGTTAGTTCTTTTCTTTGACTATATTACTTGATTGGGATAATTATTGTTCTGCTAAATATTTTTTCCCAGACATTTTTTTATGACTTTTTAAAAGTGGGTCAGTAATAGAATCTATTCTTAACAGACAGTATTTTAATAGGGACTTCAGCCTCAAGAACAAAGAGACCCAGGATCAGCAAACTGCATGTAATTTCTCCACAGGTTTAATCTATACTTCTCTCTCTACCAGCCTTTTTCCGCTTTTTTTGCACATGCCCAGTCCTTGCTTGACCTTTCATCCAGAATGCCAGTTAGTTATTCCTCTGATCTCTAGAGGGTTCAGACTTACTTGACATCTGTTGTTATCAATTACCACCCCCATGTGGAACAAAATTTCTAGCCTGAGAACCAGGCTGACATTTTCTTTATCCCTTTAGTAAGTCCACTGCATTCTGGACAGTATAAATGTCTGCTGCTGTTTTTAAAGAAACCCAAGTGGTCTCTAGAACATAAAGTAAAATACCATTTTTTAAATCAACGATTTCATTTTAATTGAGTATTTTGTGCCCATATTGCTCTCCCTTAAAAACAGTAATATTAATTATTGTGGATACCCCTTTTTCCCCCTCCAACCTAAAGAGTCAGTTTCTATGATGAGACTTCATAGCCTTAAAAATTTATCTGTGGTTGCAATTTATGGTGGTGTTGAGAATCTTATGTCAGTTAACATCTTGCAAGAAAAACATAAAACTGTTTAGCCTTGTGGTAGTAGCCAAAATAAGATCTTGGCACAAACAAAGTGAGTGTGTAGGGTGTGGGTGGGGAGGAGATGAGTATATGTATTAAGGAGTCTGGGGATCTAATCCAAGGACCAAGTCATTCAGAGTGATATGTCAATAAGAAGAGACTTCTAGGCATGTCTTAGAAAGGGAAAGGTTATAAAGGCAATCAATGACTCTCTTTAGGATAGCAAAATGGACTCCCACACTGGTGAATCCTGAGAGGAGATCTATAAGGAAAACCCTGATTAAAAAAAAAAACACATTTCTCTCCATCTCTGTGAAATGTTTCTTGCCCTTTCGATTTCTGGTCCTCTGGGCTCAGCAAGGGATTGACATTTTGCTTTAGAGAGGAACTTTAACCTGCCCTCGTCTTCCCTTTTTTAAAGGCAGAATCTTAACCATGATTATGTTTGAGCTTTCATCAAAGGCAGGCAGCAGCTTTTTTGTAGCTCCCCTGATCAAGAGTATGGCTTTCACAAATGCACACTCTGCCATCTTTTCCCTGGGAATGGGATTCTGAGAATTCTCAGCAGGTCGCTTCACTGATTGTTCTTCAGAGATGATGATCCCCTTCAGAAAGTCCTGTGAGTACATTCTGGACATGAACATGGGTTGGGGCAGGTGGGTGCTTAAAAGTCAGTCAGTGATTTCTGTGGCCAATACTTAAAAGCTTGCTGAGAAACAGATATTTAAAAAAAACATTTTAAATGAAATGTTGACTCTGGTAGCAAGGGAAGAACAAGAAAAGCCTAGAGCAACCTACAGTTGTTGTATGATGTTTAAATATTCAGCTGTCACAGAATAATGTATTTTTCAGGATTTGGTTTCTTACCTATTCAGCCTTGATCATTATTCATAAAGACTGAGCCTTCCTGGAAACACTTCGATTCAATTCAATGAACACTTATAAAGCATCTGCCAGTCACTGTGCTAAGAGTTGGAGATATGAATAAGAAAATAGAAAGCCAGTCCCTGCACTCAATGAGCTTACATTCTAATGGGGGAAAGAAAACACACAAAAGGAAGTTGAAAAGGGAGAATGGGTGAAGCCATCAAGGGGTACCCTAAGCAGAGAACATGATGTTCTGTGGAGTCAAAATGAAGCAGAGCTGCTGATGGAGAATGGAGATTTATCAAGATGCATTGTAGTGCAATGATGTCAAACTCGACAGATTTGGGAACCATTAAACCATGCATAAGGATCCCCACAGGTCACATATTGACTTAGTATTAAAATGAAATGTTATTTATGTTTTATTGTATTTTTGTTTATTTTGTTAAATATTTCCCAATTCTGGTTCCAGTGACACTATGGAGTACTAGGGGTAGTAATGTTCTGCTACTCTGCATATTTGACACCTCTGCTTCAAGGGAACTGATACTGTATTTAGAATTGGAAGTCCTGGGTACAAATCCTAGTTCTGACATTTACTAGATCTATGACTTTAGTCAAGTTACTCAGTTTCTCTGGTCCTCCTTCCTCATTTGCAAAAATGAAAGGACTGGAGTAAATCAAGGGTTCATAACTTTTTTATGTCATAGACCCTTCTGGCAATTTGATGAAATCTATGGACTTCCTCAGATTAATGTTTTTAAATGCATAGGATTGCAAAAGATACCAATTATATTAAAATACAATTGTTGTTTACAAAAAATGCATGGATCCCAGGTTAAGAATCCCTGGATTAGATTATCTCTAAGATCTATTCCATCTCTAAATCTATGCTTATACAATCTATGGACTTTTTTTTCTCTTAATAATCAAATAATGGTTGGTGAGATTAATTCTAAGATTTTCAAAATCCTACTGAGTCATATTTTACTCACATCCGACTCTTTGTAACTCCATTTGAGGTTTTCTTGGCAAGGATACTGGAGAGGTTTGCCATTTCCTTGTCCAATTCATTTTATAAATGAGAAACTGAATCAAACAGGGTTAAGTGACTTGTCCAGGGTCACACAACTAATAAGTATCTGCTGCTGGATTTGAATTCACAAAGAGGAGTCTTCCTAATTTCACTGTGCCACCTAGCTGCTCTGGAATTTAAATAGCAGCAAATGACAGCATTTACATAGTGATCAGCCTGAAATGAAGCACATATTCCCCTTTCTTTTCACTAAATGTAGACCTCTTTCCTTTCTGAATATCCCAAATATTTCACTGAAGTTTTACTTTGAGCACTTGTTAAATTCTTATTCATGTTCCTTATTTATTGTCCTTCCATTTGCTTTCAGTATCTGTGCTCAGCAATAAATAAAACTCCATAGAGTCAGAGCCTTGGGCATAGTAAGTGCTGAATGTTTTTCTGAATCAAGCTTAATAGCCCCTGCCTAGGTTAAAGAACTCTAGGAAGTATGCCTTTAACTTGTATAAGATAAACCCATGCACCTCTTGAGTTTATCCAAACTTAGTTCTTTTCTGGAAATCTAGTCTTTGTTCAAGAAAATATAAACAATCAAGGCCACATACCAGGGAAATATGATTGTGGCTATGACTGTGTTGTTCTGTTCTTTACATGAAGCAAAGCATTGTGGAGCAGGTTAGTGTGTTCTGGTTATATAGCAAGTCCAAGGCATAAAAAGTTGGGAGGAGAAATGGGGGTGGGAGCAATAAATCATGGTTTTAGAGATTCCTTTTCCACCCCCACAGAAACATCTGCCAATATCTTGAGTTATCTATTGACTGAGTTCTTTGGAAGGCTGAGTTTCCTGTCATTAAAAAAATAAACAAACACTATTTCTTATTCCCTTTGGACATATAATGAAGCTATCTTCTCCAATTCCTTCACTTGCCTCTCCAGGATGAACCCATGAACTATCCTATTATTCAACAATTTCTTTACTTTGTCTTGTTTGGGGTATAGGGTGTGTTCAGGGAAGGCTTGTATCTCTGGTGGGAGGGCTGCTGCTTCCTTTTCAGGTCTACTGTCCACCTTTGGTGTCCACCTGATTCACTTCTCACCTGTGGCTCCAAGAAGCTGTAGCATGCACAGAAGTCACACCATTTTGGCAGATGGGTTAAACCATCTTGAGGGAAACTGAGGGGTTTCAAACTCATCAGTGAGTCAGGGGATGTCTATCTCAAGTATGTGAAGACTTCCCCTGAAGGAATGGATGGATGAGAACAATTTATTCTAAAGGCCCTGAAGGCAGATGAAGCAGGCATTGTAGAAAGCTTTAGAGCTTGGTTAGATGTCAAAGACGTCAAGGCCATCCAATGCATCTTGAGCTGTCACCAGTCATCTTGATTCTGTCCTGCCCCTGGACTGTGATAACTCTGGAAGAGAGAGTGAAGCTGACAACTTCGTGCAACTCTACCTCACTTAAATACAATTTACACATGAATCAAAAGATGTCATTCATGCCATTTTACTCATCTCAAAGTCCTGTGGTGACAGACAAGTGATGAAACAGCAGGTGCAGATGCACTGGGAGCTGTAGTTCCAACCTGTATACAGGTGGCCAGGCTATAGGGTCATCTTCTCCCTGCAAGCAGCAGTGGGATTCAGTAGCCCCCGGGGGTCTGAGCAGCCTTTAAGGGTTGCACTGCTCATCTCCTGGTATAAGGAAGGGCGAGAAAAGGTGCACTACACATTGTCAGCTTACCCAAACCTGGCCTGATTATCACAGCAGGCAGGAACTACCCTGTGATCAAAACATATTAAAATGTACAAAACCACCTGAAAAGATTATTTCTCTCAACATTGGTACTTGGAATGTGTGCACACTTGTAGACAACACAAAATCTAGTACACCTGAAAGACAAACAGCTCTTGTGAGAGAACTCAGCGGTTATAACATCCAAATAGCAGCCCTGAATGAAACAAGACTAGCAAATGAAGGTCAGATTACTGAAACTGGAGCTGGACACACCTTTTTCTGGACTGGCCACAGTGATGGGAATGCTGTGAAGCTGGTGTAGGTTTTGCAGTCAAAACTAATTTAGTCAACAAGGCTGTAATGCCTACCAAAAAGAGTGAATAATAGACTCATGACAATGTGATTGAGACTATGTAACTGTAATTGTAAAGAGACAAGATGTGAGAGTAATCAAGGCAATGTGTGGCACAGAGTGCTGGATTGATTATAGACTTATCCTCTCCAAACTAAATATTTTCATTCAATGAAAGTGGTGCCCCCAAGGCAAAATGGCTACCAGAAGAATTAATGTCAACAGATTAGAGTACTTCTCTGAGTGGGAACAGTTTGTTGATAGCTTGAAGGGGTGATAGGGTGGTGATGGTATGGTGATGGTTGTTGTACATCCTTTGTTTTGAAGATATCACAGGGTGATGTCTCCACTTGTGCATTTGGATTTGGATTTAAGTGAGGTAGAGTTGTGCAAAATTATCAGCCTCACTCTCTCTTCTAGGCACTGAAGCCTGGTAGCAAGAGAAAAGTCAGGATGGCTGTTGATGACCCAGGATGCAGTGGATGACTTTGATAGTAGTAAAGAAAGTCCAGAGAGTCAAGAGCACAGCCAAGAAAGGAATGAAATGTAGGTGTCCTCCTTAAAATAAAGGTTCAGAGAGGAACCAACCAATCAGAGGGAGAAGCCCCAAGGTGAAGGGTACTTTCAAGGTGAGATGTCTAGGGGTGAAGAGAGCTTCCAGGGTGAAAAAAGTTTCAGAGACATGGTAGAGAAAGTTCAGAGAATTAGAAATGCATCCTGGAGAAGAATGATTCCCGTCAATGTTCTTCTAAGAGTTTGCCTAGGGAATAAGGGGAGGGAGCATTCCCACAATCTACTTGAGGCATTCCTCACTTTCTCCTCTTATCACATAGGTATCAGCCAAATACTCTGACTCTCCACTTGCAATTCATTGCTCTTACAATGTAATGAGTAAATCTTGTCTTCCCATCATACAATTCCTTGATAATATCCTCTATTCCTGTTCTTATCTGTTTTCCTGCTTCTATGCACTTCACTCTGAATCAGTTCACACAAGTCTTCCCAGGTATCTCTGAATTGCTCACCTGTACAATTAGTGAGTTATAAGACTATCACTATAGTGGAGAAGGCTGAAACACTAAGGAAAGCTATTATAAGAAATCCTCAGGCAATTTAATGTCTGCTTAGTACCTGTTATATGATGTCAGTGCCAATGAGCAGCACCTGTCAGCAAGGAGAAGAAGGGAATGTCCAGGAGCAGCCAACAGCTGCATAATCAGCACCTGTAAAATCAAGAGTTGATCTGGATTGGTGAATTTTAGGGTGATGGTTAAATGCTACATCTTAAGTTTAATTCCAGCTCCAGGTTAAACTTGGGTAGGTTTCTATTATAAATAGCTATAGGGAAGTATCAGGCTATTAGATATGGGACAGGGCCACCAAGTCAGGGAATTGGGATGAGACTCCCTCCGCATTCCACAGCCCTAAAGAAAAGATTGTTTTTTCTCTTTGAATTTCTCTTAGTTTATCTACCATCATCCAGGTGTTTCAAAGTGCATAGCCATTTTTACTAAGCGACAAGGAATCTTGGAATACGACTTTATATTTTCCTAATCCAAACAGTATATTGTGACACACTACTTATTTAGTTGGGGTAATCTAAGTGGAACAATGGATAGTGCATTGGACTTGGAGTCAGGAGTGATCTGAGTTCAAATCTGACCTCAGATACTAGCTGTGTGACCATGGGCAAGCCACTTAAACTCTGTTTACCTCAGTTTCCTCAACTGTAAAATGGGATAATACCTACTTCCCAAGGTTGTTGTGAGGATCGAATGAGGTAATATTTGTAAAGCATTTAGCATGACATATAGTAGGTACTTAATAAATACTAATTATTATTATACTTATTCTTATTTGACTCCACACTGAAAGCATTTCATATTCTCACCTAACTATTCCCTTTTAATTTCCATGCTATCTTATTCTCTGGCCCTAACTCTTGGGTTGCTGTTCTTTCTTACTGCAACACTCTTATATTCTTAGAAGGTTTAGGTAAAGATAATCTCTTCCCTATCTTAATCCCTGGACAATCAAGGTTCATTGCATTCCAGTGCCCAGGTTCACCCCCATGAATTCTAAATTCTTTATAGGCCCCTGAATTCTGACTTAAATTCCTTCTGTTCTATGCAATTCAATTAGATTATAAACTCCTTGAGGGCAAATACTACATCTAATTCATCCTTGTATTTCCCTTGGCTTCTAGGATAGTGCCTAGAATGTACCAAGAACTAAATAAATTTTTATTGAATTGAATGGAACTGGACTATACTTCAAGAAATTCTCTAAACAAACATTTTCTCCATTCTAGGAACAGAGCATCCTGCCCAGCTCTTTTAAGCCAATCCAATGGCCTTGATGCTCCTTTATTTCTCTTCCTTCTGTATTAATCTGTTCCTTCTAGGTATCTGATTGCCCTACTCTCATCTACATCAGTTCATTCTAGAGTTAACCATAGTACAATATTCTTTTTCTTTTTAATTTTAAAACTAATTTTTAAAAATTTATTTTTAATGTTTTTAATTGAGTATCTGATATTGCCACCCTCCAGACCCTCCCACATTCATTGAGAAAAACAATATATCAGTTATATATGTGAAATCATGCAAAATGTATTTCCATTGTACTTATGTTGTAAGAAAAATAAAGAAAATGAAAAAAATTATATTTCAGTTTGTAGTCAGTTTTAATCAGTTCTCTTTTTGGAGGTGCATAGCATTTTTCATCATGAGTCCTTTGGAATGGACTCAAATCATTATATTGATCAGACTACCTAAGAGTTTCATAGTTGATCACAGTTACAATATTACTGTTACTGTGTACAGTGATCTTCTGGTCCTGTTTAATTCACTCTGCATCAATTCATATATATCTTCCCCGGATTTTCTGAAATCATCTTCCTCATCGTTTCTTTTAGCTCTATAGTATTCCATCACAATCCACCATAGCTTGTTCAGCCATTCCCCAAGTGATGGGCATCCCTCAATCTCCTATTCTTTGCCACCACAAAAATAGTTTAAAAAATTTTTTCCTTTTTATCTCTTTGGGATACAGACCTAATAGTGATATTTCAGGGTCAAAGGATATGCATAGTTTTGTAGCCCTTTAGGCATAATCCCAAATTTTTCACCAGAATGGTTGGACCAGTTCACAACTCTACCAACAATGCATTAGTGTCCCAATTTTTCCTCATTCTCTCCAGCATCTATCATTTTATTTTTCTGTCATGTTACACAATATGAGATGCATGAGGTGATACCTCAGAGTTGTTTTAATTTGCATTTTTCTAATCAATAGTGATTTAGAGTATTTTTGTTATGACGATAGACTATGTATTCATTTCTTCTGAAAATCCTCTTTTCACATCCTTTTACCATTTTTCAGTTGGGGAATGACTTGTATTCTTACAAGTTTGACCCAGTTCACTATATATTTGAGAAATGAAGCCTTTATCAGAGTAGTTTGTTGTAAAACTTCTCATTTTCCTGCTTTCCTTGACTACATTGGTTTGGTTTCTGCAAAAACTTTTAAAATTCATGTAATCAGAATTATCTATTATATTTCTCATGATCCTCTCTATCTCTTGTTTAGTTATAAACTCTTCCTTTAACTATAGATCTGACAGGTAAAATTTTCCATGCTCCTCTAACTTGTTTATGGTGTAACTATGTCTAATTTTGTTGTTGTTCAATTATTTCAGCTGTGTCCAACTCTTGATGACTCCATTTGGGATTTTCTTGGCAAAGATCCCAGAATGATTTGACATTTCCTTCTCCAGCTCATTTTACAGATGAGGAAACTGAGGCAAACAGAGATAAATTACTTGCCCAGGTCACACACTTTGTAAGTGTCTGACGTGTCCAAGATAAGTCTTCCTGATTCCAAACCCAGCACTGTATCCATTTTGCACTACCTAGATGCCCCTTGTCCCAACTAAATCATACTTGCTCCCAAATCTACAATAACTTGGCCAAAAAGGTATTATAGTTATGCTATCAGAGAAACACCTAAACTTAGAAAGAACTAGAATCACTTATCTATTCAGAGAAGATCCTAATGTGCTGTTGGAGCAAAGCAAACATATTGGTATAATACGAGGTCAATCAGCAGAGAGATAGTTTCTTTAAAAAGCCAGCATGACATAAAGTCCAAATGTGTTTTGGATAAAAATTGATGCTTCAGAAAAACAAGATAAGTTTTGCATAGCGTGTAAAATGTGCAGCTGATAACTGATTAAAAGGGCATATGCCAAGAAATGCCAAGGGAAGAGCCGATGCATGCTGGCCTCGGTTGCTTTATTCAGATGGGGGTAAGTATATGTGCAGCCTGGCCCCTTCTTCTTTGCTATTAAGGGAGCACGGAGAATAGCTGCCATATCCTATTCTGGGGAGTCACTCTTCTTGAGAGTGCCATATTTTGGGGTGCCCTTATATGGAAATGAAGGCAGGGACATGGTGGAGGGAACTTTATGAACTGACCTGAAAGGTTCTCATGATGCCAACCTTCCAAAACAGCAGAAACACTGAGAGGTGAGAAAAGCTATTCCCAAGAGTCTAGATTGTCCAGAAATGTGGTACACTTTTTCAATGAGATAATTGTTGCTCTTATGGCCAGCTTCCAGAGACATTGTCTCACAAATTCATTACTTTGGATCCTTACAGTTGTGGCAAATTGGAAGGGATGTGTGTGGTAAATACATAGATAGGCTATTTTCATAACTTCTAAATTTATGAAATTGCACTGTGAAAATGGATGGTTAATGACTTAGCTAACCACCTTGATTTGCTTGAGATCCTGTACTAACTAGAGGAGGCTGGACTGACCTGGGAATCAGAATCAGCCAATCAGGAAGCAGACTGAGCATCCCTCTAGTTTGACATACCAGAGATCCTTTGTGATGCTCTCTGAGTAAACCTGAAATTTTCTTGCTGTGCCAGCAACCCCAAGGCCAGATTAGGCTTGCACAGACATCCTGAGTCAGGGGCACTTCCTTGCTTTATGGCCTTATAATCTCCCTCACCTAATGCTTTAGTGAGTTCAGTCTCCATTGTAGCTGCACATACATGCCTCCAGACTGAGAGAAATAAAACATACATACAACCTAATTCTGTTTGTCTTAGACCAAATTCTGGAAGTTGACAATACTAAGGGGAGAGAGACAGAGACAGAGATACAGACAGAAACAGAGAGACAGAAATAGAAACAGAAACAGAGAGAGAAGTTAATCTTTTGGGTCTATAAATAAATGGATTTTTTGTTAAATCATTGTTTCAGTAATGTATCTAATAAATATATGTTGGAAGCATTTTTATTAGTAAAAGGCTGTTGTACTATAGAGCAGGTATTCTTAACTGGGGTCCATGGACTTGTTTTTAAAAATATTTTGATAATTGTATTGCAATAAAATTGATTTTTTGTAACCCTATGTATTTTATCTTAGGTATTTAAGAATGATATTCTGAGGAGAGGTCAGATGACCAAAAAGGTCCATGACAGAGAAAAACTCAAGAACTCATTATAACAAGAAAGTGTATTTAACCATAACTTGCAACAGCTGCTTTTGTTACTAGTTGAATGACAGACAAGTAGTCATAATTGCTTTATGCCTCAATTTCCTCATCTGCAAAGTAGGGACAATAATGCTGGGTTGAAAGGCAAATACTTTGTAAATCATAAAATTCCATATAAATATGAGTTATTCTTATAGTTTTAAATAGTAATAATAGGAACAAATGTTAACTAAGATTCTTAGAATGAATTAATAATCTTCTCTACCTCAGAGCAACCAACACCCTAACCCTGCATGAGGGGTAGGGTGGAGTTGAAAAATGAGAGAGGAGAGCTCTGCTTTCCTTGGATTTCTGCTAGTCCTTTCAGACCTTCTTGAACTTCTTCAGTTCTTTGAGTTTCATTGTTTTCTAAAGCCACTTTGGACACATGTCTCCCATCTTCACAAGAGAAGATGAATCGTGCCAACCCTAATTCAAGCTGTTGAAGGGAAAATACGACTCTGGAAGAAGTTGACATGAGAGGAGCTGGCATTCTGCATCATGTCCCTGTCTCCAGATTGCTATACTAGAAACTTTTGGGACTTGCCACTGGGCAAGATCTGGGACTTTGTCTCTTAGCTGAGCTGTTTCCTAGATCCCAATTGCAGATCTCCTTCACTCTGGAATTGTATGGTATATATTCTCCTCTTTCTGATTTCTATTTTGCCATCAATTTGGATAAAAGGGTTTATTTGCTAATTGCTATGTGTGTTCATCATAGAACTGGTATTTGGTAGGAAAGCAGTCAGTTATTAACTATAAAGGTTGAGGTTCTCCTTCCCTCATTAATGAATAGAAATCAGAAGTTTGGCTTGAACCTGAAACTATATATATCCCCTAGATTAATAATATTTATGGTAGCAGATAAATATAATTCTACTGCAATACCATTTCTCTCTGTGGGGAACACAATGGCTGAGCTTCTGACCCCAACCTCCTACTTCCCTTCCCTTGATGAAGGGTAGGGAGAGAAGAGGGTAGAGATATCTATTCTGCCTCCCTTTGAGACATATGATACCCCATGCAAGATGTGGGGGACAGTTTTGCTACACACATGGGTTCTACATTAACAATAACTAGAGCTTATACAGTTTTCAAGGCATTTGCTATTGTTATTTCCATTTTATAGATAAGGAAATTGAGGCAAATAAAAGTTAAGTGATTTGTTCAGCATAATATAGCTAGTATTTGAGGCTGGATTTGAACTCAATTCTTCTTCACTCTAGGGATAGCAATCTATCCCCTGTACCACCTCAAAGACCCAAACCCAAAGCTACCAGGTATTTCTGGCACCAAAACTTGATCATTTCTTTTCTCAGTCAGGGCATTGAAGTTCTAATAAATACTAGGCTACATGATCCAATGAAATTACAGGCAAAATATTGAATTTGATAAAGGGAAGCTTGAGGTTATCAATAGGATAGCTTGTTTTTTTTAGTCCAGATATGTGATTTAACTGGTATAGGAAACTCTTTCCCTTGGTGGCAGTGCAGTACAAGGGAAAGAGCCTTTTCTCTAGAATCAAAGAGCCTGTGTTCAAATCCCCACCTCAGACTCTTATTGCCTACACGACCCTGAGAGAGTGACTTTATATCTCTTAGATCTCAGTGTTCTCTTTTCTAAAATGAGGGTGTTGGACTACATGACCTCTGAGGACCCTTTCTGTTCTAGATGCATGGTTACTTATGTAGTGTGTTAAGGTTTATAAGAATCTGTGAAGTAGGTATCATTATTATACCCATTTTCTAGATGGGTCATCTGAGGTACAGAGAATTTAAGTGGCTGGCCAAGGGACACACAGCATAACAGTATAAAAATATTTAGATTTAGATTAGAGTCTTGTCTTTCTTGCAGTAGAGCGGTCCTATTCCAGATAGACCTCTTCTTCCTACCTATTAAACCCCCATTTTCTGGATCTCTTCCTAACTGACTAGGTACTCATATGTCCAAGGAATGCCTGCTAATTAGAGCCAGATGTGGTAAACCAATCCCCTATGCCTAAGCAAGCTTGCTTCCTCTGCTGGTTGGACCATGTGAGGTATTTCTGTGTCATACTGAGATGCATGGTGAGGATCTGTCATTATCTGAGTTCCGGATCAGAGGGGTCATGTCCTCCTGCATCTTTGATCCCCCTTCCTTCTCCTGCTGTGGCCTTCAGTTCATTTCACCTGAGGCCCGGTTGCTCCCTCCCCTACATTCCTGAACATTGCTGACTAAGTTGCAAATGGGTCTCAGCCTTTTAAAGATCCTTTTGGAGCCTTCTTTTTTGTGTGTGGCTATGATTCATTTATACCCTTGTTTCCTTTATCCTTGTTGCCTTTCTCACACCCATCTCATTTTGAGTCTTCCATCTTCCCTTGTACAAGGCAAAATGTCCCTACAACTAAAGGCTATTGCTTTAGCATCACTAACTAGTCTGTCTTTTCTGTGGAAACCTCTAAGTCCCCCCACCACTCAAAGTATATTGGATGAAGACTAAATATCAAAGCTGGGCACTGAATCCAGGTCTCCTAACTGCAGAACTCTCTCTATTACATGATGGTTCATCTCTTGAACAAAAGCATTGATTCGAAAATGTCATCTGCATCATGATGTACCATTAAGAACCTTGGACAGAGAAATCATCTTAGTTACAGACAGAGGAATGCATGATCCACAGGTGAATTACAGTCTGGGTCCTGAGCTCTGTTTTGCAGATTAGCTCTCTTCTTTATAGGTTGCTAGGTGGCATACTAGATAGAGGGCTTGGGATGGAATTGAGAAGATCTGAGTTCAAATTTGGCCACAGACTTCAGGTAAATGAGCCTGAGCAAGTCCTGTAACCTTTCAATGTCAATTTCTTCATCTGTAAAGTGGGGATAACAATAGCACTTACCTGTCAGGGCTGTGGTGAGGGTGAGATGATTATAACATGCTCTGTAAACCTTTAAGTCTATATAAGTGCTCTTATTATTATTAATAGACCAGATAGACTCCAACAGGCCAACAACCCTTCAACTAGACTGAATGTGTCATTAAGCCTGGTTTCATTTTTATCCCCAGAGTTTCCCCAGCAGCCCTCGCTATGACCAATACAGTTGTACAGAGAAGATTTTTCACATTATCCATTATATATTCCCAATTTCTTGATGTGATCACCTCCTATTTATACTGGTTAATTTTGTTATTATTATAGCTTAATGATTTGTTTATAATAATTGATTGTTAATATGCATCATATATATATATATATATATGGTTCTACATTTGTTTATGGATTTCTATGAGCCCTTTGAATTTTTCACATTTTTTTTTGAGATAGAATAAAGGTTGGTGCCTGACAAATACATTTTTCTTGAACATTTCTTTATGAGCCTGGGGACCCTGGGATCCTCATGGAAACAAGCTCTACACAGATATAGTCAGAGATTTTCTGAGTAAAAATTGTATGGGGGGGGGTAGACAGCAATTTGAAGAATTAATGATACTTTTGAGATGGTCTGTAATATGTTGTTGATCCCTAGCTGTGTAAGCCTATACAAATTTTAGGGTACTAGAGCATGGGTTATGGAAAGTTATAGAATGGAGAAAAAGATGCTTGAGGAAAAGTTTAGGATTGCTAAACATTGCCTAGGGATGTTTTGGTTTCAATTCCACTTTCAACAATTACTAGTTGTGTGACCATTTACTTAATCTCTCTTAGCCTCCATTATTCCATTTCTTCAACTATAAAACAAACATAGTGCTCTCTGTAGTACTTTACCTTGCAGTGTTATTATAAAGCTCCAGAGAGATAGTCTATGTAAAGCACTTTGAAAACCATAAAGGACATTTTTTAAGTGTCCTAAAAGTCTCAGTGCAGTTATAAGTTTCAATAAGCTTAAATCTGAATCCTGTATTGTGGTGGCTGGCATGTGAGCAGGAGAACACTCTTATTGGTGACCCTTTTGGTACTGGAATAGACATCGCTATCAAGAGTCTAGAAGTTTTGGCTTGGTTTCCTTCTGTAACATGTCCTTCTCATAATGTAGTTCTTCCACTAGGGAATATGTAAACATATCCATCAGCTATGGGTTTTGAGTATTTGATGATGCTTTCTAAGCAAATTACTTTCCACAGTGTTTCTTCTACATACATTATTTTCACTTAAAACATTTTTGCTCTCAGTGGAACCACTCCAGAATGGATTCCCTGGATCATTAAACAAGGAATTGCTATATTATGTTAAAGGTGGCACTCACATAGGGATCCTGGGACTGGTCTATAAAGTGTTTGCTGGCCTGTGTCTTCATCCACTATAAGTCCCTGATATCTGAGAGAAAATATAATTGCCTCACAATGACAAGACATTACAATTGGAGAAGACCTCAGGTACCTAACCCCTTTAGAATCCCTTCTTCAACATCCCTTGCAAGTTGTCAGATAGCCTTTGCTTGAGGATATCCAATGATGGGGAATCTCAATACTTTTTGAAGCAACTGATTCTACTTTTGAATCATTCTAATTGATAGGAAGTTAATACATCAAACCCAAATTTGCTTCTTTATAACATCAATCAATTACTCTTAATTCTGCCTTCTGGGACTAAGACAAATAAAGGTATTCTCTCTTTTAGATAAAAGTCCTTCAAATATTGAAAAGTCTATCATGTCTCCAAAATCTTCTTTTCTCCAGCCTAAGTAGCCCTATTTTCCCCCAAATGATACTTATATGATGTGGCCTCAAGGTCCTTTGCCATCCTGGTTGCCTTCCTTTGGGCTGTTTCAAGCTTATCAATATCCTTCAGAAAACCAATTGATCAAAATTTAACAAAATATTCCACATCTGACAGGACAGAATTTAGTGAGACTTTTACCTACTTACTCCTAAGTGCTAAAATGTCTTAATACAGCCTGAGATTGCATTAGCTTCCTTGACTTAACATGTGAATACTTGCAAAACATATTTTTAAAACCTCCATAATATAATAACTCTAGAAACTGAAATTTCCTTCTTATCATCAGGAGAATGATTACTCAAAGTACAAAAGGCTTGTATATGTCAGTCATTGTGCCACCTTTGATCTGGTTTATACTGGGCAGACACCAGAGGGAATAACAAATCAGGTCCTTAGAGGCTGGTCTGCATGAGTGGTTACTAGAGAGTCTTGTCATATGTCTTTGTACCTCAGAGCAGTGTTTTAACACAAGGATTAAGGGTTATTCCAAGGTTTAGAAGGGTCACCAAACCATTTACTCCTCTTCTTTTCTGCCACTCTCTACCCCAATCAATCAGAAAGTGTTTAATTAATACATATATGCCTTGCACTATTCTAAGGTTCTGTGGTAAATACAGAAGAAATATAAAGTATAGTCTCTGATATTAAGCAACTTATGATGTAATTGGGAAGGCAAAATGAATCAACATGAAATATCAAACTATGTAAGGCACCCAATAAAAGAATCTTCTCATTAACATTCCTGATGTATGATCTATAGCTTTTGCTAGAACCCTTCCAGGTACAGGCAACTCACTACTTTCCAAGGTGGTGTAGTCCAGATTATTATAATGAAATTGGGCAATATTTAGTGAAACAAATAAACATACAAGACAATAAACATATAATAAAACACAGATAATATTTCAATTTAAAACTAAGTCAGTATGTGGTCCATAGGGAGTGTTATATATGGATTAACCCTTCCATTTGAGTCTGACATCAGTAGTCTAATCCTTATTTTGACAGTTCCAATTTTACAGTGTTTCCCTATATTGTGCTTAAATCTACTCCCCTATAATTTCCAGTCCTTAATCCTTGCTCTGCCCTCTAGACAAAATAAGTCTGAAGCATTACCCACATGACAGACCTTTAAATATCTGAAGAGAACAATCATAGGAATTTCACCATACTCTGAACTTGTCAGGCTATGTCTGGAATACCATCTTTAATTCCAGGTCATAGGAGCCTAGAATTCTGTTCTTTCTTCTCTAGGCTAGGCATTCTTAGTTTGTTCAACATGTAAGGCAATGTATCCAGACTCTTCAACATCCAGGCCACCCTCCTCTAGATATACACCAGTCTATATCAATGTCTTTCTTAATTAAATTAAAAATTATTAAATTATTTATTAAATTATCTATTAAATAATTAAATAAAAATTAAGTGCTTATGATGTGTGTGGTGCTGTGCTAGCCCCTGAAATATAAACACAAAAATGAAACTATCCCTTCCTGCTCCCAATTAGCTTGAGTTCTGCAGAACCTGAGGCAGTATGGAGAGGCAACATGGTACATTGAAAATAATAGTCATGATGATAATGACAATAGTTAGCATTTATTAAGGAGCTGGGGGATACATACTTTTTTTTTAAGCTTGAGTTAAGCTTTTTATTTAATGTTACAAAAAATATTTAGTCAAACAGACCAAAGCCCATGTCATTATTGGACTCCTCAGATTCTTCTCTTTTTGCTTCCTCTTTCTTCTTCTCCTCAGCTGGGGCAGCTGTGCTAGCAGGAGCAGCCCCTCCAGCAGGGGCAGCACCACCAGCTGCTGGGGCAGGTCCACCAACTCCTACATTGCAGATGACACTTTCAATGTTGACATTGGACAGGGCCTTGGCAAATAATCCAGGCCAGAATGGTTCAACATTTACACCTGCTGCTTTAATGAGGGCATTGATTTTATCTTCCGTGACAGTAACCTCATTGTCGTGAAGGATGAGGGCAGAGTAGATGCAGGCGAGCTTGGAGACAGCCATTTCAGTAGACGGATGAAGAGAGGCTTGTTTGTAGTGGTGCTAGTCGCCGGCTGAAGTGAGGGTTCACCCCAACGTGGCCTTAACTTCCGAAGAAGAACCGAGCACCTTATAGACAACTGAAGAGAAAGCGGGATACATACATTTTAAGGTTTGCAAAGTGTTTTACCTGATATCACATTTGATCCTTACAACAACCACTTTACAGATGAGGAAACTGAAGTGGCTTGTGTAGTGGCACACAGCTCATAAGTACTTGAGGCAAGACTGGTCACTCAGCCTCTCTAAGCCTCAGTTTTCTTATCTGTAAAAAGAATTAAAAGTGCATTGAACTAGAGAATCTCTAAGCTTTTCAATTCTAAATCTACAATTTTATCTTCTGGAACTCAACATAATACTCTAGATGTGGTATGATTAGTACAGAGGGCAGTGGGGCTAACATCTCTTTTACAGTGGACACTAAACTTCTATTAATAAAACCCAAGATTTAATTAGCTCATTTTAGTAGGCATATCACTTTGCTAGTTCATGCTGAATTTGTATTCTACCACAATCCCTAAGTCCTTTTTTACACATGAAGCTAGACTTTTTCTATCTAGTATCTGTACAATTGACTTTTTAACCTAAATCTAAATGTAGGGCCTCACATTCATATTTATTCAATTTCATCTGGTTAATTTCAGCCCATAATTCTAGCCAAAGATAATTTTTGAATCTTGATTCTGTCACCCAATGAAATCTCACTTTCTTCACTTTTTGTCAATCTTAACCTTTTGAAGCACACCTCCTCTGCCATGTGGTACTCCATCTAAAATTGCCTTCCAAACTGACCTCAAGCCATTAATTAAGACTCTTTAATCAGCTCTGAATCCATCTCATCTGGCCTACACTTTTCTGTCTTAGTTAAAAGTATATGAAGATTTTTACAAGTCTTAACTAAACTCCAAATAAACTTTGTCTATAGAATCTTCCTGATTTAACAGTCTAGTACTCACATTTTATTTTATTTTATTTGGAGGGGGGAAGGCAAGGCAATTAGGCTTAAGTGACTTGTCCAAGGTCACATAGCTAGTAAGTGTCTGAAGCCTCATTTAAACTCAGGTCCTCCTAACTCCAGGGTTGGTAGTCTATTCACTGTGCTACCTAGCCCTAGTACTTACATTTTAGAAGAAAATTTGGTTCATTTGTTAAGGGAAGCTAGGTGGCACAGCACATATAATGCTGGGGCTGGAGTCATCTTCCTTCATAGTGTTTTAAGCTCATCTTCCTGAGTTCAAATCCAGACTCAGACACTTACTAGCTTTTTGACCCTTGGCAAGTCATTTCACCTGTTTGCCTCAGTTCTTCATCTGTAAAATGAACTGGAGAAAGAAATGGCAAACTACATCAGTACCTTTGCCAAGAGAACCCCATATGCAGTCACAGAGTCAGATGATTCAATAACAGATTTATTTGTTGTGTTTTATTCTTAAAGAATCCAGGCTGGCACCTAGTACTTACCTCTCTCTTTCCTAAATTCTCACAAATCACCTGTAGAATAATCCATCCTAGCAGTCTACCACAAATCAACATCAAGCTTACCAGTCCACATTTTATGGAATCTAACATTTTCCCCTTTGTAACATTAGGAGGTTAGCTGTTGAGTCTGTGTATCACAGTGGCTCCTTTTACCCTATTTTGTAGGAGTCATGGCCACAGGGTAATGTATGGATCAAGACTGAATTTGTCTTCATTTCAATACACAAACTTTATTGTGCACATGATTCAGTATGGCCATTGGCCTCAGGAACATCATGCCAACCCCACCTGACCCAACATACTGTGGCCATGAAAGGCTTTGTGGAATCAGTGATCTCTACTTTTTTATATAACTTTTTTAATAACTGGCATTTATGTAGCAATTTAAAATTTGCAAAGTTATTTAATCCATTACTTAATTAGATCCTTATACAAACTCTTTAAGGCAGGTGCTATCGATATTTCCATTTTACAGCTGAGGAAACTAAGGCAGACAGAGATTAAGTGACTTGCCAAGGGTCACATAGCTAATAAATATCTGAGATCAGATATGAACTCAGGTCTTCCTGACTACAGACCTAAGTACTCCATCCACTGCAACACCTCGCTGAAGAAACAGGCTGGGAGAGCTTAAATGACTTTCCAGGGGTTGAACAGCTAGGATGTGTCCATAGTAGTATTCAAATTCAGATTTTCTTCACTTCATGCTTAGTACTCTATCCACTATACCCAATTACTCCTCAAATGTCATGAATTCACTGTCCCCAGATTTCCAAAATAACTCTAATCTACAAAGTTGTTTACAATTTCGTATTCTATCTCATACTTTCACACCAATTCATACAGCCCATTTGTGGACAGATTAGGCAGTTGTCATGGAAGATAAATGAGTCACAACAAGACAAGTGGACACAGGTACTGCAGGACATGGTCTCTGTAATCCTGATGAAATTGACTGGCATCAGTCCCAAGCATGTCTCTGAGTTGAATTTAGTTCCATCATTTCAGGTCTGCATTCCAGGTAACTGACATTCCAAATTCTTCTCTGCTACATAATGCAAATCTATAATTGCTAACTTCATTCTCATTTCATTTAATTTTTTTCTCCAAAATAGGATACTTGCCTGACTAATCTTTGAATAACTCTCCCATTCCCTATGATTTCTCAGAGAGAAATTATTATATGATTTCTCATATGATAAAAACAATAGCCATCACTTACATAGCATTTTAAAATTTGCAAAGGGCTTTACAAAAATTATCGCATGCAAGATGACTTTTTCCTAGCCAAACATAATATTCAGTCATGGATAAAAATGAGCACAACATGGCAGCCTCCATGGTCTGAAACTGACAAGGAACTGAATTATCTAATGTCAAGAATCTTCTCAGTGTTGCTTAGAAAAGTAGCCTGGGAGCCTGGATGTCATCTTGAAGGGTTACTCAACTACTGAGTAATATATGGAAGGTACTGAGAAAAAACAGCAGGTCGTCAAGGACAGAAGAAAATTTGACAAGGGGCTAAAATGTCTGCAATGTTGCACTATCTCTGATAGAAAATTTCTTGATTCCTAATGCTTTCTTCACATGTGAAAAGTCATGTTTTTGTTTGAAAATGAAAGGAGACCACTCCCACTATTTGACTGAGGTCCCTCTTGGTGACTTCAGGTCCAGTCCATAGCTGTATACACACATACACATACACATATGCATTCATACACATACACATGCCACACACATTTTTACTTATTTATATATGCATACACATATATTGTGTGTGTGTATATGTTTATGTGTGTATATATATATATATATATATATATATATATATATATATTTGAGAGAGAAAGTCAGTAGATATATTGGATCATTTTGTCAACTCTTTCTTTTTCTTCCTTCCTTCCTTTCTTAAAATTATTTATGAGAAAGGATGGTTCATTAGATAGAGGTGATATAAAGCAAAAAAAAAAATCCACAAAATTTAAGAAAGAAGAGTGATTAAGAAAACAAAAGGTGAATTTTTTAAATTCTCCTAAGAAATAGATAGAAGCATAAGCTCATGTTGAAGGGCAGATGGCATAATGTTACATGACAGAATATAATTTAAGAATTAGAAAGGACATGGGGCAGCCAGGTGGCTCAGCGAGTAAGAGCACTGGCTCCAGTGTTGGGATGACCTGGGGATCGAATCCGGGCTCCAACACTTAGCACCCACCCAGAAATAACTGCCCATGTAACCTTGAGCAAGTTACTTAACCCCGATTGCTTAAAAAAAAATTAGAAAGGACATTAGAAATAATCTAATCCAAGGCAGTCATTTTAACAGGAAAAGAACACCTCCAGAGATATTATGACTCACCCCAAGGTCACATAACTAATTAGCAATAGAGACAGGACTAGATTCCATGAATACTGACTCCTAAGAGCAGTGTCTTTTCTGTTTTAACATGTTGCCTGATTAGTCAAAGATGCCAGAGAGAGCAGAAACCATTTCACCTCTAGTTGTGTTCCCATCTTCTCTTTTAAAGACAAAGATCCCCAAATTGAAAAGAGTAGACCAAACAAGGATGAGATGGAATGGAAGCCTCAAATTGGTGATACCCTGTATACTCAGTATGCTCTACAATGGCTAAGAAAAGATGTAAACGCAAATTTCTCTTGAGTTCTTTGAATTACTTGAATTCTAAGCAATGTTGTGCATAGAGTTCCTTCAGCCCTCCACATTACTCATTAGAGTCCTTACCATTTGCTTTTACTCCTTTTACAAAGTGTGTTTTCATCTGCTCCCATAGACTTCAGTGGAAGAAAACCTAAATGCTCAATTAAAACTGACATAAGCCAAAGCAAAAGAGATGTAATGTACGTGTTTCAGAGAACTACCCAAGAGAAAGCTGCATATAAAAGATCTTCAATGCGCTCACTGTTTCTACAGAGTTAACGGTGAAATATACCCTGTATACTCAGTATGCTCTACATTGGCTAAGAAAAGATGCAAACGCAAATTTCTCTTGAGTTCTTTGAATTACTTGAATTCTAAGCAATGTTGTGCATAGAGTTCCTTCAACCCTCCACATTTCTCATTAGAGTCCTTACCATTTGCTTTTACTCCTTTTACAAAGTGTGTTTTCAAATCTGACCTCAGACACTTATTAGCTCCTTTTCTGTAAAATGAAGGAAATCTATATCCTGTCATATTGTCCCATTTTTTAGCTTTCTGAAATGGGCTACAACTTCTTTCTTCTTCTTTATATACTGTGTTCTTCTTTGTTTCCTTATTCAATTTTTTTCTTCATGGAACACTTCATTTTCCCTGATAATGTGGAAAGTAGAGATGCATTTCTCTAGAGATTTCAGCTTATCCTTCATTTGTACCTTCCTGTTGGTTGGTGCTAACAAAAATACATGTGGCACTCTCTGTGGCTCACTGAAAAATTCCTCTTCTCCCCTACCCTTACTTGAAGCAAAATATGTTTGGTAACTCATGGATAATCGCTATGGCGAATTGTTCACTGTTCCCTGAGCCCACAGTTCAGTCTCTGTAACTAAATTTGTTTATTGTAGGCTTTCCACCATTCCTCTTCATTTGACTCTATCTGGCTCAGTTGGAGATGCCTCCCAACATTCATTCAATTGGCAAATATGGTGAAAAATAATCAAAGCCAATGCTGGTGAGGCATGGAAAAACAGACTTGCTATTACACTCTTGGTAAGTTATGAATAGGTCCAAATATTTTAGAAATACTATGGGGTTATATAGCTATATATATAAAAAAACTGTGCTCTACTACAAATATACCTTAAGGATGTTATCAGGAGAGGTGAGAAGACATAGGCATACAAATATGCCTAGAAGCATTATTAATAGCAAAAACCTAGAAAGAGTCCATGTGTCCAACAATGGAAGAATGATCAACCAAATTGTGGTATGGAGATGTAATGGAATTTGATTTTATCTTAAGAAACGATCAATTTAAAGAATACAGAATATAAGAAGACACATGTAATTAAGGATCAAGAAAACTGAACCAAAAAAGCAATATCCATCAATAAATATTTAGTAAGCATCTACTATGTGTCAGGCACTGTGCTAGGCACACGTGACATAATTACAAAGAATGAAACAGATCTTACTCTCAAAGAGCATATATTTTAATGGGGGATACTATGTAGTATAAATATGAAGTGAATGAATTCAAATGAATTAAATACAAGATAGTTTAAGAGGGAGGTTCCTAGTAGTTGGAGGAATCAGCAAAGGCTTCATGTCGAAGATGGCTCTTGAGAAATCGAGCGTCTCTTTAAGGAAGCAATAAAGAAGACCAAGCATTCTAAGCTCATGGCACAGGGCAAACCAGAGAGATGAGAGATACTTTATTGTGTGTAGGGTACAGAAAGCAGGACCATTTGTATGGATTTCAGACTGTGAGAGAGGGCATACTGTGAATGCAATGAAGCTAGAAATATGGGTTGAAGCCAAGTTGTACAATACTTTAAAGCTAAATAAAGAAGTCAATACTTTATCCTTTAAGTAATACAAAGATCCTGGAAACTATTGAGTAAAGGAGTGACATGGTCACATTTATACTTAAGAAAAATTCCTTTGGCCACATGTGTAGGATGGACTGGAGTGGGAATGGACTTGAGGCAAATAGGCCAATATATCTCATACTCTAATGAGAAGAGATAAAGACCAGAACTAAGGTGAGTGGAGAAAAAGGGTCATATGTGAGCAATGTAGCTGCCAAGTTTGGATTTGGATATGTGGGGTTAAAGAGAATGAAGAGCTAAGGAAAATGACGCAAACTTTAGACACTGAAAGGATGATGGTGCCTTTTATAGACATTATAGACAGGGGAATTTTGGAAAAAGAGAACATTTGAGAGGAAAGATAATTAGTTTGGGGATCTTAAATTTAAGATGTTTGAGGGATATCCAGTTTGAAATGTCTGATAGGCAATTATTGATGTCATACTAAAACTTGTGGTAGAAATTGGGTCTAATCTGTTAGTTATTTTCATAGAAATGATAGTTAAATTAAATGGGAATTAACGAGATCACTGAGAGTATAGAGAGATAAGAATAGGAGTCCTAGAGAAGTTCATGGTCATAGAACTGATGATGAGTAAGCAAAGGAGACTAAGATGAAGAGGTCAGAAACACTGAAGAAAAACATAGGAAAGAGTAGTGTAATGAAAACCCAGGAAGGAGAAATTATGCTGAAAGAAAATATGGTTAACAATGTCAAATGCAGCAGATAGATCTAGAAAGATGGAGACTGAGGAAAGACCAGCAGATAAGGCAATTCAGAAATCACTGACAACTTTAGAGAGAGCAATTTCACTTGGGTGATGAATTCAGAAGACAAATTGCAAGGTGCTGAGAAGTGGGAGTGGAGACAGTGAGTAGATAGCTTTGTCAAGGAGTTTGGCTGACAGAGAGGAAAGATATAGAATGATAGCTTGAGGGGATGGTAAGATCTAGTGAATATTTTTAGGGATAGAGACACTTGGGCATGTTTGAGATATTTGAAAGCAGTTGGAAATGAAGCAAGAGATAAAAAGAGTTTGAATATTTGAGAAAGAGGATGATTGAGGATACAATCTTTTTTTTTTTAAGCAATTGGGATTAAGTAACTTGCTCAAGGTTACACGGCCAGCTGTTTCTGGGTGGGTGGTAAGTGTCTCAGCCCAGATTCGATCCCCAGGTCATCCTGACACTGGAGCCGGTGTTCTTTCTCGCTGTGCTACCTGGCTGCCCCAAGGATAAAATCTTTGAGAGAAGATGGGAATGGATGGGACCAAACATATATGTAAAGGGGTTAACCAGATATACATATACATACATACATATATATGTATATAAATTTTTAGTGTAGATATCAATACCTACTGTTTACAACAATGTTAATAATAATAATAGTCACACCAAAATCCTGGAAAATACATAGAAAAGGGAAATAGGAATTTCAGAAGAGTACATGGAAACAAGTAATGACAGTGATTGTCTTGTTAAAATTGTTATACATTTTACATATGCAAAGTGTACACAATTTTTGGTTGCACAAATTTTTTTTTTCTCCTCTGTATACTTGAATATTTGTACTTGTTGCATTTATAAATTACAACAAGAAGCAATGTGGTAAAGCAAATGGGTAGCAAACCTGGACTTTGGAAGACCTGGATTGTAGTCTTTCCTTTTACATATTCTAGCTGTGTGACCTTGGGCAATTGACAACTTTTCAAGGCTCTAGATAATATGAGTGTAAGTTGTAGAAAACTTTGGGACCTTCATCGACAGATGGAGTTTTAAAACAACAACAAGAATAAATGAAATTGAGAAAGAAAAATCTTTCTCCTTTAACTACCTGCAAATTAAGACATTCCTTTCAAACCCTAATGAAAACAGAAGCTGTTCTGGGCTATCTTTTCTGAGGGATTTCAATTACCAGCAAATTCCTATCTATATAATGGAGTATCATTTTGTAAATTTGCTCTTCCTGATAAAGTGCTAGATATCTCTATGTGTTTCTTTGTTAGTCTCTTTCTCAAACTCAGGAATCCTGGCTTCCAATCTTTTCATAACCTTATGTAATTTTTGAGCTCATTGGAGGGCATTTTACAGTCACTTGGATTTCTTTAGATACAACACCCCTTATTTCCTTCTTCACGGGAATCTCTTTGTATTGTTAGGTATCAAGTTTTTGAAGATTCCCATTCCTCTTGAGGAAGGGTTCTTAATCTGGGGTCAAAGGATCCCCTAGAGTTTTGTGGATAGGTTTCATTTTAAATGAGAAAAATATATCCTTATTTTTACTTTCTAACTGAAATTTAGCACTTTATGCAATTATAAACATTATCCTGAGATCAGGTCCATAGTCTTTTTCAGAGTACCAAAGAAATCTATGATACACACAAAAAGATAATAAGATATGTGCTTGAAACAGAGAATATTTTCTCTGGTCTTCTCAAATGTGCCTTCCTAAAGTCTGGGTTGCCTGATTTAGTCCAGAATGTCTTTTTTTTTAACCATTAAGAATACAAAGATGACATATTCAGTTTCTCTTAAAATTCCTGTAACTTCCCTGTAGCTATGCTTTTATGTCTTGTTCCAAAGTAGCATTTGCTTTTCTCACTAACTGTACTTTACAGAAGATGAAATTATCAGCAAAGCAAATTGAGAATTTATATGATGCTCTGCTTTTTGCCGAACTACTGGGGAGTAAGGAACATCATGACAACAGCACATGCTATCACATGCCATCTGTCTTTAAGAGCTTAAAGAAGGCCCGCCCATTTGCACAGCAATACACAGTTGACACAAGAATTTTTTTGCATGGGGATGAAAGAGAGAGAAAGTGAGAACAAAGATGCCTAAAAGATGCATTTGAATTCTCTGTGAGAACTGAGACAAAATATCCTTCAGCAACTTGTGGTTTAAATCACTATTGATATGAATTCAGTCAGTTAGCAAATATTTATTAAGCACTTTCATTAATATGTTAGAAACTGTGAGAAGTACTAGGGTTATAAAAAGGGCAAAAATTGCCCCTTCTCTAACGCAGCTCCCATTCTAATGGGAGAGGCAACATATAAATAAGTACATACAAGCTAGGGATAGATAGATAGATAGATAGATAGATAGATAGATAGATAGATAGATTGATAGACAGACAGACAGACAGATAGATAGATAGATCGATAGACAGACAGACAGATAGATAGATAGACAGACAGACAGACAGATAGATAGATTGATAGACAGACAGACAGATAGATAGATAGATGATAGATAGATAGATCGATAGACAGACAGACAGACAGATAGATAGATAGATAGACAGACAGACAGACAGACAGATAGATCGATAGATAGATAGATAGATAGATCGATAGACAGACAGACAGACAGACAGACAGATAGACAGATAGATAGATAGATAGATAGATAGATAGATAGATAGATAGATAGATAGAAAGATAGATAGATAGATAGATAGATAGATAGATAGATAGATAGATAGATGATAGATAGATAGGTAGATAGATCGATAGACAGACAGACAGAGAGATAGATAGATAGGTAGATAGATAGATAGGTAGATAGATGAGTACAAATGAAAGATTGTTTGTCCTTCATTTTCCAAGGACATCAGGGGCTAATGTCTTAATTTGTGCATGGTTTGGATTTAAGTGAGGTAGAGTTGCACAAATTTCTCAGTCTCACTCTCTCTTCCAGAGCTGCTAAAGTCCAGGATCAGACAAAAGTCAGGATGAATGGTGATGGCCCAAAAAAAATGACCTAGGCATCTATGATGTCTGACCAAGTTCTAAGAACTCCATAGACCCTCCTTCGGCTGCCTTCATGGCCATTGAAACAAATTGTTCTCATCTACCCATTCTGCGGGGAGCAAGTCTTTCCATGCTTAGGGAAGACATGCCCCTAAATCACCAATGGTTTTGAGGCCTGTGGATTACCCTCAATCCTAGTTTAGTCTGTCTGCCAACATGGTTTTACTGAGACTTGTTGAGTGAGAGCTGAGAGCCAGGTGTATACCAAAGGTAGATGAGAAGCCCTGAAAAGGGTTCAGTAAGCCCTCATACCAGAGATACTACTCTTCCTAAAACCCCATACACCCCAAATGAAAGATAATCTCAGAGAGGAAGACATGAGCAGCCTAGGGAAGGCTCCTTGAAGAAGGTGGGATTTGAGCTGAATCTTTTTTTTTTTTTTGCTTTTTGGAGTGGGGGAAAAGGCAATAGGGGTTAAGTGAGTTGCCCAAGGTCACATGACTAGTAAGTATTAAGTGTCTGAAGCAGAATTTGAACTCAGGTCCTCCTGACTCCAAGGCTGGTGTTTGAGCTGAATCTTTAAGATAGCCATGGAAAGCAAGAAATGGAGGTAATGGAGAAGAGAATTCCAGGTATTTATTGTAATGGGAGAGGGGATAGGGATTGGAAGAGAATTTGGAACTGGAAATTAAAGTTTTTAAAAAGTATATCATGAATCCTAAGCACAAGAGGCTAACTTGTCTCTATAGCTGATAGTATTACAGTGGTTAATTCATTCCAGGATCATAAAGTAAAATTAATAATCATCCCCAAAGAAGTTTAAGAACCAACCTTCAATGTTTCAAGAAACATTAAGGCTCCTCCCCCCAATGAGGTTAATGATTATCATCATCATCATCATCATCATCCTTATTGTTATTAAGCAAGACACAAAGAACCAAAAGTTTCAACTTGCTAGACACAGATGCAGATCAATGAGGAACAACTTCTACCAACCTGAGATGAAGCTACTCTCCTTTCTTGCTGATCATAATAGCATCCCCTTCCCAGTCTTTCTACTTTCTAATCATCACTTAGAGCCTAGAAAGGCTCTTACATTCCCACTTCCTTTTTGCTTGAAACTCTTTCTTACTCATTTGTTAACTCTCTCAGGTATCATCTGCCTTTTAAAACCTTTCCTTTCTAATTATGGAATGTCACGTCTATATGGCCTTGGGCATAATATTGGATCTCCCCATGCCTCTGTTTCTCCATCTCCACAATGAAGGGATTGGTTTATATGACCTCTGATATTCCTTATAGCTCTACATTTGTGATCCAATGAAAATTTCTGTTGTCTATTACAAGAATTTTCGGCAACAATAAAGAAGGTAAAACAGATTTGGAAAAAAAACAGGAAGCTTTCTTTTTGAACTGGAAATTTTGCTACCCCTAACCTTAAATTTTAATCTACTTAGATTTTTTTTGGTGAACCTTGTAAGACTAGATCAGAAGGCCCTCAGTCCTCCAATAGCCTTCCTTAACCTTATCCTTCTCCATTTAGCTCTCTGCCCCAAGACTCTTAGGTACCTGGGATTCTCAGTTTGAACAATGTCTCTTTTTTCTCTCTTGTTCCCCTATCCTGTTCTACTCTCCCTTTTTTCATTGCTGTTTGAGGCTATAGACTGCCTGTGTGAGATAGCATAATTATTCTACCCTCCCTACAGTAGGATAATTATGCAATGTCACAAAGGTATAATCTATAGCCTTATTGTTCAGAGTTCACCACCATCCCTTAAGACATTTAATGAAAAAGGAACTGAATACTAATCTTGAAATTCTTGCTATAAATAAAACCAGAGGACAAATGGAAATTTCAGTTAAATGGAAGGATGACTGGCAGATTTTCTTTGGAGAGGCAGATAAAGAAAATGTTGGAGTTGGTTTGATTCAAAGACAGAAACATCAATGTTCATGGAAACATTTGGTCATCTTGTATCTCTGCATTCCTGATAAGTTTTTTTTTTTCAAAGATAACCATGGAAATAATTGTAACTTATGTACTATCATCTGTTACAGAGAATAGGAGATAGAGAAATTCTACTAAGACCTGAATAAAATCCTCCAAATTAAAGCAATTATGTATTTTGAACCTTAGGGTTTTAAAAGATTTTAAAGAATAGGTGGGCATGGAGAGAAGACATAAGCATTTAAGTACATGCTATGTTTCAGAAACTGTGTTAAGCACTTTACATGTATATTATCTTATTTGATCCTCACAACAACCCAGAGAGGTATTATGATCTTTATTTCATAGCTGGAGAAACTGAGACAGATAGAGGTTAAGTAGTATAAGTGAGGATGATGAAAAAAATGTTGATAACTGTGGTTTAGGAACTAGAAATTAGAAGGACCAATAATTTGTAGACTACATCAAAGCCTCACACATAATTATAGTGAATGCTTTCTTCAAGAAAAGACTCAAGGGGAGGCCAAGTGGCGCAGTGAGTAAGAGTGCTAGCCCTGGTGTTGGGAGCCCCAGGATCGGTTCCAGCCTCAGATATTTGGCACCGACACAAAAATTACTGGCCATGTAACATTGATTAAGTTACTTAACCCCAATTGCTTTAAAAAAAAAAGAAAAAGAAAAGAAAAGACTCAAAAGGCATTGGACATGATGAATGCGAAAAAACATCATACAAGTGAAATGGATATTTTATGGACATAAAATGATACATGACTGATTTGAAAGTCATTTCAAAAGTAGGTGCCTGTGTGCAATCGTCTGACAGTCTCACACTAACTTGTGAGAACAAAGATCAAAATAAATGCAAAGCTAGAAGAAAGAACTAAAATGAGAAAAAGAGATTGTATTCAATAAAAATTGTTCCAATTTGACGTATTTAAACAAGTTACTAAAGACCTCAAACAGGAAATGGAGAAAAGTACAATCACATTTATTGCAACAATTTAACATAGGAGTTGAAATAATATACATTAGTTGTTATAATAGAGAAACCAAAGGAACTCAAAAACTGCCGTAGTCAGCAAACAATTGACTGTGAAATAAAACCATTTGGCAGATGATCGTGAAAGCTTGTAGAGACAGTCCTAGACCATTCGCAAGCATTGCCTCATAAAACAATGAAATGTATTGCAGAGGAGAACAGGTTTGGAGAAAGCTTGACAAGAGACCCAACTAAGCAAATTCATCCTGAGGTCATTTAGGAATGAGACTGGAGGAAGAACAACCAACAGACAAAAGATAGAAAAGATCTTCAGGATTTTTTTCAAATACTAAGGTGTTGGGAGATTTTTGTCATCAAGGAGAATGGAACCACCACAGTTGAACTCTACCATTACAGTCCTGGCAATACTTATGTAGGAAATGAGGATGTTTCATCCCTCTTACTAATTTGTAAGTTTATTGAGGATAGAGATTTTCTCCTCCTCTTTCTCCTTCCTTAGGTCTCCTTCTTCCTCCTCATCTCTCTTCTTCCTTGCTCTTTCCTTCCTTCTCTTTTTTCTTTCTCCTTTAAAATTTTTTTTAGCTTTTATGAGATATTTACTGAGATATTATAAAAAGAATAAAAGTAAAACATTTCCCCAAATTGACAGACACATAATCCCCTCTACAAGCCTACTTGTCCCTAGAGAGAGTGGACTTGAAGTGTTTGTTATAAAACATGCTTCCCCCTTAATGAGGATGAAGGTCAACTCTGGAGTCTTTCTTGGAATATCTAGCAAGTTTATATTTGGGTGCATCATAGATAATGGATGAATGCTCCCTTGCTTAGCTGAGTTGGCTCAAGGAGCTTGCTTAAGGCTGCTGTACTGTGTCCTCATTTCTTCAATGTCTGGGAGATATTTCTTGAGCTCCATAGTTTTTTTTTTATCATCCTCAGCAGAATAACACAATAACTCCTATTGTGGGTGAGACTTCAGGTAGGTTTGATGGATCTTCTGGTCTTGCCCATAAGCTGGGATCTCCCACCTCAGAATATTCATTAACCAACCTAGTCATTCTGATTGGTATTCATCTGGTCACTGTATCCAGATGACTCTGGAGGAGAAAGTGAGGCTGATGACTTTGCACAGCCTTCCCTCCCTGAAATCAAAGGCAATGCAAGTCATGTCATCATCTCCCTAATGTCATGGTCCTCTTCAAAAATGAAGGACAAAGCACAACCTATGAGTAGTCTGAGCTGCTTGAATGGGGACCCAGTGATGAGCAACTCAGCTCATCTTCCCCTCCCCTCCTCTCCCCTCCCCTCCTCTCCTCTCCTCTCTCCTCTCCTCTC
>NW_027185863.1:3346637-3366184 GCF_028583685.1 Petaurus breviceps papuanus
AAGACCAAGTCTTAAACCCAATTCACTCTGGATCTTACGAATTGGACAACAACAGGTCCCTGCCCAAGTACCACTAAATGGTGATTTTGGGGGCCCTCCTGGCTCAGAGTGAATGTAAATAGTAATCATTTCTCTTTTGGGAAGCAACCCTAAGGATCTTCCCCTCCCACTTTGATTTATTATTATTATTAATTATTATTATTAAAGGGACCATCCCTTGACTCACTTCTTAAAGAGGCCTATTCACTGAACAGGCATTGCCTCACTCAAAGTGAGAACCCTAACTTAAAAGGGCCAAGGTCTCCCACTATCCTGGGCCATCTTCAGTCATCCTAATCAATATCTGGCCACTGGATCCAGATGGCTGTGGAGGAGAAAGTAAGGCTGGTGACTTTTGCACAACCCTTCCTCACTCAAATCAAAGTCAGTTGCAATCTCCCTGATGTCATGGTCCTCTTGGAAAATGGACAACCACAACCACAATCTACTACAGTGATCATGATTGTTCCTCTTTTTCTAGAAAAGAATATAGTTTTTCTCTATTCTTTGAGATATTTAATTTCTAAGTTCTGATTTTTCTTTAACCTGTAATAGTGAATTAATTCATACTTTCAATATTAGATCATGCTTCATTCCTTTTGATGCTGTTATTGAAAGGAGAAATATTTTTGTTTACTTGTACTTTCAGCTACACAAATAATTTTTTTGAACTTTCTCATTTGTGGTATCATAGCTTTGTGAAGCTGAGTATTTAGCAGTTGTGGTGATAAGAAACAAGTACTGTGCAAAAATCACATATTCATTATGATTTCAAGGTTTGAAAAGCTGATTAGTGACCAACAGATTCATACATCCCATTAATAAGTAATTGTGTTTATTTAGGAAAGAAGTGAAAACATTATTTTTCTTTCAATAAATGTGTATTATTTTTTTTCAAAAGGCTACTAAGTTGTTAGGACAAAAATACTTGTTAAGTTGTTCAGACCTAAGAACTTGACAAATACAACTGTTAGAGCTTTATTTTTGCTTTTCTTTTTGCTTTTGGCCTATAGGGGCTGTGAAAAAAATTAATAAGTCACTAAGGGTGCCATGAAATGAAAAATTTGAGGAACTTCTGGTCTAATGGCTGAACTTAGTTACATGCCTTCAGGGAAGCTAGTAGAGAACATAGCACAAGAATGGCAAATAAAGGTTTGTTGAATGAATGAAGGAATGAATCCAGGGACTACTTATTTCATTTTTTGTATCCCCATTACTTCCTCCACTAAAATCCCAGTCTAACACTTTGTTGTAATGTGAAATTAACCCTTAGTTTTCAAAGGCAATAGGAGTAGGGGTAGGGGGGTGATTTACAAGCCCAGACCAGTCTTACCAAGCTAAAAAAAGTTTCAGATTTAGGCTCTGTAACAGGCTATGTGCCCATTTTCCAAAGACTGTACTAGTTAATTCAGATAACTTCATCACAAGGTTGGCAAGAAGGTGATGAATTTTGTTTAGCCACAGAAGCTGTTTAAAAATATCTACTATATCCTAGAGGGATTACAATCTATGCTGGTGAAGGAAGTGCTGACATTGATTAAATCACAGTTTGTTGAAGTATTAAAAAGATGAAAGTATCCCTTGTATATTGCCTTCCATATAGCAGTGTAAAAGTGTGACATTAGTGTATATTTTTCAGGAAGACCTGAGATAGAATTCTGCCTTGGGATTCTAAGCTGCATGAACTTGGGCAAGTTACTTAACATTTTTGGGTCTCTGTTTTTTCATATTTAAAATGGAGATTAAATATAGTTATACATATACACACACAAAGACAGACACACACACAAATATATATATGTATATATATACATACATACATACATAATACCCTCTAAAAGGAATAGATCTGATCAACTGACTCACCCCACCCCAGACCAAATCTCAGGATATAAGGGGGTAGGTAAAATAGACAATGATATATTTAGATCTTAAATAAAGGCAAAATTCTTCAGTGACATTTGATGGAATTAGGGGGCAACAAGCCTCTGACCAGCTGAAGGCTTAGTCATGCCCTTAGTGGTCCATTTGAAAGAAAAGACACACTAATTAGAAAAGGAGCTATGCCAAGAGACACCTTTGAGGAGTGTGATGCTGTCAGCAAAGACGAGGCCAGAAGATGGCTTCAAGACAGAGTTAACACTGAGAGTTAGGAGTTGAGTTTCAGAGAGAAACAGGTCCAGGGAACTAAGCTGAACAGGCCTCCTGGAAAAGATATGCCCAGGGGGAGTAGTGTGAGAATGCCATGGACGAGAAAAGACATTGGGATCCTGCAGTACAAGAGATGAAAGGTCTGGGACATCACGTTCTCTATGTATGACCCTCTCTACTATTGTGCTTTATGTTTGTTATGACTTTTCTCAGTGACATCATGTGTAGTTGTGGTAGATTGTGGCACCCGAGGTTTGTAGGGAAAAAGTTGTGCTGTATTACTATTGTTTTTAAGATGTTATCCCTATAAATTCCTTTATGATTCTAAGCTAATTGTCTCTACTAGCTGATTATTTAAGGTAAACATGCTAGTAGGAATTCGTGAGCTATAGTTTTAGTGGTGTGGTTCTGCAAAGTATCTTGAAGTCTAGGTAGTTAACTCTGGAAATCAAACTTTTGAGTGTGGAGTAGCCAGAGAGAGGGTGCTACAGATATTTAGGGCAGACTAAGATTTAATTGGTATTTGGGGGAACCACATCATTGCTGATGAATGCTAGCTTTACAATCAGTTCAATTATATTTGCCCACAGAAGGAATATTATAAATAATAGTTAAGTTCTAATATAGTTGAATTATACTACCAGTTGTAACCTGAATTCTGAATCCTGAGAAGAAAAAGAAGGAAAAAGAAAGAAGCAGCTAATTTCTTTTCCTGTCCTTGACATAGGGTCACCCCTAAGCAAAAAATTTAAATAAGTGAAGTTTTGGCATGCTCCCATCTCCCCTTCACTTCTTCTAGTCTCCCAATTCTTCGGTATTGAGTGCATATGTTATCTTAAGCCTTCCACTACAGCACCCCAGCTAAAAAAGTTGCTCTACATTCTGGAGAGGCTTATGCTTCCAAATTGCCTACCTCCCTTTCCTCTATCAAATTTCCTATTTCTGTAATGCAAGTGACCTCAGCTAGGTTTTAGGAAGAAATAATCTCCTTTACTTTCCCAGAGGTTTTGAAATTTTAAACAAGAAGGCTTATTAAACCAAATGAATCTAATTAGTGGGATTTCAGGAAATGTAATAGAATGAGACATTTTGAAGCCTGAGGGAAAGATACCTTTTGGTGGGGCACTTCTAGTAGTCAGATCTCCAACTAGCAGTTTTTGTTCCCAGGACAATATTCACAAAATGCACCTTCAAATCTACTTTAAAAGTTAAAATCAGTTTGGAAAACAGAGATCTTGGAATACAGATCCCCTTTCGGTAGAGACCCCAAACTTCAGTGAGGATGAAGGGAATGGGGAACTCACCTAATGTTAGCCAAGGAAGGAAACACATTATGTAGTAGCTCCCTATTTCAAATTAATATTCTTGCTGAGTTGATGCTAAATTCAGTTGCTTCCATGCTTTTGAAGGAGTATAAATGCAGTAAGCTTCCTCTAAATTTAGGCAACTTGGGCAAAGCTCTGAAGCCCCATACTACTTATGTCTGTAACATTAGTTAAGCCAACTCTGATTGAGAGTCTGTCCAGTGGGAAAGTTTCTCTAAATTGACCCTGATCTTTATAACTTCTTCCTATCTTGTTTAATAAAAGCATGTTTAATCAATGATTGAATTTATGGTTTTCTACAAGGTCCATATGTTTTCATAGCTTCCATGGCAGGGCAATGGGGTCTTCATCATAGGCAGAGTGGAAAACCAAAAGAAAAGACAGGGAAAGTTATGTAGGAGATATTTCTAAGTCAGGGATTCTCTCCTTTGTCTTCACAGTTATTGTTCATATAATCTGCTCATCTGCTCGCACCTTTAAAAAGTAAGAGGAAACATTGGTAGGTAGGACAATTCCCTATCATACCAGTACCAACCCCACCTGGTGAATATGCTAATATGCCTTCTGGTCACACATGGTTCAGATATGACATAATTTAAATGTAGCACTGTTTGGAGGGAAAACAATTGATTACATTTATCTGGGTGATCTTTCCAACATCAGATTTTGGGGACTACTTTTATCATTGAGAAACAGTCTGCTCTTGAAGGAATAAATCTAGTTATTTTTCTAGAGGGTATACTTTAGTCAACAACTCAACTCTCTGGATTCATTATTTCCATATATGTTAGTATATAATAATTTCTATGCTGTGAACATTTTTCTAGCATTTTTTAGGGAAGAACAAAACTTGGTATACTATGAGTGAAGAGTCTGGAGAAAGAAAACAGTGTGAAATGTGATACAAATAACAGTACTAGCATGTAGCAATCAATTCCAATTTCTGACTGAAGTGTTATCTGGGCAACTTACAATACAAAGGATATAATGCTAAACATTTACTTTAGGAGTCAGATAATGCTTGCACATTAAAAGGTGAAAAGACTTAGAAACACATTTGATAAACCAATTAACCCTCTTTTTTTGTATTTTGTTAAATGCCTTATTAAAATCAGCAGATTCTAGTTAGAATAAAAATTGGCTAGGTAAATTAAAAGTCAAATACTAAAGCTTTTTGAGCTCTAATAATATAGATATAAATGATTTTTAATAAAGTGTGATTTGATATAATCATTAAAAATGCAAAAAACATCTGAATTATTTTGGAACAAGATGGAGAAAATGAGGAAGAATAAATTATTTTTTGTGTCTCCTTAAGCTTTATGGATGTTATTATTATTATCTGGTCAGGGCCTGGTGTGCAGCCCTCATTTACTTCATTATATCTGTTCCAGTTAATTTGTTCATCTTTTCTCCTTTTTCACGATGATTCCCTTTCTCCCACTGTTTCAGTCATCTTTACATTGGGCATGCATCCTGAAGTAGGGTGCTTTAATGGTAATGGGATTTGAAGATCTTCCATGACCCTTGTATTGGTAAACAAACAGGTACTTAGCCCCTTGTTTCAAGTTGTTAAGAAACAGAAGTAGCTAACACCTTGATTCAGCTATTTAACTACTTAGCACCTTGTTTCAGTTCATGATTGTATCAAGTATTAACATCTCACAGTAGGATGAACTTGCTGATGTAACAGGAAGGGTCAGAACAAGGAGGAGCTAATACATATACATATATATGTGTGTATATATATATATATATATATATATACACATATATACATGTATATATAAGGAAAAGCCCAAGCTAGAGAGCCAGAACTTCTTCTCAGAACTTCTGAGAGCCAGCCAGAACTGCTGGGAGGGAGCAGTGTGGAGGCTAAGCAGCTACTTCTGGAGAGAGAGAAGAGAACTGAGAACTGAACTGAGAACTGGGAACTGAACTAAGAACTGAGAAGAACTGAGAACTGAGAACTGAACTGAGAACTGGGAACTGAACTAAGAACTGAGAACTGAACTGAGAACTGGGAACTGAACTAAGAACTGAGAACTTCTGGGAGCAAGCAGTGTGAAGGCTGAGGAGCTACCATGAGTGAGAGAGGAGGATCCTTGCTTGAGGGAGTCTGTTTTGTTTTGAAGGCTTGGAAATGTGGGTGTTCACTGCATTGGTTATGTGTGCCAACTTTGTGGTTACTGTAATGAATTTGGCTTTCTGGTTTTGAGACTCAGTTTTCTGGTATTTGAATAAATACTTTGGTTCTGTCCTCCATGTGAAAAGCCTGTTACATCTTGTGATTCACAACTACACCAGCATATTCATAGCCACTGTGGGCATTGTGAATATCTCATTGATGTTACAGGTGCATGCCCAGTGTGACCTTCCAAACCTACCTAACCACTCTCCTTTCTGAATTACCTCTCTTCTTTTTGTTTCTTTTTGATGGGGCAATTGGGGTTAAGTGACTTGTCCAAGGTCACACAGCTAGAGTGCCAAGTGTCTGATGCTGGATTTGAACTCAGGTCCTCCTGACTCCAGGACTGGTGCTCTATTCACTGTGCCACCTAGCTGCCCTTATCACCTGTCTTCTAAGGTATCCTCTATCCACCAAGACCCACCCTTCATTCATTTGTTATAAGCCTAAAAGCAGTAGATAACTGGAAGTTCTTGTTCATTAATTCAGTTTTCTTTCATTCATTTGTTGATTCAAGGATTTGTTAAGCAACTACCAGGTAAAAGGAGATGGATATGCTTATATGGGGGAACTGGGGTAGAGAAGATATAACGATGAACCAGAAACAATTTGGCTCTCAGGTAGCTTACAGTCAAATACAGGAGATAAGACAAGTATACCAATAACTGTACATGTCAATGGTCCCTGCTTCTGGAGAAACTGAGGCTGGTGGATGAACTAAATTCAGGAATTCTAAGCTGTAGTGGGGCTAAAGCCAATGGAGAAGCTTTTTTAAAGTTAATTTTTATTTTTTATTAATCCTGGCACCAATATGCCAAGCCTTTGGTGGAGGGTCACCAGGCTGCCTGAGGAGGGGTGAACCTGACCAGGTTCAAAAAACAGAGAAATTAAACTTCCTAGGTTCACTAGAATTGGAAATGGATCCAGTCATCCAGCATTAGGACTGGACAAGATAGGGAAATTCTCAAAACTAAACAAAGCAAAAACAACAATTAATAACAAAAAACCAAATATGTATAATGTCAGGTAGAACATTATTGTTTTTGCCCAGACTCACATAGCCAGCATGTCAGAGGCAGCACCTAAGATCAGCACTCTACACGCTATGTTTCATATAATAATTACTAACATTTATTTAGTAATTATTATATGAAAATAGTGTTTCATATAAAAATTAAGGTCTGCAAATTGCTTTCCAAATGTTATCTCATGTATATGTTTTGCAAAAGAGTATGACATACTCCATTCCCTACACCCCAAAACATTTTGTTTACGCATCTCTTTTGGCTTATATTGTAGCCTACCTTAGAAATGCCCCACAAACTCCACTTGAACTCCACACACTAAAGAATGAACTCTTTGAGGTCAAAGACAATCCTGTACATCCTTATATTCTCCCATGGTGCCTAGAACAAACAGTGCCTTACACAAAGCAGACTCTTTATAAATATTTGGAAAACTAAATTTAATGGTCTCTTTTTCTTAAAGAGCTTTCCATTTATACGGGAAAAGGCCATTTCCACAAATCACTGGAATGCAAGGTTGAATTTGACAAGTGAAATAAAAAAGATATAAATAAAATTAGGGATAGGAGATTCCAGAGGACAGAGAAATCACTTATGGCTAGGGGTAACTCAGTTCAACACAATTAACATTTATGAATACTACGTGTGCATAGCATGCACATGATTTGCAAAAACTTAATAGTGATCTTCAATACAATAAGTAAATTTGCTTAGTAACTTTAAAACATTTACCTTAACTAATTTCAATGTACAAGATATTGTAATTCCTTTTTAGTTACTCTCCAAATTCACTTCAGCATTTTTGGTTTCTACATTCTCTTTCACTTTTTCTTCTTATATGGTCATAGTAAATTTATACTGATTAGGTTTTTTGTTTTTGTTTTTAAATTTTCCATTAAGGTGTTTCCATATTTCTTTGTATTCCTCCTCTTTGGTAGGTATCAAATGAGATAATATTTATAAGGCATTTAACACAGTGTACATAGTAGGTTCTATGTAAATGCTTACTGCCTTCCACATCCTTTTGTCATTCTTAATGGCATTGTAGCATTCTAATTACATTAAACTGCTGTAATTTGTTTATACGTTTCTTTATTTTTGGACATTTAACTTGCTTTGAAGTTTTGGATCAAATCATTATGTATATAGTAGGTGATTAATAAATGTTTGTTGACTTGGGTGGGTTCTCCCTAGATTTTGAATCACTTAAAGAGACATAGAAAGATGCAACGCAGGAATAAGTAATATGTTGCTAAGAAGGAACTAAACATAAAAAGTACCGTGAAAGATGGAATTATCATCAATGAGACATATGACTAAAGGAGGAGATGGACCGGAAAGAGGGACAGTGCTAAACTGGTAACTATGCTATGTCAAGAGGACTAGATAAATGCCTCTAGCATGTCAGGTAGAACCCTCTGCTGAAGATGTATGAGAGGACATGGACACTTCCTCAGAGGCATGCAACCATAAACTAAGGCAAAGGATATCAGAATAAAAAATAACTTTCTTGGTTTAAAGAGATGTATTGTTTGCTCTTCTGCCCCTTACCACTACCCTCAGTAAACACAAGTCACTTCTCTACTCTGCCTTAGTTTCTTCATTGTTTTATGAGGTGGTGGAATTAGATCATCTCTAGGGTCCCTTCCAGCTCTTATGAGCCTGTGAACACTGTCTCCCAAGAGCATCATTCAAATCTTATTGATAATCTCTCTAGTTACTTCCCCTACCAACATATACCAAGGCCTCGTATGTCCAGGTCATGCTACAAGAGGCGCAATTTACAGAGCACATGTAAATCCCTATGAGGGTGCAGTTATAACCCATAATATTGCTACCTTTTATCCATAAAACCCCAATAAATTATATCTGTAATTCATTTCCCACTTCCTAATATCCTAATCCAGTGATCAATTCACATATTGGGGACATTTTCTTTTCTCAGGAAAATAATCTATCAGATGTCTCATACATTGCTGAATCATCTAGTAGAGTGGTACCTGTGTGAGCAGAGGAAAGGGGAGGAAATCTAGAGATGTCATGGATTTGGCATTGACAGGATTTGGAACCCGATTAGAGGTTGGTGGCAGGGAAGAGCAGTGAGAGAAAGGGAAGAGTGAAGAAAGTTATGAACCTATTGGCAATGTGTCCTGTCCAATAGAGTTTAATGACTCAACCATGCAAAAATGGACCTTTCATAGAATCATAGGATCTGATATGGACTCATACAGACAATATAGAGAGAGCAAGAATTCTGAACCATACTCTGTGCCCTGACTTCTTTTCCCCTCTCTCACACCACATTCACTATTTCATTTAATCTAATATTTAAATATGTATTAATTGATCTTACTGAATAGATTTTCTAGAAGTCAGTTGAACAAAGAAATTCTGAGTCTTTGGGGCTCCATGTTTCCCAGATCATCCATTTAATTTAGAGCTAAGTTAGTATTCAAGGCCATACTGAGTATAAAGTATTATATTTAAGTCCACTTGCCACTTCACTCGCAATGAGAAAGAAAATTGGACGTTGTCTTCCTAAGTAGTTTCTCTATTAATGAGTCCCATTAAACCATCAAAATATGAGTGAAGAAAAACTTTTTTTCTCCTCTATTGTTCTAATAATGAATATATCCTGGCAACTCCATACCTTAAATGCTTAAGTACCCACAAGCAGATCACCTCTTCTTACATCCATTTGCTGGCATATTGATGATCTTTAATATCCGTTTAAAAAAATGTGATAACCTTCCTTCTTCCCACCCTCCCACTGGGAAGCAGGGAAGCATTGCTCTCCCCATGCTGATCTCAGACACAATGTAAGCAGTGTTCAATGTCTGGCAAAAACACCCAGTTGGCTTTTCCCTAGTTCCCCTTTTCAAAACTGGCTTCTAGCCTACATCTTGTCTTACAATCAAGAATGTCTCGTTCTCCAACTAATAGATCCAAAATCGAATAACCTTCCATGAGAGCAAATTAGATCTGTCTCCTGAGCTTTGACAGTTGTCAGATGCAAAATATACAAGCAAATCCTTGCTCTGGGTGTCTGATTTCTGAGGCTATATTTAGATTTGATAAAAGCTTCCTAATTTTATTTTTAAGGGACCTTTTCCCCCCCCTGACACTACTTTTGTAAGGATTTCTTTATCCTTCTATTTAGCTCTTTCCTTTTTGGTATCATTACAGCAAAACCATTCTCAGGACTTCCCATTTCACCAGTTTCACAGATGCCCCAAATAGCAGATATTAAATTTCCTCTGGTTCCAAAGGAGTGAACCAGGGGTGAGTTCATTTCAATGCTCCCTGTCAGTGGAAATGACAGATGTTTAAAAGGATATTCTATGAAATTAATGTCAGGTTGGCAGCTACTGCACTGTCATAGCTTTGCCTTATCTTTTTGTGGTTGTTCCCCATGCAAAATGAGATTTGTCACCATCTGGCCCTTTGCATGTCATCTTCCGTTAGGATGACTACGCAGACCTCTTAAGGGTTTGTCCCCATTTTTCATCTTGTCTGTTTATCACACATAATCATTTCAGGGCTGTATGGTTCCTTCTCACCCATCTTCATCCTTAGGGTCTATAACAGCTCTTCCTGAGAGGCTATGTGTAGTATCTAGTTAACTCTGGGCACACAGCTAGCTATTTCATTTGCAAAATTGCATCTTTCTCTTGATCACCTCTGGGACAGGATGACCAGACATATTTCTTATAGAATCTATACTGAGTTCAAAGACCTCTTTCCAGGGCCTGCCCAAATTCTTTGAGAGTGGCAGAGTGCTCCTTGGTGGGAAACTGGTTACCCTCTCCAAGATGTGCCTATTGGCAAAGGTACATATAAACCCTAATCCTAACCCTAATCTCAAAAGAATCATATCGCCCTGAGATCCCTCTTTGTGCCTCCCCAATCGCTTCCTTGATCATAAGACAGAACAAGGTTGCTGCCCCAGTCAGATCTTCCTGTACTGCTACCTACTTTCCACCTCTATCTAATAATTGAATCAATACTGTATTTGCTCCTATGAAGCGCACGATAATCTATTGCCCTGTGGTTACACTTAGAATTCCTATGCTTCTGATTGAATCTCTTCCCTGATGAACATTCCCTGCTCCCATCAAAGTTAGCTTCATCCTTGGGTGTTCCTTTCCCATTCTTCTCTATCATTTTGTACCTACTGGAAATCCTCTTTTTTTTGTTAATAAATTGCCATTCATATTAGACCTACATGTTCCCACTGGACATTAATTTGCATATATTTTGCATTTGTTTACATATATTGTTTCTCCAACAATAGAATATAAATTTTTTGAGGAAATGGACTATTAAGTTTTGCCTTTGTACTTCCAGAGCTAGCAAAGTTTCTAGCACATAGTAGGTGTTTAATAAATGCTTGTCAACATGCACTATGACCAGGTATTATTTATACCAGTAATGCAATACTGGTTCAACATTAGGAAAATTATCAGCATAATTGACCACATAAATAATTAAAACAACAAAAATCATATGATTATCTCAATAGATGTAAGAAAAAACTTTGGACAAAATACAGGACTCATTCCTATTAGAAACATTAGAAATCATAGGGATAAATGGAACTTTCCTTAAAGTGATAAGTAATATCTATCTAAAGCCATCAGCAAACACTATCTGTAATGTGAATAAGCTAAAAGCCTACCCAGTAAGATCAGGAGTGAAGCAAGGATGCCCATTATCACTATTATTGTTAAATATTGTGCTAGAAATGCTAACTATGGCAATGACAAGAAAAAGAAATGGAAGAAATTAGAATAGGCAATGAGGAAACAAAACTATCATTTTTTGCAGAAAGTATAATAGTATAATTAGATAATCCTAGAGAGTCAATTAAAATACTTGAAATAATTCACAACTTTAGGAAAGAGACAGGATACAAAATAAACCCACATAAATCATCAGCATTTCTATACATTATCAACAAAGTCCAGTAGAAAGAGATAAAAAGAGAAATTCCATTTTAAATAACTGCAGACAATGTAAAATATCTAGGGATCTACCTGCCAAGATAATCCAAGAACCATATGAATACAATATAAAACACATTTCATACAAATAAAGACAGATCTGAACAATTGGGGAAATATTAATGCTCAAGGGTAGGTCGAGTCAATATAATAAAAATGACAACTCTACCTAAATCAATTTACTTATTCAGTATCATACCAATCAATCTGCCAAAATTGATAGATTATAGATCTAGGAAAAATAACAACAAAATTCATCTGGAAGAACAAAGGATGAAGAATATTAAAGGAATCAATCAAAAAAATATGAAGGAAGATAGCCTAACAATACCAGATATCAAACTCTTATTAACAAATCAGTAATCATGAAAGCAGTCTGCTACTGGCTAAGAAATTGTGGGGGATCAGTGGAATAGATTAGGCACAAAATAGACAGTAGTAAATTACTATAGTAACCTAATGTTTACTTTTTTAAAGATCCAAGTTTTGGGGACAAGAACTCTCTATTTGACTAAAAAAAATTGTAGGAAAACTGGAAAACAGTTTGGCAGAAATGAGGCATAGACCAACATCTTACACCATCTGCTAAGATAAAGTCAAAATGGGTACATGATTTATACATAAAGGGTGATTCATAAGCAAATGAGAGGAGCGTGAAAAATTTTTACGTGTCAGATCTATGGATAAAGGAAAAATTTGTGACCAAACAAGAAATAGAGGATCACAGGATGTAAAATGGATAGTTTTGATGACATGAAATTAAAAAGATTTTGCACAATCAAAACCAATGTACTCAAGATTAGAAGAAAGGAAGGAAACTGGGGGAAAATATATGGCAAGTTTCTCTGATGAAGACATCATTTCTCAATATACAGAGGTCATTCCCCAATTGATAAACAGTCAAAAGACATGAGCTAGCAATTTTCAGAAGAATTAAAAGTTTACATTAAAAAAATGCTCTAAGTCATGTTGATTCAAGAAAGCAAATCAAAATAATTCTGAGGTACCACCTCACACTGCTCAGATTTGCTAATATGACAGAAAAGGAAGATGCCAAATGCCGGAAGTAATGTGGAAAAATCAGGTGACTAATGTACTATTTGTGGAGTTGTGAGATGATCCAATCATTCTGTAGAGTAATTTGGAACTATGCCCAAAGAACTAATCCTAAGGAGATCAAAGAAAAAGGAAAAGGACTTGTATGTACAACAAGATTTGTACCTGCTCTTTTTGTGGTGGCAAAGAATTAGAAACTGAGGGGATACCCATCAATTAGGAGAATGGCTGAACAAGTTGTGGTATGTGATTGTGATGGAATACTATTGTCCTACAAAAAATAAGAAAGGAAATGGTTTCAGAAAAACCTGGGAAGACATATAAACTGATGCAAAATTAAGTGAGCAGAACCAGGAGAACACTGTACACTGTAACAGCCATATTTTATGATGATCAGCTGTGAAATATTTAGCTATTCTCAGCAATACAATGATTGAAGACAATTCTGAAGGACTTATGATGAAAAATGCTCCAGGAAGTCCATGAAAAATAGGACAACACAGAGTAACCATGACTGGACTTGGAGATGACAGCAACATCATAAACAGGATGTAGGGATGTTGATAATGAACTTGACCCAAACCATAGTTCTGCCTTGAAAGGAGAGAAATATAAGGCCTAGACTCTTGTTTACCTGAAACTTTAATTGCAAGAAGACGCTCCTTTGCTCTAGTCTTAAAGGATTCTTCACGTAAGGCCAGTTCTGCCCAAAACATTTGCATGTCTATAACTTAGCATTACAAAGAAAATTCTGAAGAGGGCAGGGACTGTTTTCATTTTTAGAATTCCCATGACACCCTAGTCCAGTGCATTGCTCATAACAGATACCCAATAAATGTTTGTTAGATGAATGGGAAAAATAGTTATTCCCCCTTTGGAATGGAAGTTCCTTGATAGCAGGGAGATATGGTGGTTTGGTTTATGTGTTTTGGAGTTGGTTTTTTGTTGGGGGGGGGCAGACTTTTTATTACAAGTGTTTAGCACAGTGAACATAGTGAACAATTAATAAATGCTTGTTGACTGGAATGACTGTTGGCTCTTATTCCCCAAATATTACCAACTCCTTGATTTAAAAAGTTCTGCTTGCCAATTTTGACTTCTTAGTAATATAATTTAAAATATAGATTTCTATTTATAGGGTCTATCTAAAGTCATTTTCTACATTGATTGATATATGTTTTCCTCCAAAAGCTTAAGGCACAACTTTGTTGTAGTAAAACTTGGGTTTATTCTCATTACTACTATAATGCCCTTTGACTAAAACCAGAGGAGTTGGGCTGTACAAATCCCAGGAATATGCGTAATGTGTGCCCTGGAGCCACAACCAGCCATGCTGCCATCTAAATTGACCTTCTGCCCTTTGAGGAATGCTGTGTGGACTTGGAGTTTGTCCCTGAAGACTCTTTAATTAGGAACTTGCTTCCAAAAGTTTACACAGGCCCAGGGTTGCAGCAGTCCCTCATTCCAGCTTCCCATCAGCGCAACTCACTCAGACTGAAACCAGACACTACAGTTAGTAAAGTCAGTCCTGTACATAGATCTCCTGTTCCCAGATGTGCATGAAGGCAGAGGGCAGACAAATGTCAGAAATATGAGAAAGAAGTCTTTAGTAAGGAATATGGAAAAACTCACAGAACAAAACCCTGTCACATTTTTACCTAACAGCCACAAGTTTAGACTGAGTTGAGCTCAGGAAGTGAGTTGGGAATAAAGAATACATTTCGTCTAATGAGATTCCCAAAGAAAACCCTGTGATTTAGGAAAACAGAGGATTTGAAATGGTTAGTTACTCACCTATGATTGTGGAACTAATTAGTGACCAGAGGAGAGCTACTATGATAGTAATGGTTCTTGAAATCATACCATATGAAGGTAGCTTGTAGGACTAGGGAATGTCCTGGAGAAGAGAAGGGAGGACATGATCTATTAGAAAGGGCATGATATTTTCAAGTGGTGGATGTCAAGGGATTGCATTAGTTTTTTCTTGGTTCCAGAGGACAAAACTAATAGTAGATGGAAATTGCAAAGAGTAAGATTTAAGCTTGATATTAAGAAAAAAAACTTCCTAACAATTAGAGTTATGCTGAAATGGAATGAACTGCTTTGTGAGGTAGAGGGTTGCCCTTCACTAGAAATATTCAAACAAAGGATGGATGACCACTTATTAATTATGTTATAGAGGAAATTCTTTTTCAGATAGGGTTGTACTAAAGTGGCCTGTTTTATCTTCTAAGTCTGAGATCTTGTGATTCTCTGAATTGAATTGCTGAAGGTTTAAATATTATAGCAGACACTAAGAATGCTGGGATGCATTATGACCCTTTGTTAGAACTTACTTTCTAGTCTCTGCTACAGCTTAGTTTCCACTAACATAAGATGAGGCCACAGTTGGATGATGGTATAGAGTTTCAAGTGTACCTGTCAAGTATGAAACCATTCAAAAGCCTCAAATCATAAATGCCACAAGTATAATTTGACTGGATTTGACCAAATTAATTTGAATTGTTTAGGAATTTCCCTCATTTTAAAATTAATGCAGCAAAACATTATTTTAAAGCCACTGGGATGAGATATCTTTGAGGAATTAATTACAAATGAAGTTAGAAACAAGATAAAGTTTTTTTTTTTCCACTAAGGAAAAAAATGTAATTTATTTTAGTGTTGGTAAAATGTGTGATAAAGTTTAAGTAACTCATAAATCTATATATCTTACTGTAGCAGTAAGCACCCCAGCATCCCCAGGGTGGCTGCCAACACAGGTTCTTAGATCTGCTTTGTTAAAGGAAAGCAATTCAAAATGGGTTAACAAGCTTACTTTAATCAGTCAAATATGTATCGTTTACCTCGTTCAGGGGAAAAAGGTCAGCACCCCGAACTTCAGAGTATACAGACAGAATTATCAAGACAGAGAAACAGATCAAGTAGACAGGTTTCCAAACTGTCCAACCATTACATCCATACCAAATCAACATCTGGGTTTTTCAAAACTGGGGGGGGGGGCTCTCAACAACGGCTTCCCAGAGTCTCATCTGATCAAATCACAGAACACTTCTCAAAGTGAGCCCCAAAACAAAGCCTCAAATCACGGTTTATATAGCCTTCTCCTGGCTCAGAGAATGTAACAACCTTCTGGACCCACTGGCCAATCAAAAAGTATCTACTGAAAAACAAGCCTCCCACCCCAGGCTCCAGGTGCACTTTAGCCTAGGGGCAGGGAAGATCTTTAAATTTGCATTTCCATTACACTTACTAATTCAGTGATTTATTCAAATGCATACATCTTATTAATTGGTTAATTAATTTAATAAATAATCTTTACAATCATTTATGTATAAAGTGCTCATTTTTGAATGAGACATAATTCCTTACCCCAAGCACCTTTCTTTGGTAGGGGAGATAAAGATAATTATTTGTATTTATATATAATTATAGCATAAGACTTTAGGATCATAGACCTAGAGTAGGAAGGGAATTTTATAGGTGAGGAAACTGAGGCTCAGAGAGGAAAGTGATTCACCCAATAGAATCCATATAAGAAAGCAACTGGGCTAAGATTTGAACAAGGGCTAGGATTTGAACTAGGGCTCTATGATTGGAAATCCAGATCCCTTGATAAGTCATCCCAGAATCAAATTGATTAATAAAATTGAGTAGTTTCAATATCTTTAATTTCTGACTTAATTTACATGGTAGTGTAACCTGCATGGAAATTAACATAGTCCTTTGGAGGCCTTGAGGACACCTAGTATTTATTACTCTTTAGAGCTGGTGAAAAGAAAAGTATTTAGGAGATTATTTGTCAAAAATATGACTGATTAGGAAAGATATAAATTGTAGGGTAGTGGAATACAAAAGAAGGAGAATGGAAATAAATTAGTTCCTTAACATTAAAAAGAATACTTTTATTTCAACTAAAAATAGTCCTGGAAATGTATCATTTAGATTCTTAAAGCAGACAGTCCTGGCAGACTGATAAAAAGAATGAGTGGGCTGTTAAAATTTTTATATGTAAAGTAAAATTCCTCCTCTCTCTTTACTATGAAAATACACCATTATGATTTTTATGCTAACTGGAATTACCATTAAATCATTTTATTTCTTCTTTTTGTCAGACATTATCAGATTAGAAGAACAAGTATGTGTCAGTCAACCCAAATTTCTTTAGCCTACTGTGGTTTTAACTTAGAATACTCAAGTTTGGAGCTAGAAGGAAACGTAGGGAAACAATAGAGATAAGAAATCGATTTAAATGAGTTGAGTCCGCTGTGACTTCTATAGAAAATAACTATTGAATAAACTTTAGTCACATGATCTCACGGTAGCCTTTGCAAAGTTACAGGTAACTTGCAAAATCTTGTCAAAGGGAAAAGAGACACTAGATCACAGTTCAGTTTGGAATATGGAAAGAATTGACTTAGACTGTTTGTAGTGAAAAGCCAAAGGAAAAACACATCTGCCACCTTGTGTAAAAGTAGGCTATTGCAATTTTTTATTTTTTATTTTTAAAGGCTGTAGATCCAATACTATAACTACACTTTTATCCTAGATCTGGATAAGTAAATTTTCCAAAAGCATACTGTTTAAACTGCTGAAAGTTAAAAAAAACCTATAATTTTGAGTGAAGAATGTTTATTAATTATACTTTATAATCCCTTGCCTTACTAAATAGAGTATATGAGACATACTACTTAATGACTTAGAATTATAATTATAGATGTAAGTAATTGTACTAGACAGTAATGGTCCTTAGGACTAATGATGTGTATTAGGTTATTTGTTCTGACTCAAAAGGGAATAGCCTGAAAGAAAAAGAAGCATGAAATACTGGAAAAGATTAGGAGCCAAAAGACCTGGGTTCTAGTTCTAATCTTGTGGGCATCTTGTTTTATAATCTTGGGCAAGTTCATTACAGGCATACCTCAGAGATAGGTGGTTTGGTTCCAGACCATTGCAATAAAGCAAATATTGCAATAAACTGAGTCACATAATTTTTTTTTGGTTTCCTAGTGCAAATAAAATTTATTGTTTACCATATACTATAGTCTGTATCTTTAAAAAATGAACACGCCTTAATTAAAAAATATTCGCTTGCCCCCCAAAATGCTAACCATAACCTGTGCCTTCAGTGAGTTATAATCTTTTAGCCATAGAGGATCTTGCCTCAGTGTTTATGGGTGTTGACTGACCAAGGTGGTGGCAGTTGAAAATTGGCATGGATGTGTCTTAAATTAGGACAACAATGAAGTTTGCCACATCAGTTGACTCATCCTTTCACTTGAATACTTAGAGGCCATTATAGGGTTACTAATTGGCCTAATTTCAATATTGTTGTGTCTCAAGAAACAGAGAGGCCCAAGGAAAGGCAGAGAGACAGGAAGGGCAAGTCAGTGAAGTAGTCAGAACACATACAACATTTATAAAGTAAGTTTGTTATCTTATATGGGTGCGATTTGTGGCATCCCAAAACAATTGCAATAGTAACATCAAAGATCACTCATCACAGATGATCATAGCAGATACAATAATGATGAAAAAGTTTGTAATATTGCAAGAATTGCCAAAATGTGAAACAGAGACATGATGTGAGCCCATGCTATTGGAAAAATGACGCCAATAGATTTGCTTGACACAGAGTTACCACAAATCTTCAATTTGTTCAAACAAACACTGAAGCAAAAACTGAAGCAAAAAACTGAAGCAAAAAAGCCCCACCAAACAAACAAAACCTAAATAACACACACACACACACACAAACACCTTCCCCACCCTCCACCACCCCCAGAATATCTGTGAAGTTCAATAAAATAATGTACGCCTGTATGATAGCTTATTATTCACATTATTCATCATTCTGGATCTATTATTACCTCCGAGATCAAATATTAAATACTGTCATTGGTTTTCAAAGTGCTGCATAACCTGGCCCCTTCCCACATTTCTAATCTTCTCGTTCTTTACTCCCTTCCACATACTCTGCAACACAGCAATACTCGTTCCTTGCATAAGATACTTCACTTCCTGACCCCTGGCATTTTCACTGGCTGTCCCCATATCTGGAATTTTCTCCCTCCTCATATCTGTCTCCTGGCTTCCCTGAATTCCCTTAAATCCCTGCTAAAAACCCCACCTTCTAAAAGAAACCTTTCCCAATCCCATTTAATGTTAATGCCCTTCATCCATGATTATCACCAGCTTGTCCTGTAAATATTTTGTTTGTGTATAGCTGTTTGTATATCATCTTGCCCATTAGACTGTAAGCTCCTTGAGATCAGGAACTTTTTTTTTGGGGGGGGGGGTTGGTTTGGTTTTGGCCCTTTGAATCTTCAGTACTTAGCACAGTTCCTGGCACATAGTAACGGCTTAATAAATGCTTGTTAAGTGACTGACTAAACTCTCTGCATCTCATTTTCTCTGAATTTAAATAAGGGAGTTAGAGAAAATGATTTCTGAAGTCCCTTATATTTCCAGAATTCTATGAATGTTCATTTTTTTAAGCCAGATATTTTTCAACTTTTCCCTTGTTCTTGCTATCAGCTATCACTTCTCAGTAGGTCTGTTTCTGGCAGTATAAAAGGAGAGAGAGATAGAGAGAGACAGAGATACAGAGAGAGAGACAGAGACAGACAGAGACAGAGAGAGACAGGGAAAGAGAGAGGGAGAGGGAGAGAGAGAGACAGAGAAAGAGAGAGACAGTGAGAGTGAGACAGAGACAGACAGAGACAGAGACAGACAGAGACACACAAAGACAGAGAGACAGAGA
>NW_027185863.1:3366194-3368884 GCF_028583685.1 Petaurus breviceps papuanus
CCTTATTAATTAATACCTTTCCAAGATTGTGGCACCTAAACACAACATTGGATTCCTGATGTGGTCTGACCAAGCAAAGTATAGCAGAACTATTCATTTGCTTGTTTGGGACATTATTTCTTTCTCAATGCAGCCTAGAATGGTATAAACTTTTTTGGCTGCCACGTCATACTATTGAATCTCATTGAATTTAGTCCACTAAGATTCCCTCACCTAAGCTTTTTTTGTAAAAATTGTCTTTTACCCTCCTTCATCCCATACTTACAAAGATCTTTCATAACACGTCTAAGACTTTACAATTGCTTCTATGAATTTTTTCTTATTCGATTCAATCAATTGGACTAGACTACTGATAAATTTTTGGATCCAGATTTTCCAGATTTCATGCTATCTCCAATCTCAATAAGCATGTCATCTATGCCTTGATCCATGTCACCAAAAAAAAATTTTTTTTAACAGTACAAGAGTAAGGAAAGATTGCTGAAGCACCCCACTGGAGGACTTCCTCTAAGTTGGTTTGAAGCTTCTAGTTACTCCTCTTTGGGCCCAACTTATCAACAGGCATAAAACAAAAGACTTTGTCAAAAGCTTTGCCAAAAATGCAGGCATACTATGTGTGAGCATTCTATAATCTGTCAGGATACTTACCCTATCAAAAAAGGAAGTGAAAAAATTAGTCTGGCATGACCTATTCTTGATGAAGCTATACTAGCCTTTAGTAATTACTATTTCCCCTTTCCAAGTGCTCATATGCCAACCCCTTTAATTGTGTGTTCTAGAATTTTTCCAGGATTAGAAGTGAAATTCTTTGGTCTAGACCAGGGATCTGCAAACTATGGTACCAGAGCTAAATCCAGCCTGCCTCTTGTTTTTATATGGCTATCTAGTTAAAAGTGGTTTTGACATTTTAAGATTTAACAAAACTTTATTTTAAAATGTCAAAGCCTTCCTTAACTGGCATACAAAAACAGGTATCAAATCAAGTTTTTCCTGTGGGGAGTTAGTTTGCTGAGCCCTGATCTGGAAAATATAGGATCCACCCTCTCTCCTTTTTGGAAAATCAAAATAGCATTCATGTAACTCCAGCCTAAAAAAAAAACTTCTCTTCTCCACAATCATCAACAGTAGCTCAACAAAGTTTGACAGTTTTTTCACCCCCCCACAATGTAATTTTTCTGGACTTGAAGACCTAAACATAGTTCAGATTACTATTGCCTGATTATCCCTCATTTGTCTTGTGTTTCCACCACTGCTAACCATTTCTGTTCCATCCTTCCCATTCTAAAGATCACTCTTTAAAGAGAAAACAAAGCAAAATAAGGTGAATAGTCTCACTTTTCTACTTTGGTCCATTATGATCATTCTATCTTCCCTTGACAGAAGTTACATCCCTTTGAATATCCTCTTGCCCCTAATATAGCTTTCAAACTGACCTTTTTGTTGTCTTTAGCATCCCTTGGGAGTCTGAACACATTCTGAGTTTTCACACTCCTGAAAATATTCTCGGAGGCCTATTATTATCATGGCTGTTTAGTCATGTATGTATTTGTTATTCAGTTGTGTCCAACTCTTCATGACCCCATTTGGGATTTTCTTGGCAAAGACACTGGAGAGGTTTGCCATTTTCTTCTCCAGTTCATTTTACAGATGAGGAAACTGAGGCAAACAGGATTAAGTGATTTGCCCAGGGTCACACAACTAGTAAGTATCTGAGGCCAGATTTGAACTCAGGAAGATAAGTCTTCCTGATTCCAGGGAGGCACTCTATCCACTGTGACACTTAGCTGCCTACTATTCTTCTGTGTCCATCTTTAGTTTGTAATCCCTGTTATCCCCTTCTGCTAAGGTGATAGACAGCCAGACAGACAGATAGTGTGTGTAAGGTGGATTTTTGTATTCTTTCTTACAGTTTCGCTACCAGGATCTGTAGCCATAACAATCTGTTATTCCCAGATGTTAGATATGAGTTCTCACAATCATGGTTCAAAACATCTCCACCACACTTGCACAGCATTATATAATGATCAATAATATAAACATTCGTTTTTAAATTGTAAATATCCTCCTCAACTGCACAGTGAGATATAGGAAGGAGGTAATGGAAAATTGTGAGGCTATTGTTGACAATATATCTTGTTTGTCTGTTGCCCTATAATGCAGATGGACACTAGTCAGTGAGCAGGGGACCCTTAGGGTTGAATGCACAAGCTGCAATGCTGTGTGTGCCTCGTTCAGCCGCAATCAAGGCTTGGGGGGAATTTGTGTTTGCCTCAAACGGCCCCCATTGAGGCTTGAGGGGATTTAGGGGAGTGCACAAGCTGTGCCTGTCTCAGTTGACCCCATTGAGACAGTTGCTCCCCCTTCACATGAGAAAGGTTGTTAGGGAATGCTGTAGAAGTTGGTGTTCCCATTATCAGCAACTCCATTGGAGAAGACAAAACTAGAATAAAGTAAAACTTATTATTTAACCTCTCCTAAGCTGTCTTCCTGTCTGACCAGACTGAGGTTCTAGAAACCCTCCTGTGTTTCCTACCTAAGAAATGGCATAGTTGGTGTGTTTATCTATCGGATAGATGGATAGACAGACAGACAGACAGACAGACAGACAGACAGACAGACAGACAGACAGACAGACAGACAGACAGATAGATAGATAGATAGATAGATAGATAGATAGATAGATAGATAGA
>NW_027185863.1:3368894-3372070 GCF_028583685.1 Petaurus breviceps papuanus
AGATAGATAGATAGATAGATAGATAGATAGATAGATAGATAGATAGATAGATAGATAGATAGAAGGATCTCCCTCTACTAAGAGTGTGTGTGTGTATGTATGAATACATACAAGGAGCTAAATTCTGCTTATTAGACTGGAAATTTATCAGTCTATAGTGACCTGTAGGGAATTGTGTCTTAAATGAATCACACTGCTTTCCCTTTGGCCTGGTGGAGAGGCTTTCCTGAGAGATGAAATGTGCCTAAAGAAACAGGGGTTACACAAGATGTTTGGTGGATTATTTGAGCAGGGTTGGTGGGGAGAGGAGAGGAGACAGCAGGTGGAACTAGTGTTTGAGCAGAGACCAGGCCTCCATTGCAGTCACCTCCCTTTCCCGACCAGAGCCCAGTGAAAGCACCAGAGACCCAGGTGAAAGGCATATCTAGTTTTTTGCTTAACTGTACCCTACAAAAATGACTAATGCAGGTGATGCTATTTTATATGGCACTCATTTGCTTTCTCCCAGGACAGAGCATGTTACACATAGCTGTTCTTTAAGGTTTGTTTATGTTTTAGTTTAATTAGTACTGAATACCAACTTAGATTAAAATGATAGGTCATGGCTGCTTCTGATTTGGGAACTCCATTATTTTGAATAGGAAGTTCCAGGGAAGAGGACAGTGAAGCATGTTACCCAGAAAGGATAAAAAAAATAGACAGACAGACTCTCTCTCTGAAATGCTAAGATCTGGCTATATGAAAGAGAATATCAATAATTTTAAAAATATTTTGTAGGGATGGCTAGGTGGCGCAGTGAATAGAGCACCAGCCCTGGAGTCAGGAGGACCTGAGTTCAAATCTGACCTCAGACACTTGACACACTTACCAGCCATGTGACCTTAGGCAAGCCACTTAACCCCAATTTCCCTACCTTCCCCCCTTGCAAAAATTATATATATATTTTATAAATGTTCCCCAAAGGAACAAAAAAAAGAGTGTGAAGTTGGTTTTTTCTATTTTCTTCTAGACCAAAACAAGAACTCAAAGTAGCTCTGGCTTTTCAGTGGAGCCTGAACTGCCAAATCACATCTCTTTTACCTTCCCTATTTTTCTACTCCAGGAATTCTCTGAGAAATCCTTCTCTAGGATGGAATGAAGGGCATTGACTAGAAGCAGGGGTGGGGAACCTGAGTCCTCAAGGCCACATGTGGCCTTGAGGCCGCAGGTTCCCCATCCCTGAAGTACACGGGGTTGAAGGGAAGGGAACAGGGACATGAGAGAAGTGTTCAAGGAATTGGAAGGAGAGTGACTAGAAGAAGACAGACGATGCCCACCTTCTGAAAAGGTGGAAGGGAGAGGGGAGAAAGTACAGTAGAGACACAGAATACTCTGTCCTAAAGCAGTTCAGTAGGCAAACTTTTAAGCTGCATTTAAAAAACATGATAGACACATTGTTACATGCGGGAGATAGTACTGGCTATAAGTTACTTGCCCTTGCTTCCACCTTCTATGAGCATCTTTTTAAAAATATGAATTAATTGAAGAGTTTTCTATTCTTTCCCATTGTACTCTTTAGGTAGCTTCCATTTTTTCTTCCTTATTAGCATCGTTTCTGCTTTAATTTTCAGAATTTCCTTACTGGGAAATTTCCCTCTCTCTTGGAATAACCTTGGTGTTCTAGCTTTTCAATCATTCTCTCAACTCCGTGAAATCTGTTCTCTTCAAATCTACAATGTTTTTCAGATGATGGTTGATTTTCCTCTCCTTCACTATCATGAATTTATGGTAGAGTATTAACTCTCCCTTTATACTCTAGTCATCTTTTTATTTCAGGATTTGGGCATCTTTACTACCAGGTATAGCTGTGAAAAGAGTGAAAAGAGCTCTGGATTTTTTTTTCAGGAGGTCTAGGCAGGAATCTTGGTTTTGCTATTTACTACTACACATAAAAACCTTTGACAAATCACAATGTCTCCAATCCTTCATTTTCCTAGACTATAAATGAAGTGGCTGGACTAGATGATCTGAGGGCATTTTCCTTGACTGTCTTCCATGCCTGGAACTCTATCCCTGCTGAACATTCTGCCTTCCTTTAAGTCTCAGTTAAAGTCCTGTCTTCTACAAGAAACCTTTTTAAAACCTCCTTAACCTCAGTAGTTTGTCTCGGAATTATCTCCTATTTTTATGATATGCGTGTATATAAAATTTGCATATAGTTGTTTACATGTTCCCTTATTAGACCTTAAGAACAGAGACTGCTTTTTCCATTCTTGATATCTCAGTGCCTGGCACATTATATAATAGTCACTTCATAAATGTTTGTTGACTTATTTCTTCTATACATTTTAAGACCTGTCAGTTCAATAACATCCCATCTTTAACCCTTCTTGAATCCCTCATTTCCTTTATTTTCTCTTTCTTGCTGTCCAACTCAGGTAACTTTAAGCATCATCCTCCACTCCTAATACCATGCTACCGAGTCTCTTGGAAGAAACCATGAATTTGTGGTGGTGACTCACTTACATCTGAATAGTGGACATGAGTAATGGAAGAGGTGAATAATAATTCCATAATTCTATGGATCTGTGGCATGACACTGATGGGAAATTTGGTCACTTCCTATTATAATGCTTATGGTAAGTATTTGCAGAAAGACCATGATGAAAATAATTGTAGCTCATATAATACAAATCTCTTACAAAAGATGAGCAGGTAGAGATATTTTCTTAAGAACACTATAAGATCTCTAACATATAAATGGCCAGAAGATATGAACAAACAGTTCTAAAACAAAGAACCACAAAGTATTCACAACTATATGAAAGTATGCACCAAATCACTAAGAATAAGAGAAATACAAATCAAAACAACCCCAAAGTTTCACCTTATACCCTGCAAGTTGGCAAAAATTACCCCAAAATGGCAACCTCCAACATTGGAGGGTGTAATAGGAATGCAAATTTGGAAGATCTTCCCTGCCCCTAGACTAAAGTGCACCTGAAGCCTGGGGTGGGAGGCTTGTTTTTCAGTAGATACTTCTTGATTGGCCAGTGAGTCAATAAGTCTGTTACATTCTCTGAGCCAGGAGAAGGCTATATAAGCCCTGATGTGTAGCTTTGTTTTGGGGGCTCACTTTGAGAAGTGTTCTGTGATTTGATCTGTATTCTGAGAAGCCGTTGTCCAGCCCCCCCCCC
>NW_027185863.1:3372170-3413292 GCF_028583685.1 Petaurus breviceps papuanus
TGGATGTAATGGTTGGACAGTTTGGAAAGCTGTCTACTTGATCTGTTAATGTCTTGATAATTCTGTCTGTATATTTTGAAGTTTGGGGTGCTGACTTTTTCCCCTGAACAAGGTAAACGATATATGTCTGACTGATTAAAGTAAGCTTGTTAACCCATTTTGAGTTGCTTTCCTTTAACAAAGCAGATCCAAGAACCTGTGGTAGCGGCAAACCCTGAGGACGCCGGGGTGCTTGCCGCTACAGAGGGGTTGTAGAAAGATAGACACACCAAGATACAAAACAAGTGCTTAATGAATTCTTGTTGACAATTTGTTTGGTCCAAAAGAGCAGCAATAGGGACAATGGGCGGGAGTTGTAGCAGCAAAAAGAATTAGTTGGTTCCTCCTCACTAGAAATCTTAATGTGATAACTGACAGATCATTTTCTGGAGGTGATTGAAGAGAGGATTCCTGTATACAGATGGCCTGGACTAGGTGGCTTCTGGGGTCTTTTCAGTTTTGAGATTCTGAGATTTTGTGAAGTCCTATAGTCAGCACTATTTAATACCATAACATTGTGCAAATCTTTAATCTCTCTGAGTTTGTTTCTTTTCTGTAAAATGAGAATAATGCCTGTATAATCTATCTCACAGTGTGGTTAGTAAGGTCAACTGAGATTATAGGATCATAGACTCAAAGTTGGAAGACATTTTATTTTTCTTTTTTGCTTTTTGGAGGGCAATTGGGGTTGTGACTTGCCCAAGGTCACACAGCTAGTTTTTGTGTTAAGTGTCTGAGGCTGGATCCAAACCCAGGTCCTCCTGACTCCAGGGCCAGTGCTCTATTCACTGCACCACCTAGCCACCCCTGGAAGATACTTTAGAAACCAATCACCTCATGTTCTAAATGTGGAAACTATGCTGTAGGGAGGTTAATTGACTTGCCCAGGATCAGCCAGGTAGTAAGCAGCTAGATGGAATAGTGGGTAAAGCACTGGATCCTGAGTTGGGAAGACCTGAGTTCAAATTTGGCTTCAAATGCTAGCTGTGTGACCCTGTCTGTGCCTCAGTTTCCTATAAACGTAAAACAAGGATATCTATAAAATTAGACTAATAATAGCACCTACTTCTCAGAGCTGTTTTGAGGATAAAGTGAGTTAATATTTGTAAGGTGCTTTGCAAATCTTGAAGTGCTAAATAAACGCTAGCTATTATTATTACTGTTACTGTTATTATTAAGCATCCAAAACGGGACTTGAATACAAATTCTTTGACACCAGAAAAAGCAATATTTCTCTTTCCCCAAACCTACAGTTATATGGTAGAATTTTTATTTGAAACCAGATCATCTGACTAGCTCTAGTGACCTTTCCCCACACCCTTTGCTTTTTTATTACTACTTTAGTGTGGACAGCAAGAATAAAGTTATTGCTGTCGTTCATCCTTTCTTTTCAATGGCACCATGGGTGGTGTCTTGACTTGGGCTCGAATTACAATTGAGTGAGGCAGAGCTGTCCATCAGTCTTACTCTCTCTTCCAGCATCATCCAAGTCCAGTGGTGCAGGAAACAGTGGATCACCTTGGCTTCTTTTATGTCTGGCCAAGCTCTGAGCTTTATTTTAGAAAAAATTATAAAGTGTTCATTATAGACTGATCATCCAAGGCAACGCTGTAAATTGTAAAGCACTATACGATATAAAATGTTTCTAACTCTGGTTCATTGTTACTTTGTTTTCAAAGAGATCTGTTTTCAGAGTGTACTAATCACTATTATTTGTTAGATACAGAAAGAATTTACTTTTAGAAATTTCTGAAAAGAGGTACTATGAAATTACTTCCCCTCAATTGAATGAGGAAAGTAAGTCTTCCAGGAACTTTGCCAATTTGCTCATGAAATTAAAGTTGATATTAACTTGAGATGTTTTTAGAAATGGAAATTAAGGCAAAAAATGATAAACCAAAGAACCCATAAGGAAATGAATATTGCATAAAGAAACAAATATTCTTTCCCACTTATCCCAATATTCAATCACTTGTCAAGTCCTGGTTTTTTTTTTTTTAAAAGCTTAGTAACATCTCTAGGATTTCCTCTTCTTTGACATTGCAATTACCCTGCTTCAGGCCCTCCTCACTTCATGCATGCACTATTGCTGTAGCTTCAAGTTTCTCACTACTCATCTTCTACAATCTGTCAAACTGATCTTTGTAAAAGGAAAATCTTACCACATCACATCCCCTCCCCCATTCAATAAATACCAGTGGCTCCCTATTAACTCTGGAATTCAATATAAAATCCTCTATTTGGATTTTTAAAGTCCTTTATGACTTGACTCCTTTATACCTTTCCAATTTTCTTACCCCTCTAAAACGACACTGGCCACCTTGCTGTTCCTTACACAAGATTTTCCATCTCCTGACTCCAAGCTTTATTTTTTTTTTTTAACCAGCTATCCCCCAAGTCTGGAACTCTTCCTCCTCATCTCCACTCTCTGGCTTTATTCAAAGTCTCAGCTAAGGTCCTACCTTCTGCAAAAAGCCTTTTCCAACTACTCCCGATTTATCCTGTATTTATCTTGTTCTCACATCATTGTTTTCATGTTGTCTCCCCCACCTTGAGAGCAGGGACTATTCCCCCCACTGCTGCCCCTTTTTTGTATCTTCGGCACTTTGCACAGTGTCCCACAAGCTGCAGATGGCTTAATATATGCTGACTAACTGACTGATAGACAGATAGACTGAATAGATAGAGCTGTTATGTCAACAGTTAAGACTTCAGGTTTTTGCAGTAGAACAATATTTTGGCAGGGGATACTTACCTAATATTGTTGTCATTTAGTTGTTGTTGACTGTCACACTGCTGGGATTTTCTTCACAGAGCTACTAAAATGGTTTGCCACTTTCTTCTTCAGCTCATTTTACAGATGAGGAAACTGAGGCAAACCAAGTTAAGTGATTTGTCCTGGGTTATACAGATGGTAAGTGTCTAAAGCTGGATTTGAACTCAGATCTTCCTGATGCCAGGTAGGTGCTCTATCCACTGCACTATCTAGGTGCCCTGCTTATGCTCATTCTCGTGTGTATGGTTGTAGCCTATTGTATCTACAAATTCACTTTTTCTTCACCCTTTTTGTTTCTACTTAGATTTTTCCACATTTATTTCTGTCATGCTTACACAGTTTTATACAATGAAACCTCTAGAATCAGCTGACTCTACAATCAGCCATTACCTTTTAGGTTTAGATTTTTGTAAAGTCACCATATAATCATAGTACGGTAGAAAAAGCAATGGCTCTGGAGTCAGTGGGCCTGGTTCAAATCCTACCTCTAGTGTTTATTACCTATGTAACCTCAGGTAAGTCACTTTAAACCCCTGAGTATCCATTTACTCATCTACAAAATAAAGATGGCTTCTGAGGTCCCTTCTAGCTCGAGGTATGTCTATGAACCTGTGACCCCAAGATCACAATGTAAAACACCATGTCAATATGCAAAGCACATTCAATGAGAGTTCAGAGGGCGTAGATACAAAAGTCCAGCTCCATGACCTATTACTTATATGACTTCAAATAAATTTACTCTCTCCCCTCACCCCCCTCCCATGGGGTCCTGATTTTCTTGTCTAAAAAAGGATAGGCTTGGGTTAGAGGATCTCAAAGGATTCTTCCCACTCTATGTACTATGATCCTAACTCTGAAAAACCGAACCTATAAGCTGCTACCTTCATGCTACTGGTCTTATGACTTGCACTAAAAGATCATAAATTCCTTGATGACAAGGCATATTTTAATTTTGTCTAATTAATCCCAGCACTGGAACACAGTAAGCCCTTAATAAATGCTTCTTGATTGGTTGATGTTGAAGACATAGTTTATCTGAAATATGAGTATGTCTTGTTTGATACAAAATAGAACTCTTCAAGTAGCTAATCTTCAATATTATTACTAAATTATATTTAAGTTCGGTAGCCAAGTGGCACAGTGAATAGAGTGCTGGGTCTGGAGTCAGGAAAACTCTTCTTCCTGAGTTCAAATCCAACCTCAAACACTTTCTAGCTTTGCGATTCTGAGCAAGTCACTTAACCCTGTTTGCCTCAGTTTCTTCATCTGTCAAATGAGATGGCAAAGAAAACGGCAAAGCCCTCCACTATCTTTGCCAAGAAAATGCCAAATGAAGCGACAAAGAGTCATACACAACTGAAAATGACTAAACAACAAATATTTGTTATATACAAATAATGAATTAAAAAAACAACATAAACCAATATACAATGAATTACCTTACTGGATAAAATTCATCTGATTTCCAGTCTTTTCAATGACAGGTGCCTCAGACTCTTTTCCCCCCTCTAACCTATTTGATTCAGTGACAAATTCCCTGGGCTTAACTCTTGGAATTCTTTGGTTTTCCTGTAGAGCAAAGTTCCCATAACTCTCTTTTAGCTGTATTTATTGGCATCTTAGTCCCCCCTCTCTCAAAATGCTAAGAAAAAAATCTACACAACAGGTTGCAGAGGAAAAAGTTCCATTTGCTTTCTAATACTATTCTCTAAGATTAATTCCTGTCTTTCCTACACATAGCAAAAGCAAAGATTATTGTCACACATTGTCATGCTTTCTCTCCTACCTGTCTTACTGTTCCTTCTCATTATCCACGTCATACCCATTATTTATACTAAGATCCTCTCGCGTTTGTTCTCTCTCTCTCTCTCTCTCTCTCTCTCTCTCTCTCTCTCTCTCTCTCTCTCTCTCTCTCTCTCTCTCTCTCTCCCTCTCTCTCTCTCTCTCTCTCTCTCTCTCTCTCTCTCTCTCTCTCTCTCTCTCTCTCTCTCTCTCTCTCTCTCTCTCTCTCTCTCTCTCTCTCTCTCTCTCTCTCTTTCTCTCTCTCTCTATACTTATGTATGTATAGTACCTCTGGTGTAAGGGCTTTTTAATCCCTTTTCAGGGATGTTCATTCATGTTCAGTGTCCAACCTGTCACTCAACTTATCTGTGGCTCCAAGAAGCTATAGCATGTACAGTGACCTCACCTTGGTAAAACTGTCTCAGCAGATGGGTTAAACTAGGTTAAGGGTGACTGAAAGACTTCAAACCCCATGGTGAGTTAGGAGGATTTCTACCCCATGTATGTGAAGACTTGCTCCCGGTGGAATGGGGGGATCAGAACAATCTGTTACCATAGCCTTGAAGGAGGGTGGAGTGAGCATTGTAGAGAACTTAAAAGCTTTGTCAGACTTCGATGTCAGACTTTCATCCTGCCACTGAACTTTGAAGACTCTGGAGGAGAGTGAGGCCGATGACTTTGTACAACTCTGCCTCACTTAAATTCAATCCTAGTGCAAGTCATCACCCCATGATGTCATTGGTTCTCTTCAAAAACAAAGGACAAAAACCATCTTTATCGCTTGGCTACCTCATAAGCTCCCATAGGCTTAATTACTGTTTCCATGTAGATGAATACCATATCTACATATCCAGCTTCACTCCCTCTCCTGAGTATCAGTCTTGTGTCACAAACTACCTTGTGTCACAAATATTGAATATTTCAAACTGGATGTCTTATAGTCATCTCAAACTTAATATATTTGGAACAGATTTAGTATCTTTCCTCTGAAGCCCATCTTCTAGACTTCCCTGTTACTGCCAGGGGCACAGCTATTCTTCCAGTTTCCAAAGATCACTTTGATGTTAGCATCTACTCCTCAATCCATTCATCTACTTTTGAAATTAGTAGCCGTAACTTACCATTTCTATTTCCATAAAATCTCCCATATATGTCTCTTCTTTTTGCTCACACAGCCACCATCTTAGTTCAGGCCCTCACATTATCTCTTTCCTCAACTATTGTGAAGCTTCCTAATTGTTCTTTCTTGCTCAGGTCTTACTCATTCCACTTAATGTTAAACTCAGTTGCCAATCCTGCTACATAAACTCTAATGGATCTCTATCACCTCTAGATTCAATTATAAACTTTTCTGTTTGACATTGAAAGCTCTTCACTACTTGACCCCATCCTATCTTTACAGACTTAGTACACATTGTCCTCTTCCACATACTCTACAATCCAGCCATATTGACTTTCTTATAATTCCTCCATCTCCCATCTCTATGCCATTGAGCTGACTGGCATGTCTCCCATGCCTATAATATGTTTCTTTCATCCCTCAGAATCTTCCATTTCCTTCAAGACTCAGCTCAAGCACCATCTTCTGCATTAAGCCATTCCTGATCCTATAGGAACAAATGTTTCCCTTTTAGACCATAAACTCCTTGAGGACAGAGACTGGTTTATCTTTGACTTTGTATCCCCCAGAGCTGAGCACAGTGTCTGGCATTTAAAATTCCTTTAAAAAATTCTTGTTGATTGATTTATTAATCTGAATGCTTCATCAAGAAGCCCCATCAACTCTCTATGTCAATTAGAAAATACAAGTATCCATTCTTTCTAAAATCACAGAATCTCAACGTTGGAAGGAACCCCAGAGGGCAATGTAGCCAGATCCATTCCTGAATAAGAGTTCCCCCTACAATGTTGCCAAGCAGCAATCTAGTTTCTACTTACAGATTTCTAGAAATAAGAAACCCATGGCATTCTGAGGCAAACTATTCCACTTCAGGATAATTATCATTAGTAAATTTTTCCTAACTTTGAACTTAAAGTTGCCTCTTTGAAATTCCCCCTCATTGCTCTTAGTTCTGGCTTCTAATTCATTCTTTTCAGTGTATGGCTTGGAATACCTTCTTTGGGTCTGTGGGGTGAAGGGAGAGAAACCTATTCTTCAACCTTGATAGTCATGGTTGCTACTCATATACATGACCTACCAGAACTGATCCAGGGTCCTACAGTATGGGGATTTTTCCCTGTTTAACGCTTCATGACTACCAAGGGTGAAGAGGAGAATGTTTCTCTCACCACCACCACCCTGCCCCCAAAGAAAGTGTTCTAAGCCATACATTGAAGAGAGAGGAAGAAAAAAGGGGAGAAAAGAATTTGTCTCTCCTTTTAAAGACAAGTCAGTGAATGACTCTTCTTGATTTAGTGATTAAGAAAGAAGTTGTTTTATCATCTCGAAGCATCAAGTCCATTTGAGTTGTCAGAGTACAAGAGGTCCATTGGAAGTAGCCCAGGGTCATGTAGATGAGAGCTGGGGGCCTCTTGTGTTCATTTCATTATATTTGTTAAAAGAATGAATGAATGAAACAACATTTCAAAGAAACAAGAACTTAAAGCAGATTGAAAATGTTTTCATTATAATGAAAATGAGTCAGATTAGGGCAAATATGTTGTTTGGTGATAGATCTGCTTTCTACCTACTTTAACATTTTTTACTCTACATAGGTCATAGGATCATATAACTTAGAACTAGAAGAAACCTCAAAGATAATTAAGCTTAGAGCTTTGGTTACAGATGAGGGAAAGTGAGGAACAGAGCACCCAAATGATTTGCCCAAAGTGGTATGGGTAGTAAGTGATATCTCTGGGATTCGAACCCAAGCCCTCTTCTGAATCCAGGTTTTTTTCTACTATATCACATTGATAAATAGTAAGATATAGAACTGCTTATCTCTCATGGACCCCAACTCTAAAAAAGTTATCTCATAAATCACATAATTTAGAAAGTGTTAGGCCTTCTTACATTGGATTACACATCAATCTGAGTGTGTGAAAACTAGCAACTACTGTATAATCCTAACAGTGAATTTAAGGTTATATAATCAAAGGTCTACCATGCTCTACACAGAAATTGCCAGAGTCCTTATTCAATGGCTAAATACCTCAAAAAGTTTGAGACATTTAATTTTACCTGATATGATTGAATCAATATGCTTTATATGCACACAGAGATATTTGATGTTTATGGAAATATGTTGGCATTGACAAATATGTTTAAAATGGGAAAATAATCCCTAAGAGCTGATTATTCAATAGGAGACAATTGCTAGATATTTCGATTTAAGAGGATTTTTTTTTTATGGTTCCAATGCTCTGGGGGAAACATGCCATAGAACAGAGTTCATCTTCAGCAAATGATAATTTCCTGCAAGTTTATAGAGTTTAGCTAACATGTTGGTCTCCTATCTAAATTCAGTGTGGATAGAGGTTTTAAGATATCTATAATTTGGGGAGGGAGAATAACCTGGACCTGCAATTTCATTGGAATAAGGAATAACAGGCAGGGAAATTCCCTTGATTCACTTTCTCAGAGCTTCAGAGAGTTTCTCAATTCACTGAAATTGTGAATTGTGACCTACCCAGGATTACACATCTAGAAAGTGTCGGAGGTGGGGCTTGAACCTATGTTTTCCCAATGACGAAATGAGCCGTTGATCCATTACAATAGACACCAAAGTAATGTCATAAATAGTCTTCACTGAATCAGTAAAACTGTAAAATGGCAATTTCTGAGTGTCCCTCCAGCCTTAGATCCTATTCCAGAATTTTATACTGATAGAGCTCTAGAAATAGTTATTCATTGTTGTCGTTGTTGTTCAATTGTTCAGTAGAGTCTGACTCTTCATAACCCCATGGATCATATTGTGCATCGGGTTTTCTTGGCAGATACTGTAGTGTTTTGCCATTTCCTCCCTCGGTGGATTAAGGTAGACAGAGGTTAAGTGACTTGCCCAGAATCACACAACTAGTGTCTAAAGCTAGATTTGAATTCAGATCTTCCTGACTCCAGATCCAGTGCTCTATACACTGAGTCACCTGGCTGCCTCCTAGAAATAGTTATAGGGAACATTAAATATTAATAAAATGGTGGAGAAGTGGTATCTTTATTTATTTGTTTGTTTAGCCATATCCATTTATTCAACAAGAAATCCTTCACAACAATTTCATAAAATATTTATCAGAGATTAGTGTTGAGAAAATTGTCTCCCCTTCATACAAAAATACAGATTTGGCAACTATGAATATGATCAAGACAAGGACCATGAAAACTTGTGGAGTTCAGCATCTTTATATCAAAAGAAAGAGAGTAAAAATGTGAGTGGGGGGAGCAAAAATTCAAGGAACACAATACTTTATTTAAATCAGGAAATTACCAAAAAAAAACCCTTCATACTGTGCCCTTTTTAAAAATACATAATAAGCAAAATATGGCATTTTTATTTTAGAATGTCACATACTTAAAACAATAAGAATAAAAAGTCAATTTGAATTCACTTTTTATAATACCATTATGAAATTGCAATCCTTCAACTTCAGTTGTAAGAGCAGAAAAAAATAGAACCTACAAAAAGTTACACTCAGAAAATTAAGTGAAAAAAATGAGTATTATCCTGAAAATGTAGGATGCTTGTATCTTTAAACTGTTCAGAGAGAGAATCAAAGAAATATATCACTTAGTAGAAAATAGAAACTACATAAAGGTTAATTTTGATCCAGTTAATAATATTTCTGGAGGAAAAAATATCACTGGCTTAAATCTGGATAAGTAGCTGTTGGAAAACTATGATAATTAGTTTGCCATTTGACTTGACACTTCACCTGCTGTAAAATACCTACAACTAACTTTGATGCTCCCCTTTCTTATTCCCCTCAAGAAGGAAAAAAATTGAGACTTGAGAAAAGAAAGGTTAAAAAATTGTTACTAAAATATACTTGTGATGTTTCTGAAAAATTATTAGCGTTGTGCTGCAATGGTATCATCACCCAAGCCCATAGCCCAAGCACCACCAAATGGTCCGGCATGGCTATGATCCTAGTCAGTCAACTCACTAATAAGAATTTATTAAGCACCTACTGTTTGTCAGTGCTGGGGACACAAGACAGTCCTTGTCCTCATTAAAGTGACTGGGTTTGTAGCATTTCTGTGTCTGTGTATGCATTGTAAAAGGAAGGACTTACAGTAAAAAAAAAAAGAGCATCCTTCCTTAAAATATCCAGATAATCAAGAAAACAAATGGACTGAAATTATCCAGATAATTCTCTTAAGTTTCTATTTCATTTTGCATAGATATATCCTGACACAGAGCCAAAAATAAAACCCCAAATTTAAAGGAAATAATTTTAATTTGGCACAAGAGTATGTCCAATGAGTTAGTTAATGACCAGCAGAGGTTAATGGCTCTTAATTTCTCCACAGACTATCAACTCTACAGCTGATCATTAATCCCCATGAAATGCCAATGGCTCAAGCCATTATTGCTTAATTAGTTCAAATGAATTCTAATCTTTGCTGTTTCTGTTTCAGGTGAAATAGTTCAGTTCCAGATTCATACAGTGCTGAAAGTTCAAATTATTTTTCATTTTAATTTCAGTTTTCTTTTGTAAACAGCTTTCATCTAGAATTCCTTGGAAGCAAGGATGTGTGTGTGTGTGTGTGTATAAGATATGAGTCTTATATTTCCAAGCATTCCTGTGTCAGTGCCTCTCACATAGTAGGTTCAATCAAGAATTTGATTTTACAAAAGAAAGAAAAAACTAGAGATTATCCAAAGAGGGTGAACTGCATCCTAAGGGAATTTGAAATTGCATCATGTAATGACAACAATTAAAAGAGCAAGAATTAAAATGCCTTATGTTTTTGTATGGTGCTTTACATTTTGGAATACTTTTATATACATTTATACATTCAAAAGAATCGTTGACATTTAGTCTGGAGAAAAGGAAACAATAGTAATTGTCTTCAAGTAGTTGAAATGATCTTGTGGAAGTGGGAGGCTTATTCTAAGTAACTTTAGAGAGAAAAATTAACACTGGTGGATAGAACTTCCTGGGAGGCAAATTTGGCCCAAAATAAAAAAGAATTTCCTAATAATTCAATACAGGAAGCCTTTTCTGATATCCCCATTCTCATCCCCTCCCCCAACACACTCACAGTTGTCAGAACTTTCTTTTTCCTCAAAATACCTTGAAACTACTCTGTTTCCGGTGATGTGTTATTCCTCTGAAGTCTAACATGGCAACAGCAGTAAAAAATAAAGGATTAGTATTACTTTTATTTCTGTCATTTTAAATTTTTAATTAAATTCTATTTATTTTTGTTACATTTTAAGTTCTAAACTGCCCCCTCCCTCACTCCTTACCTCTTACTAAAAAGGCTACCATTTGACATATATGTGTATACATACACACATACATACATATGTATAATGTGTGTGTATATAGATATATGTAAATCCATACTAAGCATATTTTTTGTTTACCAGTTCTTTCTCTGGAGGTGGATAGCATCTTGCTTCATAGGTCCTTTGTAGCTGATTTGAGTATTTATAATACCAAAACAATTCAGTTCACAGTTATTCTTCAAACAATATTGCTATTACTGTATACAATGTTCTCTTGGTTCTGCTCATTTTACTCTTTATTATTTCATGTTTTTCTAAAGTCAACTTGCTCATAATTTCTTATAGCACAGAAGAATTCCATAATGATCATGTATCACAACTTATTTAGCCATCCCCAATTGATGGGCATCCTCTCAGTTTGTAGCTCTTTGCCACCACAAAGAGAACTGTTATAGACATTTTCAAACATCCTTTTTCTTTTTCCCTGACCACCTTGAGAAATGGACCTAATAGTGATATTGCTGGGTCAAAGGGTATACACAGTTTTCAAATTCCAAATTGCTTCGAAGAAGATTGGTTCAGTTCACAGTTCCACAAAGAGTGTAGTAGTGTCCCATTTTTCCACATCCCCTCCAACATTTGTCATTTTCCCTTCTATCACTTTAGTCAATCTGAAAGGTATAAGATGATATCTCAAAATTGTTTTAATTTGCATTTTTCTAATCAATAATGATTTAGAGCATTTTTATATGACTATATATAACTTTAATTTCTTCATCCAAAAACTGCCCATTTATATCTTTTGACCATTATCAATTGGGGAATGACTCATATTCCTATAAATTTGAAATAATTCTCTATATAGTTGAGAAATGAGACCTTTATTCATGAGAATGTCTATAAAAGTTTTCCCCCAATTTTCTGCTTTCCTTCTAATCTTGGCTACAGTGGAAAACCTTTTATAGAAAACCTTTTTAATTTAATGTAACCAAAAACTATCCATTTTATATCTCACAATGCTCTCTATCACTTGTTTATTTGTAAATTCTTCTCCTATCCATAAATATGATAGTATATTCCATGTTCTTCTAATTTATTTGTGGTATTTCCCTTTATATCTAGAGCATATATTCATTTTGATCTTATCTTGGTAAATGGTGCAAGATATTGGTCTATACCCATTTTCTGTCACACTGCTTTCCAGTTTTCCCAACAGATTTTTTTTTACCATATTGAATTCTTATCCCCAAATCTTAAATCTTTTTTTCATTTTTCAAATGCTTTATTAACTTCTGATTTACATCATTCATTTCTGCCAGATTTTGAGTTGCAAATTTTCTCCCCATTTTCCCATACCCACCACCCCAAAATAGCAGTCCCACAGGATATCCCCTCCTCCAATCTGTTCTCTCCCATATCTTCTCCCATACCCCCTTTGACTTTTCTAGTAGGGCATGGTGGATCTCTATGTCCCAGTGCCTGTATATCTTATTTCCCAATTACATGTAAAATAGTATTAATAATAGTATGTATGTATATATATATATATACATATATATATATTTATTTATTTAAACATTTGATTTTAAAACTTTGAATTCCAGATTCATTCCCTTCCTCCCTTGTCACTCTCCCTTACTGGAATTGATAAGCAATTCAGTATAGGTTATACATGTGTAGCTAATGCAAAACATTACCATAATAGATATATTGTAAAAGACTAACTATATTTCCCTCCCTCCTATCCCACCTCCCACTTGTTCTATTCTCTACTTTGATCCCGTCCCTTTTCAAAAGTGGGTGCTTCTAACTTCCCTTCCCATCCAGCCTGCCCTACCTTCCATCATCCTCCCTCTCATCCCCTTCCCAAAATCCTAATCTCCTGGAGGATGAGATACCCTATTTAGTGTGTATGTCATTCCCTTCCCAAGACAAATTCAATGAGAATAAAGTTAACCCATTCCCTTTTACCTTCCTATTCTTCCCCTCCATTGTAACCATTTTCCCTTGCCTCTTCTATATGAGATAGTTTACCCCATTCTGTCTCTCCCCATCTCCTCCCATTATATTCCTCTCTCACCTCTTAATTTCACCTTATAAGCATCATCCCTTCCTATTAAATTGGTCCTGTGCCCTCTATCTATGTATACCTGTAAACACATATACACACATTCACATATGTATTCATATGCCTCTATACCCTCTGACATAGACATATATATGTATATAAATAAATAAATAAATAAATAAATAAATATATATATGTATATATATATATATATATATATATCTATTCTCTTCAACTATTTTCATACTGAGAAAAGTTTCATCAGTTACAATGATCATTTTTCAATGCAGGAATGTTAATAGTTCAACTCTGATAAGCTCCTTATGATTTCTTTTCCCTGTTTACCTTCTCATGCTTCTCTTGCTTTTTATATCTGAATGTCAAATTTTCTATTCAAGTCTGGTTTTTTCAGCAAGAATGCTTGAAAGTCCTTCATTCCATTGAATGACCATATTTTCCCCTGAAATATGATACTCAGTTTTGCTCCCAGCTCCTTTGACCTCCAGAGTATCATATTCCAAGCTCTTCGATCCCTCGGTGTACAAGCTGCCAGATCCTTAGTTTTCCTGATTGTGTTTCCACAATATTCAAATTGTTTCTTCCTGGCTGCTTGTAATATTATCTCCTTGATCTGGGAATTTCAGAACCTGGCTATCATATTCAAGGAGTTTTCTTTTGGGGATCTTTTTCAGGAGGTGATCAGTGGATTCTTTCAACCTCTATTTTGCCCTCTGGTTCTAAAACATCAGGGCAGTTTTCCTTGAGAGTTTCTTGGAGGATGATTTCTAGGTTCTTTCTTTGATCATGGCTTTCAGGTAGTCTAACAATTTTTAAATTATCTCTCCTGGATCTATTTTCCAGGTCAGTGGTTTTTCCAGTGAGATATTTCAAATTGCCTTCTATTCTTTCATTTGTTTGGATCTGTTTAACAGCATCTTGATTTCTCATAAAGTCTCTAGTTTCCATTTGCTTCAATTTAATTCTGAAAGAATGATTCTCCTCAGTGAGCTTTTGAGATTCTTTTTTCCATCTGGCAATTCGGCTTTTTAAGGCATTCTTCTCCTCATTTCCTTTCTGAGCCTCTTTTGCCATTTGAGTTAGTCTATTTTTTAAGGTGGTATTTTCCTCAGTCAGTCTGTTGACTCTTATTTCATAATTTTTTTGCATCTTTCTCATTTTTCTTCCCAATTTTTCCTCCACTTCTCTTATCTGTTTCTTAAGGTCCTCTATGGCCTGTAACCAACTCGTATTTTTCTTGGAAGCTTTTGGTGCAAGAGTTCTGACTTCACTGTCTTCCTTCTGTTCCACGTTTTGATCCTTTTTGTCCCTGAAATAGGAGTATAATGTTGGATTCTTCTGCTTGGTTTGTTTCCTTTGCCTGTTCATGTCACCACTCAGTCACTTGACCCCTGGACTTTTTGCCACTGTAGGACTCTGCCACCAGACAGGGGAGCTTCATTCCAAATGCTGTGGTTTTCTCAGCTGCCAGAGTTGTGTTTTGTTGTGTGCCCTTTCTGAAGCCTCGACAAGCTCTGGCAAGCTGGTCACAGACCCCAGGACTTCCACACTAGATCCAATCAGGTTAAAGCAAGAGCAATTACCCCTCAGACTGGTTGCTTTGTCCCCTTACACTCTGCAGGCCAGGAGATGAAGCTGGCACATGGTGGTGGCTGCACAGCAGCCCTCAGCAGCTTCTTGACCAGTAGCAAAAGCTGACGCACTCCCAACTACTGGGTCCCAAAGTCCACACTGCACTGACCTCTCACTTTGTCCTTCACATCTATGTGTTGATAATTCTGGACCACCACAGCTGCTGGTGATCTGGAGTCCCTACAGCTGGTTGTTGGTCAGGCCCAATCTGGGGTTAAAACCTCTGGCTCCGTGGGGCTAGTGTCAGCTCCCAGAGTGTTGCGCTGGCCGATTCCTGCTGGCCTGCCAGGCTGTTCTCAGCAGGAGGTTAGCTTCTCTGTGTTACTTTGTGGGTTATGTAGCTCTAAAGTTTGTTCACAGTCCCCCTTTTTTCACATTATACAATGGTCAGGTTATAAGGATGGATTGTACCAGCTGGAATGAAAAATGGTAAAGAGGACATAAAATCAAATAAGAGAACGAAAAAGATCAGGTATTTTGCTTCCACCTGGATATAAATTTAGTTCTTTCTAGTTCTTTCTCTGGATGCACGTTTTTCTCTCCATCATGCATCTTTTGGGATTGACTTATATCCCTGTATTGTTGAGAAGAGTCCAATCTATCAAAGTTGGTCATCACACATATGTTGTGTCTGTAATTGTGTACAAATTCCTCCTGGTTCTACTTTTCTCACTCAGCATCAGTTCTTTTAAGCCTCTCCAGGTAAATATGAAGACCGCCTGCTCCCCGTTTCTTATGGCGCAATAGTATTCCATAACATGCATATACCACAACTTGTTCAGCCATTCCCCAATTGATGGGCACCCCCTTAATTTCCAATTCTTTGCCACAACAAAAAGAGCTGCTATAAACATTTTTGTACATATGGGTCTTTCTCCCATTTCTATAATCTCTTTGGGAAATAACCCTAGGAGTGGTATTGCTGGATCAAAGGGTATGAAAGTATTTATAGCCCTTTGGGCATAGTTCCAGATTGCTCTCCAGAAAGGCTGGATCAGTTCACAGCTCCACCAACAATGCATTAGTGTTCCAGTTTGCCCACATCCTCTCCAGCATTTGTCATTTTCCTGTTTTGTCATCTTAGCCAATCTGACTGGTGAGATGTGGTACCTCAGAGTTGTTTTGATTTGCATTTATCTAATCAATAGTGAATTAGAGCATTTCTTCATGTGCTTATAGATAGCTTTAATTTCTTTCTCCGAAAACTGCCTGTTCATATCCTTTGACCATTTATCAATTGGGGAATGACTTGTATTCTTATACATTTGACTCAATTCTCTGTATATTTTAGAGATGAGTCCTTTGTCAGAGACATAGGTTGTAAAGATTCTTTCCCAATTTCCCACCTCCCTCTTAATCTTGGTTACATTGGCTTTATTTGTACAGAAACTTTTCAATTTCATGTAGTCAAAATTATCCATTTTACATTTTATAATGTTCTCTAATTCCTGTTTCGTCACAGTCCCCTTTTACATGAATTGAAGATGGTGGGAGCCGTAGCCATTCAGAGGTCCTGTTTCTACTCCACCATCTTGACTCTGCTCCCAAATCTTAAATCTTTACATTTAACAAACACAAGGTTACTACGATCATGTCTACTCTGTTTCATGAATCCACTTTTCTATTTTTTAGCCAGTACTAGATAGTTTTGATAATTACTGCCTCACAAAACAGTTTAAGGTCTGGTACTGATAAACCTACTTATACGTATAAAAAAATAAAGAGATATACCTATATATACACATATATAACTAGCTTTTTAGTTGGATCTCTAGGGTTTTCCAAATATATTATATCATCTGAAAAAAGAAATAGTTTTATTACTTCATTGCCCATTCTGCATCCTTCAATTTCTTTGTTTTCTCTTACCGCTATTGCTAATATTTCTTTTCTTTTCTTTTTTTGCTTTCTGGAGGTGGGAAGGTAGGCAATTGGGGTTAAGTGACTTGCCCAAGGTCACGTGGCTAGTTTTGTGTTAGGTGTCTGAGGACAGATTTGAACTCAGGTTCTCCTGACTCCAGGGCCGGTGCTCTATTCACTGTGCCACCCAGAGGCCCCCAGTTCTAACTTCTTTAAGCAATTTCTTTCAGAAACCATTATAGTGTTCCAGAAGTAGAGAAGCCAGAAGAATATTCTTGAAAATATTGCGCTGAGGTCCCCAACCATGAAATATAAAATGGCTTGTTCATTCCCTGATTTGTTCCAAGGACAGAACGCTCTTGACACCATCCCTTCTTCCTTCTTTGAAAAAAACCAAACCATGGTATGGTCTCTTACCATAGGCGCCATCTGCTGGTCGTGCCTGTCAATTTTTAGGTTTTAGGTGTGACTTTTCCCCCTTACCAACTGATGATTTAAAATGTTGAGATAATGTGAATTCTTAAATGTGGCTACTCATTCCATTGATGTAGACTTCAACTTTCTGCGCCTTAGTAGGTCTTTTTGTGACTTGGAATGACCAAAAAACAAAACCTCTTCAGCTTGAAGGCCAGCCTTCCAGTGATGAGTGTTTCTGAACTAGTACTTGAAAAACAATACTGGGCCCATATTGCAAGAGACCATCTAGAGTAGTTAGTCTCATTTTATAGTTGAGGAAAATAAGGATCAGAAAAATGGAGTTACTTACCTAGGTTTACACAGGTAATATGTAACAGAACCAGATCCAGATTTTAAAATTTTAAACCTTTGTCTTTCTGTTTTGAGGTACCTAGGTGGCATAGTAGATAGACCATTGGACCTGGAGTCCAAAAGACTTGAGTTCAAATCCAACCTCCAAGACTTACTATCTGTGTGACCCTGGGCAAGTCACTTAATCTCAGTTTGCCTCAGTTTCCTCAACTATAAAATGATAATAACAATAGCATCCACTTCTCAGGATTGTTGTGAGGCTCAAATGGGATAATATTTATAAAGGGCTTCATATGGTTCTTGGTACACAGTAAAAACTTAATAACCATTTGTTTTTTTCCTTCCACTCAACTTTTACTCCTATTGTATACCCTTCAAGAACACAGGATAACCTCTGCACTGTGATGATCTACCAAAGAAATCAAAAATAGGGAATGTTTAATGAAAAAAATATTAAAATTGCTCTGGCTAGGCCAGGGGTTCTTGACCCGGAGTTGATGAATTTGTATTTTAAATAATACTTTGACAATTACATTGTAATAGAATTCATTTCCTTCATAATCCTATGTATTTTATTTTATACTTTAAAAAATATCATTCTGAGAAGGGGTCTGTAGGCTTCACCACACTGCCAGAGGGGTCCATGATAGACAAAAGATGGTTGATAACCCCTGGATTAGAGGCACAGTTGTATCCATGAGTTCCTTATTTTACTTTGTGTTATTACTAACCTCGACTGTAGTCCTCGTCCCTACTGCTATTGTATGAAGGTGAGTTTGGTTACTGAAATCTGTGCCGGCAGGACAGTACAGTGCAGTGGGAAGGAGAGCATTGATTCTGAAGACAGGGTTCAAATGCTACCACTGACGCTTACCACCTGCAGAGCCTTGGCTAAGTCATCATCTCCCTGTGTTTCATTTTCCCATTTGGGAAATGAAGAGATTGGGACTAGATGGCCTCTGAGGTTATTTCCTTCTAGCTTTGATTTGATTTCAAGCATGGGTGTGGTCAGAGATAGAATCCTGAGAGCCTTTGTGAGACCCAGTTGTGCTAAATGTGGAGAGGTCCATTTCATTGGCTACAGGGTGATGCATTTTGTAGTCATAGCACCTCTCAAGACTATCTTATAGGATAACAGATTAAGAACTGGAAGGGACCTCAGATTCAATCAGGGATCCAATCAAATCACCTTCATTTTCGGGTGAGCCACCCAAGGTCCAGAGAGTTTAAGCAACTTGCCTAATGTCACACAATTAAAAGACTCAGACAAATGATTTGAATCTAGGTCCTCAGACCCCAAAGCCATTGTTTTTCCCATTGTATCATTCCTGTCTTCACTAAGCTGGAGAAGGTTTTCTACCTGTAATCATGGCTCCCACTGAAGCATAATGAGAGACAAAATATAGCATTTCATCTGAATAGTTAAGTCAAAAGAAGCTTGATTTAAAAAAATTCCTTATAGAGCTGCAAGCCAGGGATAATAGTTGTAACAGTGATGTGGAACCTATATAATGTGTTAGATTAGGTCAGCCTATTAGTGATGTGGCATGAGTTTAATTTCCCATCTCACCCCCCTAACTCTATTACAGGCAGAACAATTGACCCATTTGTGCTGGGAGACATTTCTGTCCCTGGTGCTACAGACTCAAAGTAACTAAATTCCTTTAATGAAGCAGGTGGCATATTTGGCCAGCAGGGAGGGATTAACTCACTGTTAACTTCACTACTCCAAGCTGTTCTCCTTTGCGGGGAAGTTGCCACTGTCCCTTCTCAGGAGGTATGCTCCAACCAAGCTGCTTCTGATCTTTTTCTCTTCGTTAGCTCATTTCGGCCTAGAACAGCTCTTACTCGCTGCACTGGGGAAGAGAAATCCTTCTGTCATCTAAAGACATCCAGAAAAAAGGAGGCCTAATAAATGGCCAAGGAATGAGAGAGAAAAACAAATGATAGAAACTGAGGTTAGGAAAGAAAAATCCAGTTACACACTCCCGATGCCTCCCGGGTCCCAGCTTTAGATTGCGTATGTGATGGCCACACAGCTGGGAGACTTTATTCTACAACCCGAGCAACCAGTTTCTTATTAATAATTAAAGTGAAACCAGTACTGAGAGGATTGTGAAACCTGTTTGAAATATCCAGCACACATGAAATGCAGCACCATTTATTGTTTTTTCCTCGATTGCCACAGGTGAATCTTGTGGGATAGTGGCTGAGTTACTCACAACACATTGAGGGAACCTGAGAGATTAGCGCACTGAGTGGTTAATGGTGGGAACAGAGTAAACCACACTGACTCCATCTTGTGACTCCATTCTGGAGCTGGCTTAGTTTCTGATCAATTATGGTTCTGATCCAATTTCTGTTTTGTGAGAAAACTTTAGTCATTGTGGGAATTGGGAGAAAACCATATTGCATTGTCAGAACCTAGCCTTGCATGGCTGGGAAACTGAACCATCCCACCTCTACCTGCTGTTTAGACACCCGTAACCAAGGACCTAGGTTATGCTGACCAGAAACTTGGCTAGATCCAAAGATTGATGCAAGGAGTGAAAACTTGCCCATTCTGACCAACCTGTTATTGTTTTCATGTTCCTTTGATTGCTCATAGACACTTGAGCTTTTTCTGAATTCAGGGAACTGCCTGTTCACTCTGCCTCTGCCAGCTTGGAATATCCCTAATGTTTCCTCCAATTAGAAATCAAGTTACCTAATGATGTATTGTTTCCTTTTAATTAATTTGCCTTATACATGTATAATGTATAAAATAATAATGTATTTTATGTGCATATTTTATAATTTAAAATAATAATGTAACTTATAACATATAAAAGTCTATATACCCCTGTATTTGTGGTCCAGGCCTAAGCTGAGGAGTTTGTTGGGCAATTGCCATGCACTGCTTAATAAACTGACATGTTCAGAAGGCAGAACCTTTGTTTCTTCAGTCATTCATCTTTTATCTACCACAACACTTGACTTGAGGTCTCAGTATGTGCGTGGGTTTCATTGTTGTCAATTGTCTGGTGTCTGCCTCATCCCAAATTACCTGAGTATACTCATGTTATGTCCATATTGTCTCCTCTAATAGAATATTAGCTCCTTGTGGGGAGGGATAGCTTCATTTTAATCTTTTTAATCCCAGCACCTAGAACAGTGTATTACAACTATTTATTCTAGATAAATACAACTAAATGATGTCGTAGAGAGCACTGGACACGAAGCCAAGAACAGGTGAATTCAAATCCTTTCTTAAATACTTAATAGTTGTGTGATCCTAGGACAGTTAGCCTCTGTCTACTTCAGTATCCTTATCCATAAAATTGGGCTAATAATAGCACCTACATCCCAGAGTTTTTGTAAGGATACAATGAGAAAATATTTGTAGAGTGTTTCATAAACCTTAAATTTCCATATAATAAAGCTGATGGGATGGGGAAAAATTTACCAAGCTTCAAGTAAGTGTAGCTGCCATCAGGTTATCAGACAAAGCAAAAACAAATATTCAAAGTAAAAAGAGATAAACCAGGAAAATATAATATGCTGAAAGGAACCATAGACAACCCAATGTCAGTAATAAATTTATAAGCTCTAAATGTCTTAGTATATAAATTCATAAAGGAAACATCTGAGCTTCAATAAGTCATAAACAGTATCACAATGGTGACGGGAGACTTTGGTATCCCTCTCTCAGTTTTTGGTAAATTAAACAAAGAAATAAATGAAAGGGAATATGTAAAACTAAAAAATTTCCAAAGAAATTGGAGTTAAAAAGACTTATGGCATATTCTAAATGGAACAGCAAAAGAATATATATATATGTATATATATATATATATTCTCCTATACCACATGAAAGTTTTATGAAAACTGACCATGTTTTAGAGCAAAGAGATATTGCAAACAAATGTTTAAAAAAGGCAGAAATAATCAATATATCCCTTATAGACCATAATACATTAAGAATAGAAATTAGCTCAGGGACCAGAAACAAATGATACCCAAATGGAGACAACAATGAAATCTTAAATAATGAGTGTTTGAACAAATCATAGAAACAATTTTTAATAACAATATTAAAAATTATAATGATGAAACAGCATACCAAAGTTTCTAGGATGCAATTACAGCTATCCTCAGGGGGGAAATCATATCCTTATAGTCATATATCAACAAAATGGGAAAAATAGATTAATTATTGGAGTATAAATTTTGAAAAATTAGAGAATCAACAAACAAACCCAAAATAAGTACAAAAAATATATAGTAAAAACTAGAGAAGAAATAGATAAACTAGGAAAAAAACAAAGAAATGATAAATAAAACTAAAAGCTGGCTTAAAAAACTAATAAAATTGATAAGCCCTTTGCTCATCAGATTAAAAAGAAGAGAGCAGAAAATCAAATCAATAAAATAACAATGAAAAAGATGAAATCACTTCAGTACTGAAAGAAATAAAAAGAACAAACAGAATATATTATGTACACTTATATGCTGATAAAGCTGAGAACACAAAAGAAATATAGGAATGTCTTCAAAAATATAAAATACCTAAATTACCATAAGAACAGATAGAGATCTTAAACCAATCAAAAAAATAGATCTCTTTTTAAAGGATCTACCTGTTTTGTTTTGTTTTGTTTTTGAGGGGGGAAGGACCCTGGTCTTCATGAACTCACAGGAATATTCTATGAAACTTACAGAACAGTTAGTACCCATACTTCACCAATTAGGCTAAAAAACTGAGAAAGAGGAAACCCCACCAGAATCCTTTTATTAGACTAATATGGTTCTAACACCTAAACCAGAGAAAAACAAAATCATGAAAAGAAAACAATAGGTCAATATGATTAATGAATATTGACTCAAATATTTTAAACAAAATCCTGATTACTGTGATTTATCCAAGAAATCATTCATTATGATCAAGTGCGGTTTATACCATGGTTACAAGGAGGATTCAACATTGGGAGAACATGAACATAATCACATTAAAAATCAAAACATCCCATAGTATAGGAATAGAGAAACCTTTTTTTTTAAATCATAAAAAGTATTTACTTAAAACAAAAGCAAGCATCTTCTGCAATGGGGATACCCTAGAACATTTTCCAATAAACACAGGAATGAAGCAAGGATAGCCATCTTCCACTATTAGTTGATATAGTACTGGAAATACTAGCAATATCAATAAGACAAGAGAAAGGAATTAAAGGAATAGAGGTAGATAGAGAAGAGGTAAAACTATTCCGATTTACTTATGATATGTTGATTTACTTGGGAAAACCCCAAGGAATCATGACAAAATACTAATTGGGAAAATAGATAACTTTAGCAAAATTGTAGGTTGCAAAATAACACCTTAAAAATCAATAAAATTTCTATATAGTGTTGATGTTGTCGTTCAGTCATTTCAGTCATGTCCAACTCTTCATTACCCTATTTGGAGTCTTCTTGGAAAGGATACTGTTATGGTTTGTCATTTCTTACTCCAGCTCATTCCATAGATGAGGAACTGAGGCAAACAGGGTGAAGTGACTTGCCCAGGGTCACACAGCTAGTAAGTGTCTGAGACCATATTTGAACTCAGGTCTTCCTGACTGCAGGACTATTTCTCTACCCTCTGTGACACCTAGCTTCCTATATAATAATAATAAAATATAAGAAGCAATAATAGAAAGGGAAATCTCATTCCAAATAACTGAAAATACCTGGGAGTCAACATCCCAAAGCACATAAAAGACTTATATACATTAAATTACAAAAACTAAAAACTTAAAGAATAGGGTAGAGACAAGATGGCAGAGTAAATGCAGGGATTTTATTGAGCTCTCCCCCAAACCTCTCCAAATAGCTCTTAAAAATCACTCTAGGGGCAGCCAGGTAGCACAGTAAGTGCACCGGCTCCAGAGGTGGGATAATCTGGTATCGAATCCTGGCTCAGACACTTAGGACCCCCCCAGAAACACCTGGCTGTGTAACCTTGAGCAAGTTACTTAACCCCAATTGCTTAAAAAAATCACTCGAACTAAATTCTAGAGCATAAGAACCCACAATGGAATGAAGCAAATTTCCAGCCCAAGACAACTTAGAAGGTTGTCAGGAAAGATCTCTTGCATCAGAGAAAGAAAGGAGTGCAGTCTAACATAGACTGTGCCAGCACAAACCCAGAGCAGGCCTTGGGGTGACTGAGTCACTGGCAGCACCCTCAGCCCACAGACTCCAAAGACAACTTAGGAGGTCAGCAGGAAAAAATCTGTCTCACCTGGATGAGAATGGAGCACAGCCCTAGCCCCAGCAAACCAGGAGCAGGCCTTGAGAGCCAATGAATCAGCAATGGCAGTGTCAGCAGATGCTTCTGGAGCTCTCAGCCCATAGATGCTAAGGGGGTTGAACAACAACTGTCAGAAGGAGATGATACGGGTCTCTTTGCTAGTACTGAGGCAGGATTCTGTTGCTTTGTGCATATTTAAATCCAGGTCTCAATTCTGGGTCTCAATCCCATGATAAGGATTATTACCACTAGCACACCAGAGCTTGTGGCCACAGTGGAGCAGGAACCCTCTTCACAGTTCCAGGACAGAAAAGAATGATTGTGGTCACTCACAGAACAGAGCACAGGCCAGGAAAGTGGTAAACACAATTCTCCTTAGATCATACCACCTTGGAAGAACTGAAAACTTACAGATCCATAGTAGTACCTCTGAAAACAACTACACAAAACCCTTGATACTTAGGACACTGCACCCTTCACCCTGGAAGCAGAGCCCTACTACAACAAAGAGTTAAAAGTCAAGTAATAGGCTAGGGAAATGGATGAACAACGGAAAAAAATCTGACTATAGAAAGTTACTATGGTGGCAAGGAAGATCTCACACTTGGAAGAAGTCAACAAAGTCAAAGATCCTACATCCAAATCCTCCAAGAAAAATATGAATTGGTGTCAGGTCATGGAAGAGCTCAAAAAAGGATTTTGAGAATCAAGTAAGAGAAGTAGAGGAAAAATTGGAAAGGGAAATGAGAGTGAAGCAAGAATAAAAAATTAAAGAATAACATATGTATCTGGAGGAGTATTCTGTACTTATTAATAGGTTGTGCTAATATAATAAAAATGACAATACTACCAAAATTAATTTGTACTTTTAAAAGTTATGCTAATCAACAAGAAGTTACTTTACAGAGCTTGATAAAATAAAAAACAAAATTCATTTGGAAAAACAAAAGTTTAAGAATAGCAAGGGAAGTAATGAAAAGAGGTAAGGACAAAGGGTGAATAGTAATTCCAGCCCTCAAATTATATTATAAAGCAGCATTCATCAAAACCATATGTCACTGATTAAAAAATAGAGATTAATGGAAAAGATTGGACAAGGGATATTTAGAAACAATAGATCATTAACATAGTGTTTGATAAAGTAGAAAATATAAGTTACCTAGAGAGAAAAAAAACCTCTCTATTTGATATAAACTACTGGGAAAACTGGAAAGCATTCTGTCAGAAATTAGGCTTAGACCAGAAACTTACATCATATTCTGTAGTACATTCTAAATGGATACATGACCTTAATATTAAAGATCATATTATTTAAAAAAATTAAAGAAGAAACAGATAATTTACCTCTCACAAGTATGGGTAAGAGGTGTTTTCTTAACCAAACAAGAGATAGAGGCAATTGCAAAAAATAAGAGATTACTTGAAACTGAAAAGCTTTTGTGCAGAAAACATTAATACATCTAGGATAAAAAGGTAAGTGGTTGAATGGGGGGGGGGAAATCTTCATATCACATTTCTCTGATAAAGAGTTTGGCATCTGATATCCCATAAATAATAAATAAATAAACACATCTATTTATATATGAGTAATAATCATTCCCCAATAGAAAAATGGTCAAAGAATAGGTAAAATAGTTCTCAAAAGCAGAACTGCAAAGTGTTCACAACAGCATTAAAAAATTGCTCCAAATCACTAATAATAAAGGAAAGGCAAATCAAAATAGCTCTGAAGTTTCATCTCATACCCTGTGAATTGAGAAAAATTACCCCCCAAAATGGCCACAGTCAATGTTGGAGGTGTTGTTGGAAGATAGGTGCTCTAATACATTGTTTGTGGAGCTGTGAAATGGTATAACCATATTGGAAAACAGTTTAGAATTATGCAAAAAATATGACTAAAATGTCCATAACCTTTGAACCAGAGACTCTGTTACTGGTCTTATACCCCAAGGAAGCCATTGATAAGAAAAAAGTCCTCATATACTCAAAAATATTTATAGCAGTACTTTTTGTGATAGTTAAGAATGGGAAACAAAGTAAATGCCCATCAATTAGGAGATGGCTAAACAAATTACAGTATGTGAATGTAATAGGATGATACTGTGCTGTAAGGAAAGATGTGTGTGATGAATACAAAGAAGCATGGAAAGATCTATGTGGCTCATACAGAGTGAGAAGAGCCAAGAAGATGATATATACTTTCCCAAGAATCAGGAATGGCTGCCTGTAGAAGATGGCGTTTGAGCTGAGTTTAAGAGGGAGTGCATTCTAAGCATGAGAGACAGCAAGTCAATAGCATGAAGGCAAGGGATGGAAGGAATGCCATGTCCAATAAACATAGAGGCCAGTTTTCCTCATCCATAAATTATGAAAAGTAGGATAATGTATAGTGAAGCTGGAAAGATAGGTTATGACCATGTGGTGAAAAGCTTTAAAAACCAAATTCAGAGATTTACATTTTATTCTAAAACCAATTGGAAGCCACTCGAGTTTTTATAATAGAGGAGTTGCAAGGCCAAACCTGTGCTTAACAAATGTCGTCAATAATAAATGTTGTCAACTATCAGGTGTAAATAATACATATGAATATTTATACATATAAGCATGTGGACATACATGTTTGTATGTATAAATAAAAATGTGTCTATATGTACGTGTATGTGTGCAATCTCCTTTGATAGAATGCAAGTTCCACAATGGTAATCACTGGTTCATTTCTGTCTTTGTATCCCATTTACTATGTAAGCACCTGGCATGCTGCCTGCGTATAGTAAGCATTTAATAAATGCATGTTAATTGCCTGATAGTCCACATCCACAATGTACTTGTCTTCTACAGAGCACCTGAGTTGTCTACAGAATTTGCTCAAAATATTGTGGGGAACAATTAGGAATGAACCATCAAAAACTTTATATTTTCATATGGAGCAGCTAGGCAGCACAGTGGGTAGAACCCTGGGCTTGGAGTCAGGAAGACCTAAATTCAAATCTGGCCTCAGATACTTATTAGCTGTGTGGCCTTAGGCAAGTCACTTAACCCTGCTTGCCTCAGTTTCCTCATCTGTAAAATGAGTTGGAAAGGGAAACAGCAAACTATTCCAGTATCTTTGCCAAATGGGGTTACAAAGAGTTGGACACGCCTGAGATGACTGAACAACAATGTATGAGGCCAGCATAGTTAACCGTGAGAAACAGAAGCATTGCATATATTTAAGAAAATGCAACTATGTCAAAGTTTCTCTAAGAACCTGCATGTCAAAGCCTAAACAATAGAATAGATCATGATAGAAAATGAGAACTAAGTATGCATAACAAAAACAAAATGAAAATCAAGAATCCTAAGCAAAAATAACAATCTACAGAGGAGGAAAGGAAAAATGAAAAGAGCTTACAATCAGTCAGTCAGTCAACTAGCCTTTATTAATCACCTACTTTGTGCCAGGAATTGTACTAAGCATTGGGGATAAAAACAAAGGCAGAAGACAATCATTGTTTTCAAGGAACTCACAGTCTTATGTGGAAACAACATGCAAATAATTATATACAAACAAGATTTTTATAGGATAAAATGGGTGATAATCTCAGAGCATAATGCCTAAGATTAAGGGAACCAGGAAAAGGTTTCTTGTAGAAGCATGGACTTTAGCTGATACTAGAAGTAAGTCAGCGATGCCACTGGGCATGGAGGACAGCCAATGAAACACCAAATGGAGTGTCATATTCAAGGAATAACAAAGAGGCCAGCATTACAGGGGAGCAGAGTATGGAAAAGAGTAAGATGTAAGAATACTGGTAGAGGTAGAAAGGAACCAGGTAATGAAGTGACTCTAAAAATCGAACAGAAAATTTTATATTTTATCCTAGAGGTGATAGAGAGCCAGGGAAGTTTATAGACTAGGGGAAGTGGGAGGGGAGTGACATAGTCAGTGTCACTGCTTTAGGAAGATGAATTCAATAGCTGAGTGGAGAGTGGATTGGGGTGGGGAGAGGCTTGGGGCAAAGAGACTAACCAGCAAACTCTTGCAATGGTCCAGGTGTGAAGTGATGAGGGCTTGACCCAGGGTATTGGCAATGTGAGAAGAGAAAAGTGGGCATATATAGAAGAGATGAGGAGAAGGTAGAAATGATATAACAGGAGAGTGAGGAGCTGAAAATGAAACGCTAAGTAGGGAGCCCATATGACTATTGGTACCCTTCACATTAATAGGGAAGTTAGGAAGAAGAAAAGGTTGGGGGTGAGGGGTGGATAATAAGTTCAGTTCTGGACATGTTGAGTTCAAGATATCTATGGGATATTCAGTTCAAGATCTCCCTAAGAACTTTGACTCTTTAATAAATCAAAGCTTCAAATGACATGTACAAGTTGAAATAAAAATAATTTGATTCATCATCTGCTCCAGGGCTAAATTTTAGTGACCACAGATTATTTTTTTATCCTTCTACACTTCATGATGTTGATATAATAACATTTTTGCTATATCACTTAAAACAAATCTGAAGTATTGCCTTGAGGTTACTTGTCTGGTTATATTTATTTTACATGATAATTCTCCTCATGGCCCTGTTCCTCAACACCTACTGACATCTTTATTAACTACTCGGTTAACTCATCTTTTTTAGACTAGTGATACAAAATCATCTATGATCTTTTTTTTGGGAGGGGGGGAATTTTTCAGATATATATATATATATAGATGTCAATATACGTACATCATATATGAATATATGTGCATATACATACATCCACTACAGTTTGGTATAACAAATTGAGCACTTACCTAAGAGCCAGAAAGAATGGAGTTCAAGTCCTGCTCTGGATATGTCTTTGCACTGTGATCCCAGGCAAGTTCTTTAACTAGGCAACTGTCCAAGACTCTAAGCTGCTAGCCTGTGAAATAAAAGTGAAATTATAGATCCAGGTCCCATCCCTATGTATTTATTTACATGTTATATGGAATGAACTTTAAATAATTTGAGATTCTCATATCTCAGAGACATAAAAAGAGCCAACTATGGTTCCTTGCATTTTATAAATGAAGCAAAAAAGGTCCAAAAAAAGTTGAGACCTGAGATCAGATTTCAATAGGACTAGAGGAGGAACTAGAATCTAGATGGTCCCAGATTCCTAAAGAAATACCTTTCCCCCCCTCTCTACCATATCATTCATATGTTCTGCAAATTCAAGTTTTAGGGAAAGAACTAACTGATTTCTTCTCTATCCACTTCTGAAAAAGGCAATAGAAATGAAATCAGAGGACCTGGGTCACCTGTGTGACCTGGGCAAGGGATTGTATTTCTCTGGGCATCTGTTTCCCTTTCTTTCAAATGAGAAGGTTAGACTCAATCTCCAAGGTTCCTTTTATTTGTTTGCTTTTGGGAGGGCAATTTGGGGTAAGTGACTTGTCCAAGGTCACACGGCTAGTTTTTGTGTTAAGTGTCTGAGGCTGGATTTGAACTCAAGTCCTCCTGACTCCAGGGCTGGTGCTCTATTCACTGCTCCCCCTAGCCGCCCCTTCCAAAGTTTCTTTTAGTTCAAAATTCTGTGATTATCTAACCATATTAACTAATGATATTCTAGACTATGCATCTGAGATAGATCAATGAGATCATTTTGACACTCTGGCACTGAGAATCAGTCACACAATTTCTGCAATGAAGGGAAAATGGTCATGTGTGGGCTGAAGCCTTGCCAGCAAATTTGATCAAAATTAATCATTCTTTATCTTCAAAATTCTATCACTTTTAATGAAAACGATGTTGGTCATAAATGTCAAAGTGAGTAAAAACCTGTCATATGCATGGTTTACCAATTTATTTGCTGACATAAAGTTTGATTAAAACATTTTTTTCAGAAATGAATCAACAATAATAATCCCCATGTTGTATATGTAAATATAGTCCTATTATTTATCTCCTTGAATGATTTTGGTCTTTTCATTACCTTAAATTTGGACTTGACAATAGCTTTTTAGACACATGCAAATAAAATTATTCTTTGGTCTGATTTAAAAAAAAATTCTCTAGCATAGAATTCTCAAATAAAGAAAATAATTTAGCTTTTATCCACTGATAATAAAAAGGTTTCAATTCCTTCACTGGCACAATACTAATGGCATAAAAGGGAAGCTGCATACATTAGCTAGCTATCTTTGGTACAGTAAAAATGATTCTTCACAAAGGAAAATCAATCATTGTAACATAGATAAAAATTCCTTTGATAATAAGTAGCACTTGTGAAAATGGGAAAATCCACTCCCCTCCCCCCAACAAATGTTAGCAGAGTATTAATGACAGACAAGGAAGTGGAAAACAATGCGGCACAGTGGAGACAGGGATAGAATTGGAGTCAAAAGACCAGAGTTCAAATCCCAGCTCTGCCACATACTACCTGTAAAATGTGGGAATCAGGCATCTAGCTCTTTGAGCAAGTCATTTAACCCCTCTGGACCTTAGTTTCCTCATCTTCAAAATGGGGATATTAGACTTGGTCATTTCTAAGATTCCTCTAAGATGATGTCTAGCATATGAAGTGCTCATTCAACTAATGGCTAACAGCAACCTGAGTCAAATACAAATATTTCCTAGGGGATGATAATTTGATTTGCATCACTATCTTAAGAGGCAGCTAGGTGACACAGTGGGTAGAATACTGGGCCTAGATTCGAGAAGATTCATCTTCCCAAGTTCAAATCTGTCCTCAGACATTTACTGGCTGGTAAGACTCTGTGCAAGTCACTTAACCCATGTCTGCATCAGTTTCCTCATCTGTAAAATGAGCTGGAGGAGGAAATGTCAAACCACTCCAGAATCTTTGCCAAGAAAATCCCAAATGGGGTCATGAAGAGTTGGATACAACTGAAGAAAATGAACAACATTATTGTAACAGTTGAACATACTCTATTTGTCTAGAAATATTAAATTAATTTTTCTTCATAAAAGTTGAACTGCTGAGAGGCAGTGTAGTAGAGTGGAAAGATCACTGACTTTGGAGTCACAGTATCTTACCTGGGTCCAAAGCCTGACTCTTATGTGAATCAATGTATGAGACTGAGCAAGTCACTGAGTCTTAATTTCTAGGTATCTAAATTAATTTACATATATCTAATCTCAATTTCCATGTGTCTAAAATAAAGGGATTGGTCTAGGTGGCCACTAAGGACTCTTCCAACTCTAAATGTGTGATCCTCAAAATGTATAGCTCAGAATTGAGCTTTCCACCTATCTAAGTGGTGATGGCATCCTTTAGTTTATATGTTGTCAAAAGGTAACATAAGGCAATGAGATGAAATCATTATTTCATAAACTGCTATTTCCATCCCGTTGTGTCATGTGACTAATAGGAGTTCACACTATGCCTAGAAATAACAGGTGAAATATAGGGAGACTATCTTCTAAGGCTGTCTTATTATCTGTTTCTGAATAACATAAAGAAGGGCTTCCTCTAGGCCTGGGACACAGAATCAAAAGTCCTGGGTTTGAATCCCCCCACAAATACTTACTAATTAACAAAATAGAAAGTGAGATTATTGATGGGCTGAAAAAACACTCAAAAATAGAAAGATAACAAATAAGCAAACCTAAAATGAACCGGAAAAGGAGATATTAAAAACTAAAGGAAATAATTGGAAACAAAAACACATTATAGAAATGATAAATACAACTAAAAGTTGGTTCTTTGAAAAGACTGGTAGTTAATAAATCTTTTACTAACCCCATTAAAAAGAGGGCATAAAATCAAATGAACAAAATAGGAAATAAGGTAAAATCACAACAAAATTACAAGAAATAAAAGTCATTATTATAACCTTCTATGCCAAGAAAACACAGCAAAAAAAGGAATATAGTAATACTTTCAAAAATAAAAAAATCCAAATGAACAGAAGTCCAGATAGATATTTTAAACCAATCTCAGAAAAAGAAATTGTTGGAAAAAGTTGGATATCTACCAAGTCTGGAAGGATGATTCAATATTAGAAAAACAATGAACATAACTAATCATATTTAAAACAAAAACATTAAAATCATATGATTATCTTAATGGATGCAGAAAACGTCTTCGACAAAATTCAATATTAATTTATTCCAGAAACAAAGTATAAGCACAGGGGTACTATTTTTAGCATTATAAAAAGTATCTATCAAAAACCAAAAGCAAGCATCTTATGCATGGGGGATATGCAAGAAGAAATACTCCTGTATTTCCCAGGACTTACATGAATAAAGCAAGCATGCCTGCTCTTCACATTATTATTTGATATATTCCTGGAAATTCTAGTGAAATAACCATTTGCAAGGGGTTGGATGATCACAAAAACTTTAGGATTCTTAGTTCTTTCCAATTTGGGAAGAAAAGAAACTAACTCAAGATCAGCTTCAGTCTTGAGGGAGGGAAGGGACTCCATACTGAGGAAGATGGTGATATAAAAAAACTAAAGATATCAATAAAAATAATTTTTAAAATGACACTATATAAAGGTATTATTATTGTAAATAACATCTTAGAATCTTAGTTTCTTCATTTGTAAGACAGAGAAAATAACTATGCTTTCTCCCTCCTAGGGTGACTATGGAGGAATAGGCTTTGCAAGAAGTGATAGACTTGGTATGCAGAATGACACATGTTTTATTAGACATGGAGAATGGAGCAATATGTTTTGTTTGACAATGTGTATTTCTTTTAAGGCTTTAGTTTTTCTTTTTTTTTTTTTCCTTTCCAATGTTAGTGGAGAGAAAAATAACTTTTATTTATTGAAAAATAACAATTAATTAAAATTCTATATATCTAGTTATATTTAAATAATTTGACTACAGACATAAAATTATTTATCTAGTCTTGAAGAAAATTATACAAACTATCCAAGACCAAGCCAAAAACAATTAGATATATTAGACACTATTTGGTTCCAAAGATCCACTTTCTTTACCATTTAATGTCTTTAAATGATATTTTCCAAGTAATCTATGTAGTCTAACACAACTGAGAAATTTAAACCTTTCTCTCAATCTGATGTCCTTTTATACTAAACTTCACATATACACCACTGCAAACCACTGAAGCTACCATTGAATAATTCAGTAAATTTTAAAAAAATTCTAAGGTTCTCTGAATACTTTGTAAATTGGTGAATAAAGCAGAAATGGAAATAGTAGATGTTGGGACTCCAGAAAGATATAGGTCTACTATGTTCTTGGTGGAACTTTGATTTGGCCCAACCATTCTGGAAAGTAATATGGAATTATGGTAAAAAAAAAAAAAGTAACAAAATGTTCATATGCTTGGATCCAGTAATCCTATTGCTAGACAAAGAAGTCAAAGACAAAAAGACAAAATATTTATAACAACCCTTTTGTGGTAGCAAAAAAACAGAAAACAAAGTAGATGTTTGTCAATTAGGGAATGATTAAACAAATTATGGCAGATTTTTATAATGGTATGTTACTGTTCCATAAGAAATAATGAATATGAAAAATTGGGAGAAAATTGGGGGGACTTGCTGATGCAAAATAAAAGTATGCAGAACCAAGAAACTGATGTGCACTTCAATTATAATGGCATAACGGGAAAGTACAATGAAATGAAACGAAAGCAATGACATTATGACCAACTCTAGCCTTAGAGAAGAATCGGGAAAATGTACTTACTTTCTTTCATTGAAAAGGTGAGGGATAGTAAATAAAAACTGTTGCATATACTGTTAGATGGTTTTGCTTAAAAAATAATCTTTTTCTTATGTTTGTTACAAGGGAAGCCTTACTGAGTAGGAGAAAGGCAGGAATATTTTCAGAAGTGAATACTATATCAAAATAAAATGATAATAAAACAAAAAAATGAAAGAAAAAAGATAAAGAGTGAAAGAAAGCTTCATATCAGATGAACAATTAAGAATTTAACTCAATGAATAATTTTTTTCTAAATTTTATTTCAGTAAAAAGCATTGTTAAGTGTTATAGGGAAGACCCAAGGGGAAGATGACATTGTCCTTACCCTCAAGGAGCTTAACAGTCTAGTAGGCTGGTCAAAAATGAAAAGAGGCAAGTCTGGCATAAGGTTTTATGATGAAGTCATTATGCTTTATGTAATGCTTCTTTTTCTAGATGTTCATCAAGCATCGCTTTAATAATATATATTATAATTTCGCTAGCAACTCAAACTTGCTATCTTCTAGATTCAACTCTCTTCTCTTTTCTGAAATTGTTTGCTGGAATCTTCATCTGACTTACATCCCTGCACTCTCAATCTAGCATTATGATCAATCACTAGAAATAGTTGCTATGAAGTAACCATCACAAGCAAACTTTCAATGTCAAATTTAAATGGTTTAATCTTAAGACTTAATACTCTATATTAAATGGAGTCACAAATCCTCATTTTGCAGTGTTAGTTATTTTCTAAGGAGTAGCTAATGAAGTCTTCAGATTTTCCTTCCAAGGTCATGATAACCATCAAAGTTGAAGTCAAATTAAACTCTATGATGAGCCAACAATGCTCATAGAATGGGAGTCACATGTGCATTTCTGAGGGCAGAGCTCAAACCTTTTATGTCTTTAAATCTCCTCAGAGAATTGAAAATTCTAGAAGAATGAAACGAACTTGATAGAAATATGCTATGAAATGACAAGTATTTTTCCTGACAAAGTCATTTTAAATCTAAGTGACCCAACTCAAAAGCTTAAACTCAGATGTGGGGCTGAAGATCTGAATTGAAAACTCATTTTTAAGGTTCTGTTTGTGCATAATAAATGGAAGCAGTCTTTTCAATAACAAAATCAAATGAGTAGAAGTCTTACTCTTGAAGCCAGCTGGCTAGTTGTCAACAACATTGTCTCGGCATTCACTGTGTACTCTTATTAAAGAATAAAGTTTTCCTTCAAGGAGTTTCCATTCTAAAAAGGACATAAAAGCAAACATAAACACAAGTGATTGATACGTGAAAATCTGTATAGGATTTAATTCTAATAAAGAGACATATGTTAGGCGCCTACAATGTGCAAAGCTTTGTGATTGTAGCTATATAGGTGTTACCAAATGAGAGGTTCACTAAAGGGATTGTAGTGGTGATACTAGCTTAGGAAGGGTGGAAAAAGTGAGACTTAATTAGAATTTGGAGGTCAGAAGTGGTCTGGAGAAAGAAGAAGGAGAAGGAGAAGGAGGAGAAGGAGGAGACGGAGAAGACCACCAATGATGATGGCCATGATGACAACCAAAACAACATAAAGGTAGGAAAAGACTAGGAGAGCTGTAGCAGATGAGAACAAGTAGGAAAGGCTAAGAGATAGCTAGTAGAATCCTTACCCATCCTGCCCCACAACTACCAAAAGAAATGAACTAGCATTTTATCTGGGACTTTAGGAGGAATTACAGACTTCTGAAAAGGGAAGAGATGTGATCAAAAGAATACTTTGGTTGTAGGTCAGGAGTTAGGTGACTTGACAGGTACCATACCTTCATAATAAATAAACCCAGTAGGTAGGGACCAAAACCAGGTCATCAACAGCATAAATACTGGTGATTTTCTGCCTTTTTTTTTTGTAGGGGCAAGTGGGGTTAAGTGACTTGCCCAAAGTCACACGGCAAGTTTTTGTGTTAAGTGTCTGAGGCTGAATTTGAACTCAGGTCCTCCCTGACTCCAGGGCTGGTGCTCTATTCACTGTGCCACCTAGCCACCCCAATATTGGTAGTTTTCAAAGGTAGTTCTGGAATACCTTTGAGGATCTGGATCTATGTTGGAGTGAATTCAAGGGTTTGGGCCTCTGTCCTATAGCAGATGAAAGACTGTAACTTGCATTGCCTCTTGGGAATCCTCTATGGAGTCCATTCTATCCTTGACTCACACCCTGGGGATATGTCAACTGGAAATGCAAGATAGCTTTCTAATTAGTGCACTCAGTTGAATTTTTGGTAGTGTTATTCTCTCCATGTCTTAGGCTTTTCATTATATATTTGGTGTTATTGAAAAATATGTAGACTCTAAAATTACATTAGACCAAAAACCAGACTTTTTTAGTTATGCAAGATTCATAAGGGCAATGATAGCATAATTTTAAAAATCTTTGAATTTTCTTTTTAAAATATATTTTATTTATTTCACAAAATATTTCCCAATTACATTTTCAAAATTTAAAATTACTAATTTTAAATTTTGAGTTCCAAATTTTCTGCCTCTCTCCTGCCCCATTTCTACTCCTTGAGAAGCAAAAATATGATATCAATTGTATGTATGAAGTAATAGAAAACATATTTCAATATTATACATGTTATAAAAATAATAAAAAGCAAGAAACAAAGAAAGTTTTAAAAGTATGCTTCAATTTGTGCTCAGAGTTCATAAGTTTTCTCTTTTCAGGTGGATAGCATTTTTTAAATCATAAGTCTTAGGGTCTTAGATCATTGTCTTATCAGAATAGTTAAGTCTTTCATTATTGACTGTCATTGCAATATGCTGTTAACTGTGTACAATGTTCTTCTGGTTTTTCTCACTTCACTTTGCATCAGTTAATATAAGTCTTCTCAGGTTTTTCTGAAGCCATTCACTTTGCCTTTTATTTTTTAGCACTATAGTATTCTATCATAATCATATACCACAGCTTGTTCAGCCATTCCACAATTGATGGACGTTTTCTCAATTTCCAATTCTTTGACACAACAAAAAAGAGTTGCTATAACTATTTTATGCAAATACATTTTTTTTTTGTTTTTCTTTGATCTCTTTAGGATACAGGCCTAGTAGTAGTGGTATTACTGGATCAAAGGGTATGAACAATTTTATAGCCCTTTGGGCATAGTTCCAAATTGTTTTCCAGAATAGTTGGATTACTTCATAGTTATGCCAATAGTGCATTAGTGTCCTAATCTTTCCACATCCACTTTAGCATTTGTCATTTTCCTTTTCTATCATGTTAGCCAATCTGAGAGGTATAAGGTAGTATCTGAGAGTTGTTTGAATTTGCATTTCTTTAATCAATAATGACTTAGAGAATTTTTTCATATTTCTTCTTCTGAAAATTGCCTGTTTAGGGGCGGCCAGGTGGCTCATCGAGTAAGAGCACCAGCTCCAGTGTCGGGATGCCCTGGGGATCAAATCCGGGCTTAGATACTCAGCACCACACCCAGAAATAACTGGCCATGTAACCTTGAGCAAGTTACTTAACCCCAATTGCTTTTAAAAATTAAAAAAAAAGAAAAAAAAGAAAATTGACTGTTCATAACTTTTGACATTTATCAATTGGAACATGGCTCATATTTTTTTTTTATAAATTTGGCTCACTCCCCTATATATTTGAGAAATGAGGCCTTTATCTGAGAAACTTGCTTTCCCATCTACCTGTATTAGCAAGCACCCTAGCACACCCAAGATGGTTTGCTAACACAGGTTGTTTGATCTGTTTTTCTAAAGGAAAGATAGCTTTAAAAGTGTCAACAATCTTACTTTAATTAAACATATAAGTCAAAAAGAGAAACATAGAGAAATTACAGAGAGATCCAACTATCTAATAGACAGGGCTCCAACTATGCAAACAAAGTAATAGATATCTATCACTAAACCAGGGAGCCCCAACATCTTGGTTCTCAAAGTCAGGGGGCTCCTTAACAAGAGCTACACAAAGTTTTGTCTGACCGAATCACAAAGAAACATTCTTTCTATGAATGAGCCCTAAAATGAAATACCAACTTCACAGTATATATAGTTTTCAACTAATAGACTCAGAGTCAGAAGGCATCACAACCTATGTGACTCAGCACAGCTGTGAATTATCAGGGTTCAAAGTAGATTGATTCTTCAGATGTTTACAATTTAGCATGAGCATGGGAAACTGAACTCCAGAAAGAAAAACAAGCTTGTACTTACACTACCCCCAGTTTCCAACTTTCCTTCTAATTTTGACTACATTATTTTTGTTTGTGCAAAAGTTATTTTTTTTATTTCATGTAATCGAAATAATCCATTTTACTTCTCATGATCTTTTCCATCTCCTGTTTGGACACAAACTGTTCTCACCTGGTATGTGTATGACTTTGTGATATAGTGCTGTAATCTTTTTGCTAGTGTTTTATTTAAAATTTTTGTATTTATATTCACTAAGGATATTAGTCAATAGGGTTCTTTCTCTGTTTTTGCTTTCCATGGTTTAAGTATGAAAACCATATGTGTGTCATAAAAGAAATTTGTCAGGATTCCTTTAGTTATTTTTTCAAATAGTTTATATAGTATTGGGATTAATTCTTCCTTAAATTTTTAGTACAATTCAACTTTAAGTCCATCTGGTCCTTGGCATTTTTTCTAAGTGAGCTTATTTATGACTTGTGCAATTTCCTTGTCTAAGATAGGACTATTCTATTTATTCCTCTTTTTTTTTGTCTTTTTGGAGGTGGAAACGCAGGGCAATTGGAGTTAAGTGACTTGCCTAGGGTCACACAGCTAGTAAGTGTTAAATGTCTGAGGTCAGATTTGAACTCAGGTCCTCCTGACTCTAGGGCTGGTGCTCTATTCTCTGTGCCACCTAGCTCCTTCCTATTCTATTTATTCTTTTAATCTAGGCCATTTATATTTTTGCATACATTCACCCATTTCATTTAGATTGTTAGTTTTACTTGCATATAATGGGGCAAAATAACTCCTAATAATTGCTTTAATTTCATCATCATTTGGTGGTACATTCAACCTTTTAATTTTTGATATTGGTAATCTTACTTTTTTCTTTCTTTTTCTAATCTTTTTTTTCAGTTTTTAACTTTCAATTTTATTACTCTCTGCTTTGATTTTTAGGCTTTCTATTTTGGTGTTTAATTGAGGACATTTAATTTGTTCTTTTTCTAGTTTTTTTTAGTTGCATGCCCAATTCATTGATCTGTTCTTTCTTTCTTTTATTGATATATGTGTTCAAAGATATAAATTTTCTGCAATGTACTGGTTTGGCTACATCCCACAAATTTTGTTATGTTGTCTGATTGTCATTCTCTTTAATGAAATTATTGATTGTTTCTATGATTTGATCTTAGACATTTGTTACAACTAGATTATTTAGTTTCTGATTAACTTTTAACCTATGCTTCCATGGCCCTTTATTGAATGTAATTTTTATTGCATTATAATCTGAAAAGGTGGATTTATTATTTCTGCTTTTCTACATTTGATTATGAGATTTTTATGCCCTAAACATGATAAATTTTTGTGAAGGTGCCATGTACAGCTTAGGAAGAGGTATATTCCTTTCTATTTCCATTAAATTTTCTCCAGAGGTCTATTAAACCTAACTTTTCTAAAATTTTATTCATTTTCTTAACTTCTTTCTTATTTATTTTTTGGTTAGATTTGCCTAGCTCTGAGAGGAAAATGTTGAGGTCCCCAACTAGTACACTTTATCTATTTCCTCCTGTAATTCATTTAACTTTTTCTTTAAGAATTCGAATGTTATGCCATTCGGTGCATTATTATTTAGTATTGACCTTACTTCATTGTCTATGGTGCCTTTAAGAAAGAGTTATTTCCCTGCTTATCTCTTTTAATTAGGTCTATTTTTGCCTTTGCTTAGTCTGAGTTCATGATTGGTACCCCTGCCTTTTTTACTTCAGCTGCAGCACAATGGATTCTATTCTGGTCCCTTATTTTAACTGTGTGTGTCTCTGTTTCAAGTGTGTTTCTTGTAGACAGCATATTGTTGGATTCTGTTTTTCTAATGCATTTTGTTTTCTGCTTCCATTTTTCTGGATGAGTTCATGATTACAAGCTCTACATTTCCCTTCATCCCACTTTCTTCTGTTTATCCTTCTTTCTCTCTCTTTTTAAATCCTCTCTCTACTTTAAAGTCTGTTTTGCTTCTGACTACTGCTTTCCTTTATCTGCCATCTCTTTTATCACTTCCCCTTTCTCTTATCCCCGGTAATGGGAATGTAAATTTTAAAGATCTTCCCTGCCCCTAGGCTAAAGTGCACCTGGAGCCTGGAGTAGGAGGCTTGTTTTTCAGTAGATACTTCTTGATTGGCCAGTGAGTCAATAAGGTTGTTACATTCTCTGAGCCAGGAGAAGGGTATATAAGCCCTGATGTGTAGCTTTGTTTTGGGGCTCACTTTGAGAAGTGTTCTGTGATTTGATCAGATGAAACTCTGGGAAGCCATTGTTGAGAGTCCCCTGGCTTTGAAAAACCCAGATGTTGATTTGGTATGGATGTAATGGTTGGACAGTTTGGAAATCTGTCTACTTGATCTGTTTCTGTCTTGGTAGTTCTCTCTGTATATTCTGAGGTTTGGGGTGCTGACCTTTTTCCCCTGAACTAGGTAAATGATACATATCTGACTGATTAAAGTAAGCTTGTTAACCCATTTTGAGTTGCTTTCCTTTATCAAAGCAGATCCAAGAACCTGTGGTGGCAGCGACCCTGGGGACGCTGGGGTGCTTGCTGCTATATCCCCTTCTCTTCCTACTTGCCCACTGGGTTAGATAGATTTCTCTATCCAATTGAGCGTACACACACACACACACACACACACACACACAAACACACACACTTCCTTCTTTGATCCAATTTAGATCAGAATGAGGCTTAAGCATTGCCCTACCACCACCACCACCATTTCTCCCTCCACTGTGAAAGCTTTTCCTTGCCACCTCTTTGATGTGAGATAATTTCCCCCATTCTTCTTATTCCTTCCCCTTCCTCCCAGAGCATCCCTTTCTCTTGTCCATCCAATTTTTTGCATCATCCCAACATAATCAACTTATTCCCATATCCTTTATCTATGTAGAATCCTTCTGTAATAATAATAATCTTCTTAGAAGTCATGGTATAGAGTTAAGTTCTTAGAAGAACTGAAAGTTAAGTTCTTCGAAATTATGGTATATTGCAACCTAGGAGGCATCCTGGATTCCTAACTATGTCTACCTCTGCCCCCATAGCCAATATTTTGCCAAGGCCTATTGATTTTACCTTACAACATATCTCCAAACACCCCATTCTGTCTTCTGACACTACCACCAGTTTGGTGTGGGCCCTCATCACCTCAAGTCTGGATCATGGTAATTGCAATAATCGGCCTATCTCAAGGCTCTCTCCACTCTAATCCATCTTCAGTCACTAAAGTGATTTTCCTAAAATTCAGGCCCAGTGAGTTCTCTCTCTCTGTCTATCTGGCTGTCTGTCTCTCTTGCTCACAGACACACACACACACACACATGCATACACACACCCCTCAACAAACTCCATTGATTTACTGTTGCTACCAGGATCAAATATAAAATGCTCTGTTTGGCATTCAAAGCTTTTCATAACTTAGTGTCCTCCTACCTTTCCAGTCTCATTTTATGATCCTATGACAGCCAGTCTCTCTTCCTTTGTACATAGTTGACACTTAATAAATTTTAGTTGTTAAATGTAGGTTCTCGGCAGTTCAACTGAAAAATGTGATTAAGACAATGTTGAACCTTATCTGTACCTCTTTTCATTTTTTAAAAGATTATGAACTAGAAAGTCTCCATATTCTCTCTCTCTCTCTCTCTCTGTCTCTGTCTCTCTCTCTCTCTG
>NW_027185863.1:3413392-3428434 GCF_028583685.1 Petaurus breviceps papuanus
CTGTCTCTCTCTCTCTCTCTCTCTCTCTCTCTCTCTCTCTCTCTCTCTCTCTCTCTCACACACACACACACACACACACCCCTTGTTTCTGCCTTCTACCATTTAGACCAAAATCTTTACTTCGGAATTGATCAATTTTCTCTGTTAGACAGCTGTCCCTTTGTTTTTCATGAGTATTTTTAATGTAAACTTCACTAAATTGAGAGAAAACAATACAAGAGGAGAGAATAGTGTTTGGCCAAGAGTAGTTATTTTGGAAAAAAATTTCTAGAAGATGATATTCAGGAACCCCATTCTAATGACTGTGTCATACTAAAATGTTCTTAGTAGGAAGTGACTCCAATAATTTAGGGGCTAAGAATTATCTTAACATTTCTTTTCATCCTCTTCTCCCTCTAGGCTCTTCTCTCACCAGTTCTATTGCCTTTGTTCTTTAGTCTGCCTGACAGATAAACCCTCTATTGTGACAGCTCCACTGCCAGAAGCCTGTTCTCTGCTGTTATACTGATCTAATAGAATTGGAAGATACTCAAACAATTGCCAGCACATCTGTGCTTAGAAATTTCTTGAGTTGTGTTTCTGGCCAAGGCCAATGCCACCCAACAGCTGTGAGCAACTGTGTATACAGGTGCCCCCTCAACAAACAAGCAGGCATCACCCTCATGGTAAGCTTGCATCGAGAAGCATTAAAACTTCTGGTCAGTATCTCCCCTAAGTAACTCTTGTCAATAGCTAAGTTCATGTTTTGGTGACAATGTACCATTAAGACTCCAATGGGTGGTTCTACCAGCATTCACAAATCAGGACTGAGCAAAAATAATGGCATGAGTTCACAGTCATAAGTAATTAAAGCTACACCCAAGCTGATGTAAGTGTTATTTACTCTTCATCTAACCTGCTACTTACTCCCTGCATTGTGAAATTCATATTTAACATTCATTTAACCAATATTTTAGGAGCGCTCATGTGTTCTCAGCAATAATGCCAGATGCCCTGGGTAAAGGTAACAATTCAACATAGGTAGTTGCCACTGTTTTGAGCAGTGAGAAACAGTATAATCATTCACTCACCCTTAAGTCTGGTTGTGGTTGGCAGATACACTTTTGAAAGACCCTAAACATGTTGTGATTGTTTCTTCTGGCTTCTACAGTGTCTGTTGGGTGTTCTAACTTCATAGAACACAAATCATTTCATAGGATTTGACTATAATAAGATGAAATTCATTAGGGAAAAATATACTTGGTTTCAAAAAAATCAACTTAATAAGTACAAGATAAGAAAGGTAGGTGTAGATGGCAGTCTGTCCAAAGAGGATCTGGGGATTTTATGCAGGCTGAAAGGTCAATGTGGGGCAACCATTTGATGTGGCAGTCAAAAAAGCATTAGCTTTTATGTGATGTTGAGCTATGTTAGAAGGTACATAGCTCTTTGGAGTTCAAGCCTGATCTGATTTATAGCATTTGCTGATTTCCAAGGTGTGAATACTCACACTGAAAATTTAACAACTGACTCTCTCAAGCCAGTATGAAATTGTTCCAGCAAACCACTGGTTTCCCCTAACTGTAGGTTGTCAAAGGTTGAATGGATTCTTGCTGTGCATATTATAGTGGGAACTATTTCTGAATAGATGATTTCTGAGGTCCCTTCTAACTCTGCAATTTTGTAGCTACAGAATTAGAGCTGGAAAGGTCTATTAGGTCATGTACTCCAACTTTCTAATTTTACATATGAAGCCTAGAGAAGTAAGGAGACTTGTCCAAGGAACTAAGTAACAGGGTCAGCATTTGAACCTGGCTCTTTTGCTGGATCCTTCTCCGATGATGCCTTCTAACATGGATGTCCCTTAGGATTCTGTCCTAGGCCTTCTTCTCTTTTCCCTCTATACTACTTCACTGAGTGATCTCATCAGCTCTAGTGGATTTAATTATTATCTCTATGATAACGATTCTAAAATCTACCTTTCCTGCCCCAGTCTCTCTGCTGACCTCTAATCTTGCATCTCAAACTGCCTTTCAGACATCTTTAACAAGATGTCCAGTAGACTTCTTAAATTAAACATGTCTGAAACAGAACTCATGATCTTTCCCTTAAACCTCCCCTACCACCTCCTTCCTTCCCTTTTACTAAAAAGGACAATGCTATCCTCCCCATCCCTTAGGGTGGGAACCTAGGAGGTATCCTAGATGCCTCAGCATCTCTTTTTGGAGGGGGGAGGGCAGGGCAATTGGGGTTAAGTGACTTGCCCAAGGACACACAACTAGTAAGTGTTAAGTGTCTGAGGTCACATTTGAACTCAGGTCCTCCTGACTCCAGGACTGATGCTCTATTTATTGTGCCACGCAGCTGCCCCTGATGCCTCAGTATCTCTAACCTCCCACATTCAATCAGTTGCCAAGGCTTGTTGATCTCACCTTTACAATACATCTCTAATAAACCCTCCTTCTCTTTGAAACAGCCACCACTCTGGTGACCTTTGTCACTTCATACCTGGATTAATGTAATGGCCTGGATATTGCAATAACTAGTGGGTCTACCCATCTCAAGTCTCTCCCCACTCTAATCCATCCTCCATTCAGTCACTAACGTGATTTTCCTAAAATGCAGGTTCAATCAGGTCAAACCCTCCTACTCAATAAACTCCATTGACTTCCTGTTTCCTTCAGGAGAAAATACAAAAGGCTCTGTTTGGTGTCCAAAGCCCTTCATAACTTAGTCCCCTTCTACCTTTCCAGTCTTCTTACACTTTACTCTTCAACATTTCCTTTTCAATCCAGTGACGGTGGCCTTTTGGCTGTTTTATGAAGAAGACACTACATCTCTTGGCTCCGGGCATATTCTTTAGCTGCCCCCCTGTAGCACCAATGCAATATTCATAGCACTGATGACAAATGTAAATATGTTGGTATGGTGCTCAATAGAAAAATACAACAGACTCTCTATATAGAAGACAGAAGCAAAACACCAGAAAACAGAATCCCAAAACCAGTAAGCCGATTCTGTCATAGTAGCAAAGAAGTTAATGAACTATAACAGCACAGAGAGCCACAGCATCCTTTAGCCTTCCCACAAAACAACACATTTATTCACAATCCTGTCTCCCTCAGAAACTTCTTCTACTCGCTCCTCCAGTCTCAAACTGCTCTGACTCCCAGCTTCCTGTGTGCTCTGTTCTACCCTTCAGCAAACTCCTCCCACCACAGGCTCCATGTGATTACATTCATCCTATTAGGGGGCAGAGTATATCTTCAAAGCAGAGAAGGTCTTCAAATTCCCTTAAGCTTATTAAGGGGCAAGAAAGATCTTCAAATTCTCATTACCATTATACCCACATGCCTGGAATGCTGACCTCACTGGCTTCCTTTCTTTTTTTTTTTTTAAAGCAATCAGGGTTAAGTAACTTGCTCAAGGTTACACGGTCAGTTATTTCTGGGTATGGTGCTATCTGAGCCTGGATTTGATCCAGGTCATCCCAACACTGGAGCCAGTACTCTTACTCGCTGAGCCACCTGGCCGCCCCTAAGCAATTGGGGTTAAGTAACTTGCTCAAGGTTACATGGGCAGGTACTGGCTTCCTTTCTAATTAAAATTTCACTTTCTACAGGAACCCTTCCCCAACCCTTCTTAATTCCAAAGCCTTACCTTCATTAATTATTTTCTATTTATCCCATATATAAACTTACTTTGTATATATTTGTTTGCATCTGGTCTCCATTAGGTTGTAAGCTCCTTGAAGACAGGGACTGTTTTTTGCCTCTTTTTGTATCCCCAGAACCTAGCACATAGTAGATGCTTAATAAATGTTTATTGATTAATTGATTGAACCCAGGTCATATGACTACAAATCCAGGGATCCTCCCATTGTTGTGCAGAGAATAAGAGCAAGCTGAGACCTGGGTTCAAGGTAAATTTAGGTGGGGATTTATTGATGAAGTACGTGACTGCCTGGAGTATAAACTAAAATCAGGCAGCCCTGAATTGGGGTACATACAGTGCTTATAAAGGCAAAAACCACAATTGGGGAGGGGAATTAGCATAAGCAATGATGCACAGAAGCCAAGAATTGCCATTGGTTAGATCTATATAGCTCAGGGCTAATTTGCGTAAGGGTACAAGGGTGCAACTTTTCCTGGAACAAGGGGGTCCCTCCCACAACAGGGTGGAGGGTACAGGGTTATGTACAGGCTAGGGGTCATGTTCTGGGTACAGGGTGGAAGGTGTTGGGTAATGGGGGCAGGCTAGGGGTCATGCTCTAGGTAAAGGTTGTGGGGACCCTGCTTGGTCAGCAGGAACAGAACAGGGTGGTCTCTTCTTAAGATAAACTTATGCCATAACCCCAGTACTATACCTTGGGCAATACCCAAGACTATGCTTTAAGCTGTTTCAAGTTATTACAGGAATATAGACAAAGACAAATATATAAAGGGGCTTAATGGTGGGCTTCAAATCAGGAGATGGGTAATTTGGGTTTGACCACAGCACCATCACACCTTCAAATAATTTCTCATGTATCTCTTCCTTAAGAATTACGTGATTCTGGGGGAGGCTAGGTGGTGCAGTGAATAGAGCACTGGCCCTGGAGTCAGGAGGACCTGAATTCAAATCTAGCCTCAGACACTTAACACAAAAAAAACTAGCCATGTAACCTCGGACAAGTCACTTAACCCCAATTGCCCTCCAAAAAGCAAAAAAAAAGAAGAATTAGGTGATTCAGAGACTGATTTACAGATACAGTTGTACATCATTCTTGTTACTTAGAACCTTTTGATATTTTGAGCCGAATTGCTACTTGGTCTGATAGATTCTAGTTAAAACCTATTGGCTTCATTGTACCAGGGCTATTGAAACTAAACTCTCCTTATAGAGTCTGTTCTCATTAGCGATAACAGCAACAGCTAGCATTTTATAGCAATTTAACATTTCCAAAGGCTTTATATAGATTCTTCATTTGCCTCACCTCATTGATACCAGCATTAGGTGGCTAGGAGTGGGGTCAGAACTGAAATTTTTATCACCTCCTACTGAGAGAGATCCATCAACAGGGATTTGTAACTTGAAGTCTATGAATTTATTTTTTAGAAATATTTTGTTAATTGTTTTTCAATATAATTGTCTCCCCCTTTTAATCCCATGTATTTTATTTTTATGCATTTAAAAACTTGATGTTGATAAGAGATCTGTAGGTTTTATCAGACTGCCAAAAGGATCCATGGAACAATAAAGGCTAAGAATTCTTAATCTCCTTTAGGGAGAATAATAAATGCTCAGCAGACTTAGAAGGCAAGGAAATCTGGCATCTCTCCCAACACAGGCCTGCTTGATAATAACCCTAACTGGAATTGCTATTCAGCAGTTGGAAGAAGGAAGGGATTCATGGGACAGCTATGTTACCATCTAGTAGTTCAAGTGCAGGCCTTGGAGGCAGGACAGACCTCAGTTCAAATCCTGCCTCAGATACTTACTAGCTGTGTGATCCTGGTCAAGTCACTTACCCTCTGTCTACCTCAGTTTCTTTTTCTGGGAAATGAGTATAATGATAGCATCTATTTCCCACTGTTGTTGTGAGGATCAAATGAGATGCCATGTGTAAGCCACTTTGCAGACCTTAAAGCACTATATAAATGCTAGCTTTTAACATGATTATTATCAGTAGTAATAGTAATATTATAGTATAGTAATAGTTGTAATATTTATATTAAAATATATTTAGTATTATTCATCTACCCTCTCAGTGAAAGGAGATCTAAAGGAGAATGAGGTGTTACATCTTTTTTTTTTCCTTTTTTCAAATGCTTTATTAACTTTTGATTTACATCAATCATTTCTGCCAGATTTTGAGTTACAAATTTTCTCCCCATTTTTCTATATATTTAAACATTTGATTTCAAAACTTTGAATTCCAGATTCATTCCCTTCCTCCCTTGTCACCCTCCCTTACTGGGAAGATAAGCAATTCAGTATAGGTTGTACATGTGTAGCTAATGCAAAACATTGCCGTAGTAGATATATTGTAAAAGACTGACTATATTTCCCTCCCTCCTATCCCACCTCCCCCTTGTTCTATTCTCTACTTTGATCCCATCCCTTTTCAAAAGTGGGTGCTTCCAACTTCCCTCCCCCCAGCCTGCTCTCTCTTCTATCATCCCCCTCTCATCCCCTTCCCCCTACTCTCTTATAGGGTGAGATACCCTATTTAGTGTGTGTTTTATTCCCTCCCCGAGCCAAATTCAGTGAGAATAAGGTTGACCCATTCCCTTTTGCCTTCCTATTCCTCCCCTCCATTGTAACCATTTTCCCTTGCCTCTTTGTAGCAGCAAGCACCCCAGAGTCCCCAGGGTGTCTGCCAACACGGGTTCTTAGATCTGCTTTGACAAAGGAAAGCAACTCAAAATGGGTTAGCAAGCTTACTTTAATCAGTCAAATATTTACCTAGTTCAGGGGAAAAAGGTCAGCACCCAGAACTTCAGAATATACAGACAGAATTATCAAGACAGAGAAACAGATCAAGTAGACAGTTCCCAAACTGTCCAACTATTACATCCATACCAAATCAACATCTGGGTTTTTCAAAGCCGGGGGCTCTCAACAATGGCTTCCCAGAGTTTCATCTGATCAAATCACAGAACACTTCTCAAAGTGAGCCCCAAAACAAAGCTGCATCAGGGCTTATATAGCCTTCTCCTGGCTCAGAGAATGTAACAACCTTATTGACTCACTGGCCAATGAAAAAGTATCTATTGAAAAACAAGCCTCCCACCCCAGGCTCCAAGTACACTTTAGCCTAGGGGCAGGGAAGATCTTAAAAATTTACATTCCCATTCCATTCGGCCCCAAGATTTTTCATGCCCATAGCATAGTCAATTTAATTTTGAATTAGCACTAAACATCTCTTAGGTGACATTTTCAAGATACAGAACTAAAGTTACCAAAGTGGCCACTGGGCCTTAAACAAACACAAAGTACATTGCATTATCACCTCAATTCAAAACAAGAGTCCAAATAAAGTTCTCTTGGGCAGAGGGGGGTGTCGTTCCCCTCACAGAGCTCCAGCCCCTGCTTCCAAGTACAGAGAGGGGGCTGGGCAACCAAACCAAAAAGGTGGGGTCCTTGGGGGTCCAAGGCACTTCATCCCACCCACCATAGTTGCAAGTCCATCCTTCCTCTGGGTCCCAAACTGTGGGATGGAGCAAGGAAACACAATCAGTGCCCCTCCTTTGCTGCTCAGTTCTTATCTTTTCCCGTGGCTGAATTCCAAACTCCTGGGGTCCTTCTCCTCCTGCAGGCTGCAGCTGCTCCTGGCTCCTGGCTTCTGCCCAGGTCCCGATGCAGGCAGCTCACCATTCCTGCTCTCAGCTCAGTGAAGTCCACATGCAGGCCATTCTTCTCTCCTGGTCCATGGTTCCACAGAGTCACAGCTACCACAACTAGGAAACAAACAATTATCCCAGCCCCCATACTTTCCTTTTACTCTGCAGATCCTGTTCGTGATGCCATTTTGTATCAGCAAGCACCCCAGCATCCCCAGGGTGGCTGCCAGCACAGGTTCTTGGATCTGCTTTGATAAAGGAAAGCAACTCAAAATGCGTTAACAAGCTTACTTTAATCAGTCAAATATGTATCGTTTACCTAGTTCAGGGGAAAAAGGTCAGCACCCCGAACTTCAGAATATACAGACAGAATTATCAAGACAGAGAAACAGATCAAGTAGACAGTATCCAAACTGTCCAACCATTACACTCTTCTAAATGAGATAGTTTACGCCATTCTGTCTCTCCCCATCTCCTCTCATTATATTCCTCTCTCACCTCTTAATTTCTACTTTTAAGTATTATCTCTTCCTATTAAATTGGTCCTGTGCCCTCTGTCTATGTATACCTGTAAACACATATACACACCTTCACATATGTATTCATATGCCCATATATCCTCCGATATAGACATATATGTATGTGTATGTATATATATACATATATATATATATATATATATATTTCTATTCCCTTCAACTATTTTTATACTAAGAAAAGTTTTATCAGTTACAATGATCGTTTTTCCATGTAGGAATGTTATTAGTTCAACTTTGATAAGTTCCTTATGATTTCTTTTCCCTGTTTCCCTTCTCATGTTTCTCTTGCTTCTCGTATCTGAATGTCAAATTTTCTATTCAATTCTGGTTTTTTCAGCAAGAATTCTTGAAAGTCCTCTATTCCACTGAATGACCATATTTTCCCCTGAAACATGATACTCAGTTTTGCTGGTCAGGTGATTCTTGGTTTTAATCCCAGCTCCTTTGACCTCCGGAATATCATATTCCAAGTCTTTCGATCCCTCAATGTAGAAGCTGCCAGATCCTGAGTTATCCTGATTGTGTTTCCTCAATATTCAAATTGTTTCTTCCTGGCTACTTGTAATATTCTCTCCTTGATCTGGGAATTTCGGAATCTGGCTATAATGTTCCTAGGAATTTTCTTTTTGGGATCTTTTTCAGGAGGTGATTGGTGGATTCCCTCAACCTCCATCTTGCCCTCTGGTTCCAAAACAACAGGGCAGTTCTCCCTGAGAATTTCTTGGAGGATGATTTCTAGGTTCTTTCTTTGATCATGGCTTTCAGGTAGTCCAATAATTTTTAAGTTATCTCTCCTGGATCTGTTTTCCAGGTCAGTGGTTTTTCCCATGAGATATTTCACCTTGCCTTCTATTCTTTCATTTTTTTGTATCTGTTTAACAGCATCTTGATTTCTCATAAAGTCATAAGCTTCCATTTGCTCCAATCTAATTCTGAAGGAATGATTCTCCTCATTGAGCTTTTGAGATTCTTTTTTCCATCTGGCAAATTCAGCTTTTTAAGGCATTCTTCTCCTCATTGCCTTTTTGAGCCTCTTTTGCCATTTGAGTTAGTCTATTTTTTAAGGTAGTAGTTTCCTCAGTCAGGCTGTTGACTCTGATTTCATAATTTTCTTGCATCATTCTCATTTCTCTTCCCAATTTTTCCTCCACTTCTCTTATCTGCTTCTTATGGTCCTCTATGGCCTGTAACCAGCTTGTATTTTCCGTTGAAGCTTTTGGTTCAGGAGTTCTGACTTCACTGCCTTCCTTCTGTCCCATGCTTTGCTTCTTTTTGTCCCCAAAATAGGAGTATAATGTTGGAATCTTCTGTTTGCTTTGCTTCCTTTACGTGGTCATGTTGCCACTCAATTATTTGTCTTTTGGGCTTTTTGTCACAGTAGGACTCTGCCACCAGACAGGGGACCTTCATACCAAATGCTGGGGTTTTCTCAGCTGCTGGAGGTATTAGTTGGGTGCCCTCTCTGAGGCCTTCACATGCTCTGGCAAGCTGGTCACACACCCCAGGACCTCCACCCTAGACTGCAATCCAGATCCAACCAGGTTAAAGCAAGAGTGATTACCCCTCAGACTGGTGCTTGGTCCCCCTGCACTCTGCAGGCCAGGAGCTGAAGCTGCCATGTGGTGGCAGCTGTGCCACAGCCCTCAGTGGTTTCTCACCCCAGGGGCAAAAGCCGACACACTCCCAACTACTGGTCCCAAAGTCCACGCTGCACTGACCTCTCACTTTGTCCTAAGCATCTATGTGTTGATAATTCTTGACAGTCGCAGCTGCTGCCTATCTGGAGTCCCTCCAGCCGCCCTGGGGCTAAAGCCTAGGTGTGGGGCTGGGCTTGGCTCCCAGAGCACTGCTTCACTGGCTGATTCCTGCTGGCCTGCCGGGCTGTCCTCAGTGGGAGGTTAGCTTCTCTGTGTCATTTTGTGGGTTCTGCAGCTCCAAAGTTTGTTCAGAGTTCCATTTTACATGGATTGGTGGTGGTGAGAGCAGGAGCCTGGCAGAGGTCCTGTTTCTACTCCAAGATGTGTTACATCTTTTTCAAGCTTGCAGTGCCAAGGTAGGACAAAGATGTCCACAGAAGAAATAAGAATTCCTGAAAATCTTGAGCTGGGCTAAAAATCCCTACACAAGGTTTATGGGAAACTCACTGCATATTTATGAAAAATATACATTTCATGTATATATGAAAAATAAATAATAAATTTAATTTATTATGAAATAATAAATTAAAAATTTAATTAAATGTGGAGTCAGAGCTGTGCTTCCTTCCTCTCCTCCCTCTCCTCAGTCTCCTGGCCCCTGCTACTCTTCATTCACCATTAAAGTAAGGCTAGCCCTGGAGATTTCAAGACCAGCAGACAAAAACAACTCAGCCTGTGATTATGATCTTGGGAACTCAAGTGACACAATGAGAGATAATATGGAATTTTTTTAAAGTGTCCCCAAACACTTAGAGTTAAATACTATTATGAAGTTGCAATAAGGAACAGGAGAGCACCTCATTATGCTTTTTTTGATGAGGTGCTCTCATGAATATTAATTCTCTAACCTTAGAATAAATGACATTCCCTGTGGAATATGTCCTGAAACTACATATAGAACAGCAAATGTGTGAAAAAAAATCCTATTAATATGGATGCAGTATTGTCTGGGTAGGTGGCATTAGACACTGAGGTGGGTACAAGAAAACACCAACACTTAAAAAGAGGTTTTGCTATTTTGCAACAAGGCAAGGAATCTAAAAATATATATAAAAAAACAAAGAGAAAAAAATCATCTTCTGAGACATAGCTGAGGTCTTCAATTCCTAAGTGCCACCTATGACTTTGATGAAATGGATTCCCTCCCCTTAGAGTATCCTGCCTGCTGCCTGTTCCTGACCTACTTTTCCACATTCAACACAATCTCACCAAAGTGCTTCTCCTCCCCCAGCTACACATTTAAAAAAAATCATTTTTTCCCTGTGTGATGGATCTGCAGCAGTTTTTTCCCTACCTTTATGGTCTTATCCTCACAGGAAATACAACTCCGCTTCTTATATATATGTATGTATTTATGTGTGTATATGTATAATATATGTGTTTATACATATATAATATATAAACTAATGATTTTTATATATGTATATATGTACATGTACATTATGTATATATATTTACATATGTATGTGTATGTATATGGATGCACACTATTGGGGTCCATCTGGGTATATGTAGCTCCACTACTCACCTTTGCTGCCAAAATTCTAGTTGTCTTTAGTTATCACATTCTTTTTTTTCTTTTTCCTTTTGGAGGGGAAAGGCAGGGCAATTGGGGTTAAGTGACTTGCCCAAGGTCACACGGCTAGTAAGTGCTAAGTGTCTGAGGCCGGATTTGAACTCAAGTCCTCCTGACTCCAGGGCCGGTGCTCTTCTCACTATGCCACCTAGTCCCACCTTGGTACCACATTCTATGGGAAATCTTTCCTTATCTCATTAGCTATCTGCTTGTTCTCTCCCTTGTCAAATTGTCTTGTTTATCCATGTAAATGTTATATTCTCACTCACCCTGTCCCAGTAGAATGCAAGTACATGAGGGTAAAAATTGATTTTTAATTTTATTTATGTATACCCACAGCAGATAGAAGACTCTTAAGAAACGTTTTCTTAAATGAATGAATGAATGTTACCCAGCTTTTAAATGTTACTTAACAAGGACATCACTTAATAGAAAGCTAGGGAGTCTTGAAAGCAAAGGTAAGGAATAGTTATATACACATACAAGGGCCCCCAGTAGTGTATCTGTATAGGTATAGGTCTTTATGGAGTAACTTCAGTGTACTTTGCAATGGGCCAGGATTTTAAGAAGTAAAAACCGTCATTCCTGCATTCAAGGAACTTGGAATTTAATTGAATAGATGACATCCACACTGATGAAATTAGGTAAGGTACAGGACAAGAGGTAACCTGGTGCTAATTGCATGGTACAGATTTAGCAGGCGTTCCTAGAAGAGGGATCAATAACTGCTGGAGTAGTTAGGGAAGCCTTTCTGGAGGAATGGGAATTTAGGCTAGGCCTTGAAGGACAGTATGATGATTTGTTGTCATGTCTAAGAGGGTATGTGATTGTTTTGGAATACTGCTGTGCTATAAGAAATGCTGAGCTCCATGATCTTAGAAAAATATGGATTGACTTGCAGGCAATAATAAGAGCAAAATGAGGAAAACCAAGAGAACACTGGCTACAGTAACAACAATATTATTTTAAGAACAACTTTGAGTGACTAAGTAATTTTGACTGTTGTAAATACTCAACTACAAAAGACCTATGAAGGAAGACACTATCTGCATCTAGAGAAAGAACGTATAAGGAGGACTATGTATAGAATGGTTTTATGTATGTGTGCATGTGTGTATAATAAATAAATATATACATATGTATATGTATGTCTGTATTTGTTTCCTCATGGTGGCCATCTCTGGGGCTACCTAGAAAAAGGACAAAAGGACAAAAAAAAAAGAACATTACACGATAAATTTATTATCTATTTAAGAGGAATAGCAAGTTGTACATACAATCATCTTTTTTCTTCTATTCTATTATGTTAGGGAAATGCTTGTTTTATACCTTAAATTCAGAACAAAATCAATTTTAAAAAATTCAGGAAGGATTCCACAGAAATTTGCTACTAGTTTTGCCTTTATTTCCAGCCACTGAGAAAGATGAATACACGTGACTGCTGATAATGGTAACACTGGCTAGTGGTTAACTCTCTTCATGCTTGGATGCCTGCGAAGCAGAGAAATGCCAATCAATATATTCACCAGTGCCTTAAACAATTAAAATATACAACTCTAATAAAATGTAATTAACTGTTCTATCAAATTATAAGAGGCAGAATGGCATAGGATATGGGCTGAGTTCAAGTAACATCTCTGAGACATTTGGGCTGTGATCCTAGGCAAGTCACTTAACCTCTCACTACCAACCTCTAAGACTATGAACTGCAGAGAAGGTGCAAATTTACATTGGTAGAAGGAGTTACTTCAATTAGGAATTCCTTCTATCACAAAATTGCAGGCCCAATCTCTTCCCCTTTGAATTATCATAGAAGAATACTGGATAAAGTAAGATTTAAAAGAAAAGGAAGGCATTCTACTACAAAGTAAAAGAGATGTGATTGGCTTCAGCCTACTTTAAACTTAATCAGGTCAATGAGAATGTGAGGAAGGACATAAAATTTGCTGAGCATGTCTCCATCTTGGTGTGGGCCATCATCTTGGCCTGAAGGAAAGGCTTCATCCCAGATTGTCTAACTGCTGACAGGCACCCAGTTCAAGGATAAGAGAGGCGTACCAGTCCCACCCAGCACTAAGGTGCTTTCCTTGTTCCAAATGCCATTGAACAGATTCTGTGCCCTGAAGATGCTCCAGGGGGTGATGCCATCAGCTCCCCAGCCTGATGGGTGGGGTCTGCCTTCCAGGGAACTCTCAGTGCCCTCTATAAGGAGAGTCAACTTCACCATGGTATGTAAGGAATGAGGTGGGGAGAACAGAGAAAGAGTGGGCAGTCTCAACAATACCAAAGGAACAGAGGCAAAAAGCTGGTCAGTATGCTAAGCCAGAGGTTATCAGCCACAGACTGATCAGACACACAAGAGAATAGTACTTTGTCCCTTAGTCAAGACAGTAACCAAGTCCAAAGAAGGTCCAGGCGCCAAATAATAGATTAGCAATCTAAGAATATATAGGCTATATAGGTATAGACATGTTGCTTATATCTACGTATATATTGATATTATATTGCTATATAAGCCTGGCCCAGGGTCAAAGGCCAGCTCTTATTAATTGGATGTACCTATCAGGGTTGCTTAATTATCCTCATTAGCCTATAATTATCTATCTGTCCCCCCCCCCCCCATCCCCCTTTTCACAACCTGTCCGCCTGTTCTGATCCATGAGATACTCTGATGCTTGGCTACTATCTTTAACTCATTACCTGAACATCACATCTACCCCTACCACCCCTCTCATCCTCTATCCCTATCCTAGAGCTGAGCTGCTATCATTGTGGGCAGTGCTAGATAATTGGAAGAGAAAGCACATAGGAATTTATTATGGAGATCATCTGGCAGAGACCAGCATGGAGTCTGAGGAGCCTTCACTATCCTCTCCTCCCTCCCCCCTTGTCAAAAATCAATTTTCAAGAAAGCTGTCAAAATGTCAAATTATGTCAAGGTCTTGCAAGTTTATTTTTCTTTCACATGGTTTCTAGGACTGAGGGAAGTGGGTTTGGAGACAGGTTGTCTGGACCTGCTGTTCACTTGGGGCACACTCAATTAATGCTCCATGACTAGCCTGAGAAGGAAAGGCTTGAGGGGCAGGGGCCTGTAACTGAGTGGATACTTTTACAGTAAAGCTTCATATTTTTAAATTGGCTGCTTTGTTCAGAGATTAGCGACGTGGCCCCAGAGGTATTTTTACCCACATTCAACTTGCATCATGTCTGCCTGCCATGGAAGGGCAGCTAAAGGTCAGTCCAGGGAAGGGCAAAAGTAGGTGTGCCAAACAGCCCTCCCTGAGTGTGTATCCTTCTCTCCAGCTTTATATGTGCTATCCCGCTCCCTGGAGAAGTCATTAGGTTTGGAGCAAGGATGGAACAAATTGTCTTGGGGGTATTTAATCCCCAAATTCTTCTTAAAAGTAAACTTGGAAGAATGGGGGAGGGAGACAGGGCATATAAAGAGGGGGCTCTCAGTATAGTTCATCAAAGACTAGAGTTTCTATAGGGTCTCTGGTTTTTTATTCCATTGTGGCTGATCCAGAATTTCCCCAGCTGTGTTTCAGAGAACAGTGATGTTCCATAGTATGTGAAGAGTTCCCAGAGGAAATGACCAATTCTGGCAATACTTTTCCTTCTAAAATACTGATATAGTAGGAGTTCAGATAGAACTTTGCAGGAAAGTGCTTGAAGCCTTGGGAGATCTGCAGTTTGAAGCAGACAGTGCTGTCTTTGTCTTAACCTAGAAGGGACTCAGGTCCTCTCAGGAATGGTGTTTGGGGACAGGGCAGGGATTTTTAAACTAGGTCTGGCTTCAGCATAAGTAGCAGTAGTTTGAGAATATGAGAGCAGAAGGAGAGACAGAGCATATGCCAGAGAAAGACAGAAAGAGGAAGGGAGAGAGGGAGAGACAGAGAGAAAAACAGAGATAGAGACAGAGAGAA